>NC_137831.1:2918924-3168924 GCF_963921795.1 Nannobrachium achirus | reverse complement strand
TGCACGCGCGCCTTCGCGCCTTCACACGCGTGCAAGACACCAGTCATGTTGCCATACCTTAGCAACAGGCATGATACATTTATTTTAAGAAGTACATTCAATTTTTCCCCCGTTTCTATGGTTTCTTGGGCTGGATATGGCAGCCTGGAACGGTTGTTCAAGTGCAGCTAAACTTGGCATGTTTTAGTAAACGTGCCACAATTAACAATAATGCATTGCACCTGTGCAGCTGACCTGCGGAACCTGGGAATATACCATTCTGTCAAGATGGGGAGAATATAATTATAATACCTTGTTAAAGTGACCATTTTGTTACATTTTGCATTTGTAGTTATTTTACTGTAATTTAACAACATAATAACCAGCACAGATAGACAAAGGGACATTCATGGATTTATATTTATAAGTAACCTTTGTTTTCCCCCCTGTACCCAGGGTATGGCAGCTGCATACCCCTGGACCCCCCTGTACCCAGGGTATGGCAGCTGCATACCCCTGGACCCCCCTGGACCCCCCTGGACCCAGGGTATGGCAGCTGCATACCCCTGGACCCCCCTGGACCCCCCTGGACCCAGGGTATGGCAGCTGCATACCCCTGGACCCCCCTGGACCCCCCTGGACCCAGGGTATGGCAGCTGCATACCCCTGGACCCCCCTGGACCCCCCCTGGACCCAGGGTATGGCAGCTGCATACCCCTGCCATACCCAATTGACGCCCCTGCTGTAATGGTTGATACATTTATCTTTGGCTTTGACTTTGAAAAGGATTTCTACTGTCATACTGACAGCATGGTCTGCGAGTATCTGAGATCAGTCAGTCAGTCAGTCAGTCAGTCAGTCAATTAATCAATCAGTCAATCTATCTATGAAGATGAGATGACAATTGACAAAGTAACAAATATTATCATTAAATATCATCAAAACAATCATTCTTTTGTGTGCAATAGTACTGTAATAATGTCTTGATGGCCTCTTGTCTTGATTGTTTAAACATGACGTCATGGGCCGCTATGCTCGATAACAAGCTTGATAAGCCCAAAGCTTATTGATACCGGGTACTCAATAAATGTGTTATCGGGTTATCGAGCTACCCTTGTTTAGGGCTCCATCCCTATCGGTGTGTGAACAGGTGAATGTAATGCGCAATCATTGCAAAGCACCTTGGATAAAGTCACGATATAAATGTAGCATATTTAGACCAGGGGTGCAACTTTGATGATGGCAAGGGCCACTATATTTCCACCTTCACTCCAGAGGGCCACAATGCATATTGCTACGTCCTACTTTGTCATTCTAGTATCTCATACAAAAGAAGCAAAAATAGCAGATCTACAAGCTCACAACGCCTCGCGCTGCGAGGCGTTGTGAGCTTGTAGATCGGCTATTTTTGGCAAAGAGCTTTGGTGTAGAGGGGAAAAAGAGCAGACTAAGTACAGAGTCAAATTCAACTTTATTAGGTAATGACGGCTCGAGTGGTTAAATATCTGAACACACAAATTGACATGAATCCAAACTACATCGACGATTGTGCTGTCAAAAGATGAAACTATTTGGAATCTATTGACAGGTTGCGGGGGGTCCCTGATTCATCTCTCTCTCTCAACTTAGGGGTCCTTGGCCTGAAAACGTTGAAGACCCCTGGTTTAGACAGACATGGGCCCTGTAGCTGTGCTCACAGTTATAACCTTTACAGAGTTAGGCAGCAGGCAGGCAACACGTCTTCTCTAACTTTGGGAGAGTGTTCTGTGAACGAGGGGAAGCATCTCTGTTACAGTAAATAAACTGCCTTTTGATGATATTCTTGGAGTTGCTGTCTCCTCTCTCCGAGTACAGTGTGCCGACTATAAACATCCAGCATCAGGCATCATTAGCCCCGTATACCTCGCGCACGGCGCGCTGCAGACGATGCGATGCTTAACCTGTTAGGACCCGGAACTATTTTATACTCTAGCTATGGAAAAATAGCAGATATACAAGCTCACATCGCGGCTGTGAGCTTGTAGATCTGCTATTTTTTGGAGAAAAACTTGATTAATGAGTGCAAATCTTTGAATATACTGTATCATTTTCAAAGCAAACTTTTTGCAACTCGAATCTTTGCTTCTGGGTGGGCCCTGGAACAACATATTTTGAGATGGGGGTCCACGGCCAAATACTTTTGGGGGGTCCTTGACCTTAAAAAGTTTGAGAACCACTGATTTAGAAGAAGGTTTTAGAAGACCTTTATATAGAATCGTCTCAAAATATTCAAAGACTTGCAGACATTTTCGTGAATTTTCAAAAAATAGCAGATCTACCAGCTCGCAGCACGGCTGTGAGCTGGTAGATCTGCTATTTTCCACTAGTTAAAGCATAAAAGCGGTTAAAATCTACACAGATGTGCAGCGTTCTAGGTCTAAACAGGTTAAAAATAAAAGTCATTTTTCGAGGGGAGCTCGTGTTTCACGTGCTCACGCGTCCTTTGGATACTGATCTGAGCAACAAATCAAAAAAAGGTTTGGCAGAGGACGAACGTGCACGAAGGATACTGTATGCACGTGCAGCGTGCACACGCGTGTTTGTGTGTGTGTCTGTGTGTG
This sequence comes from Nannobrachium achirus, assembly GCF_963921795.1. NCBI lineage: Eukaryota > Metazoa > Chordata > Actinopteri > Myctophiformes > Myctophidae > Nannobrachium > Nannobrachium achirus. The sequence continues at coordinate 3,166,345 of NC_137831.1, read as the reverse complement.
TGTGTGTGTGTGTGTGTGTGTGTGTGTGTGTGGTGTGTGTGTGTGTGTGTGCGTGCATTCTTAGCGGTTGTAATGGAATCTTGAAAGGAGGCAACCTTGCCTGGGAGTCTAAGGCAGTGTCTTCCCAAACGTAAGCGAAGCGGTCACGACCCGTTTCGCATCGCAGACTCTGTCGGGAAATATCACCATTTATTTTATACTGTATGTATTTCATAGATTGTATTTTGTACCAAAACAAAACCATCTAAAGTCATCAAATCAATATTATTACTATTTATTATTACTTCAATAGTGGATGTACAAGCTCAGAAACATGCTGCGATGCAATGAGTTGTGAGCTTGGACATCAGCTATTAGAATGTTTTTCTCTCTCTCTGAATAGGTGTTTAACTCAGTCGGTGCCATCTTTAAAATGGGATGACCTCTTATATTGCCGGTTCGCCAACAAAGGGTTAAAAAAATAGTGTGCACGCTGGTGCACACATTCGTGCACAGATCATGCACTATGCATGTGCATGCTTTTCACAGCTTTCAAACAAAAAAATCCGCTTGGAAATCCGTTCAGGCATTCAGGAGAAAGGAGCCCTTATGTTTTCTTCAAATGTAAACAAACATGGCTGCCATGTTTGAAAGATGGGGTTGGTATGGGGGTTAAACATGCAATTTCGCGATCGCGATCATGCCTAGTACACTGTTGGAGGTCCAAAAATCTTTTTTTCAAAAACATTTTTTTCAAAAAAAAAATTTTTTTTTTTTTTTTTTTTTTTTTTAAAAAGACGTTCAGAAGACGTCTGGCAGGGAGGTCCATAGTGAAAAAGACGTTTTAAAGACGTTTTTATCATAGAAACGTCTTTTTTGGCAGGGTATGAGTTAAGTGTATAATAATGTCATAATGTCATATTTATCTTTTTATTTTTTTATTTTGGGAGCCTGCAGTGGAGGAGACACCAAATGTCTCTTTTGGGGCCTCAAAAACAAGAAAAAGGTAAGACTCCCTGATCGGGAGAAAAGCGACCCTCACGTCGCATACACAAGCTTTAGAAGGCAATGGTAGCCAATCAGGAGGGAATATGGGAAATGGGACAGATCCATGTTGATGACATGACTTTAGAGATACTGTTATTTATTTGAAATTTCGATAGAGGATCAACCATTGTGTTGCAACAACTCGTTTTCGAGGGTGTACCGCTTTGCGTGATTTTAGGGCAATATCTGTAGGAGCAGTGTCCAAAAATGTGTTTTTTACAAGAATAGGCCTCATGGTGGCGCTAGAAGAGGGCCATGTGAGAAATGAGGGGTGGCAGCCAAGGAGTGTGTGTGTGCAAAGTTTGGCATGGATCGGGGCAACGGTAGAGGAGATATGAGCAGGGCAAAAGTGTGACTTGTGACGTGTGACTGACAGACAGACAGACAGACAGACAGACAGACAGACAGACAGACAGACACACACACAAACTGACAGACACACACACAAACTGACAGACATCCGGTGGAGGTTTTTATAGTAACCGCGACCTGACGGTCGCAATAAAACAAACCAAAACAATATTGTGATATTGCAGAAAGGCATGCATATTTCATACAGCAGCAGCCAGAGTATCAATCTGTGCCTGGTACCAAACATCCACACTGGGAGAATATTGATTCACTTGATTTTCTCATCTCACACAAAATGTGCGCCGGCTGGGGGGGCGGGGGGGCAGGGGCGTCACAAGGGGTAGGAAAGTGGGACTGAGTTAGTGGGGCCCAAGGTGGAGGGGCCCTAATAACTTTATCTATTGAAAAATAGCAGATATACAAGCTCACAGCGCGGCACCGAGTGCCGCGCTGCGAGCTTGTAGATCTGCTATTTTTCAATATATGTATTTTTTAAGCGAACATTTCTAACTCAAATTTTGCTTCTGGGTGGTCCCTAAATATTTAGAGATCGGGGTCCGTGGCCAAATACATATCATCTTGGGGGTCCTTGACATAGGTTTCTTGCACACATTTTCACGATTTTTCAAAAAATAGCAGATCTACAATCATCTGTATATCTGCTATTTTTCAATAGTTAACGTTCATGGGGGGGGGGCCCGCAGTGAATCCTTGTACCCAGGGCCCAGAATTTGGTGTGACGCCCCTGGGCGGGGGGTGGGGGGGCGGGGGGGGGGGGGGGGGGGGGGGTGAAGGGGGGTCTCCGCTGTCTGTTGCTGCATGCAGCTGCATGCAGACCTACAGTATCACACACTGTCTGTCACACCGTTGAGAGGAACGCAGGAACAAAAGTGGCCATGAATAATTCGGCACATTTTCCTCCTGTCCTTGCTTGTTTTTCTTTTTTTCCCCTCCGTGCCTTTGTGACCGGTTTAGATCCGTGCGCTGTCATGCGTTACGGTGTGGGTATTACACCCCCCACGCACGCACACACGCACGCACGCGCGTGCACGATTCAATTCAGTTCAAAGGGTTTATCGGCATGAGAAAACATACGTTAACATTGACAAAGCGCACACACGCATACACACACACACACACACACACACACACACACACACACACACACACACACACACACACACACACACACACACACACACACACACACACACACACACGTGGAAGTACATTTACTTGACTAGCTACTGTACTTACAGTAAATACAATTTGGAGGAACTTTTGTTACTTTGTAGATTATTAATACTATAAGCAGCATATACTTTAACTACTTGTGCCCTAATCTATAGTTTGGCTATTTGAAAACATAGCTGATGTAAAGTGTGCAGATCTGCTATTTTCTAAATAATTGCAGGCTATAGAGATATAGAAAACGTGTGATATGGGACATTCTGCATAATCAGTATTTCTACTTTTGTTCCTTTTTTGCGCATCGTCAGAGGCAGCACCAGGGAATGCTTAGCACCCCCTAAGCCCCCCCACCCCACAAACCCAATTGTGATAAAAAAAATAATAACATAAAATAAGTAATAAATAAATAAAATGTATATGAATATGTGAAAGACAATTGACTGACTTCTATGTAAACCACACTATAAAATCATACTTTTTATGCTGGAAAGCATCTTCAGCCTCACAAAAACCCTATCCGATCACCTACAGTCCCCAGATTCGGAGCTGGAAACTACCAATGATCTGGTCTGTTCAGTTATCCACACCCCAAGTGAGTGAATCACGTTTGTCATATTAGTACTATATTCAGTATTGTTTGTTGCCAAAATGAATTAAGGTGGTTGCACACTGCACTGCGTGTTTTCGTTGCGTTTTGGAAATCCGAAAGCCGTAGGCCAGGGAGAGAGAGAGGAAAGGGAGAGAGAGCAAGGGACTCAGTGCCACAGCTGCGAAAATTGGAAAAATTCAACCCTGGTCCGAAAATAAATACGAAACCGGCGGCAGTGTGAAAACGTGATTGACATAACGTGAGGTTGATTTTTTTTATTCACGCGCTCCGAAATTCACACCCGAAAAACGCAGCAGTGTGCAAAGGCCTTTAGCCCCCGCTCTAAAAAAGCCCTATGGGGGGGCCCATAGACCCCCCCCCCCCCCCCCCCCCCCCCAGTCACAATTCTCTGGAGCCGCCACTGCGTAACATTGTGTTATTGAGACTTTCGAGTGAAATTGATTACTTCTTCCAGTATCAGCACGCACACACACACACACACACACACACACACACACACACACACACACACACACACACACACACACACACACACACACACACACACACACACACACCCTGGTTGCAGCTACTGTCTACTGGGTGACTACTGTACATTCATACACTCGCATCGCACGCCAGCGGTGTTTGGCCATCAGCTGTCAGCGCCGACGCGGAGCGGAGACGTTGTAACAACAACAACAACATCGCCCGCTCCGCTCCGCTCCCCGCCAAACACGGAGGAGCCTCCCACAGAGACGCAGAATAACAACACAGAGCTGGGTGACAGAGCACAGCACCGCTGGCACCCAGTGTCACCCAGTGTCACCCAGTGTCACCCAGTGTCACCCAGTGTCATCCCAGTGTCACCTGCCTCTCACGAAGTCGGGGACAGTGGCGTCAGTTCAGAAAAGGCTAAAGTATGGCAACATCATGACTGGTGTCTTGGTGTCAAGACACCAGTCATGTTGCCATACCTTAGCAACAGGCATGATACATTTAATTTCCCCCCCGTTTCTACGGTTTCTTGGGCTGGATATGGCAGCCTGGAACGGTTGTTCAAGTGCAGCTAAACTTGGCATGTTAGTAAACGTGCCACAATTAACAATAATGCATTGCTCCTGTGCAGCTGACCTGCGGAACCTGGAAATATACCATTCTGTCAGAATGGGGAGAATACTGTAATTCAACAACATAACCAGCACAGATAGACAAAGAGTAATGCATGGATTTATATTTAAAAGTAGCTTTTATTTTGGACCCAGGGTATGGCAGCTGCATACCCCTGCCATACCCAATTGAAGCACCTGGTCCGGGAAGCAATGGTGTAAATCAGGGGTCTTCAACGTTTTCAGGCCAAGGACCCCTTATAGCTGAGAGACAGAGATGAAGCAGGGACCCCTTATAGCTGAGAGACAGAGATGAAGCAGGGACCCCCCACTACATATTGTATACATTTTGTTGCAGATGGGGGGGGAAAAAACGTAGATTTCATAGACAACTTACAGCACTGTCTTCATGTTGGAGTAATGTGTGTTTTAAGACATTTAACCACTTGAACCGTCAAGTGTTTCGCAGTCGATGCAGAGTGTGTGCTTGAAAATGAACGTGTGTATCGGGTACAGTAAACTCTGTAGCCTGCACACACACACACACACACACACACACACACACAGGAGGAATATTGATTCACTTGATTTTCTCATCTCACACAAAATGTGCGCCGGGGGGGGGGGGGGCAGGGGCGTCACAAGGGGTAGGAAAGTGGGACTGAGTTACCGGGCCGGGGCCCAAGGTGGAGGGGCCCTAATAACTTTATCTATTGAAAAATAGCAGATATACAAGCTCACAGCGCGGCACCGAGTGCCGCGCTGCGAGCTTGTAGATCTGCTATTTTTCAATATATGTATTTTTTAAGCGAACATTTCTAACTCAGATTTTGCTTCTGGGTGGTCCCCTAAATATTTAGAGATCGGGGTCCGTGGCCAAATACATATCATCTTGGGGGTCCTTGACATAGGTTTCTTGCACACATTTTCACGATTTTTCAAAAAATAGCAGATCTACAAGCTCACAGCGCGGCACTCGGTGCCGCGCTGTGAGCTTGTATATCTGCTATTTTTCAATAGTTAACGTTCATTGGGGGGGGGGGGGGGGGGGACCGCAGTGAATCCTTGTACCCAGGGCCCAGAATTTGGTGTGACGCCCCTGGGCGGGGGTGGGGGGGGCGGGGGGGCGGGGGGGGGGGGGGCGGGGGGGGGGGGGGGGGGGTGAAGGGGGGTCTCCGCTGTCTGTTGCTGCATGCAGACCTACAGTATCACACACTGTCTGTCACACCGTTGAGAGGAACGCAGGAACAAAAGTGGCCATGAATAATTCGGCACATTTTCCTCCTGTCCTTGCTTGTTTTTCTTTTTTTCCCCTCCGTGCCTTTGTGACCGGTTTAGATCCGTGCGCTGTCATGCGTTACGGTGTGGGTATTACACCCCCCACGCACGCACACACGCACGCACGCACGCACACACGCACGCGCGTGCACGATTCAATTCAGTTCAAAGGGTTTATCGGCATGAGAAAACATACGTTAACATTGACAAAGCGCACACACGCGCACACACACACCCAAAAAACATAAATGTGACACATATAAATTATGTTTGCTTTATTTAATTACTTCACTTCAGGCATAAGCATATCATTTAATTGATATAACTCAAATATTATTAATAGTGCCAGATGTGATACATTTACATTATTTTGGCTTTATTTAAATGTATTTAATTATAATATATGCAAATGTATTGAATTGATGTAACTGAACAAAATATTAATCGTGCTTACCTTAAATATATACATTACAAATATATGCATTTTTATTAAATTGTTCCAACTCAAATGTAATTAATAGTGCTTATACAAAATCTATTCATTTAACATTATGCATTTATATTACATTCATGTAACTCAAATCTTAGTAATGAATTTAAAAAACACATTGAAAATGAGTTCCAATGAAAACTCCCAGAGTCCCATAAACCACGCCTCTCACCCAATTTTATTGAGTAGTTTTTAAGGCTGAAATCATTCTCTGAGAATATTGTTTGAATCCAACTCAATTTTATTAAGTACATTTACAGATCTGAGAAGTGACTCCAGCCCTTTCCCTTGATTGGTCAAATAAGTTGGTCACATGTTATGCAAAGCATGCTGGGAACAGGCATTTTTCTAGGTTTTCAGGGGAAATGTTTAAGCTTTCGGGAGCTAAAAATGCTAAATGTATCATATCAATGTGTCTGCCTTGGCAAGATGACTGTCATATGTCAGAATTTGATTTGTCAGTATTTGAGCCTAAACCTAACCCTAACTGCTAGGCTGCTAGTTTAAGCTTGAGCTCCCTCCCCATGCTAGGCGAAGAAGAGAAGAACTCATGGTAACTTTGAGGTTATTGCGTTGGTTTTCTCTTAAATGTTCTGATTATTCAATAATCACTGCTATTGCATATATCCATTATGCATCTGTATGTTGATATTGTAAAACTTGAAACAAATCATCCAGAAGAAAACCTGAAACCGAACTCTTCTTATGTAAATGTAAAAGTATTTTATTTATCTTAGCTTAATTCCATAAAAATGAGTTGAACCAACACATTTACGTTAACATTTGTTTGAGTTGGACAAACGTAAATTAATTAAGTTCATATAATTAACTTGGCTTAAGTTAATGAAAATGAGTTGGACTAATTGAACAACATGCATTGCATTGAATGTAGATTTGACTTGGGACTACATATATCCCATATATAAATTTACTCATATAAAATGGGTGGAAAAGTTTCACACATTTAAAATGTGTTCAACTGAGAGATTATTTTTTTGGGTGCACACACACACACACACACACACACACACACACACACACACACACACACACACACACACACACACACACACACACACACACACACACACACACACACACACACACACACAAACACACGTGGAAGTACATTTACTTAAGTAGCTACTGTACTTACAGTAAATACAATTTGGAGGAACTTTTGTTACTTTGTAGATTATTAATACTATAAGCAGCATATACTTTAACTACTTGTGCCCTAATCTATAGTTTGGCTATTTGAAAACATAGCTGATGTAAAGTGTGCAGATCTGCTATTTTCTAAATAATTGCAGGCTATAGATATAGAAAACGTGTGATATGGGACATTCTGCATAATCAGTATTTCTACTTTTGTTCCTTTTTTGCGCATCATCAGAGGCAGCACCAGGGAATGCTTAGCACCCCCTAAGCCCCCCCACCCCACAAACCCAATTGTGATAAACAAAATAATAAAATAAAATAAGTAATAAATAAATAAAATGTATATGAATATGTGAAAGACAATTGACTGACTTATATGTAAACCATACTATAAAATCATACTTTTTATGCTGGAAAGCATCTTCAGCCTCACAAAAACCCTATCCGATCACCTACAGTCCCCAGATTCGGAACTGGAAACTGCCAATGATCTGGTCTGTTCACTTATCCACACCCCAAGTGATTGAATCACGTTTGTCATATTAGCACTATATTCAGTATTGTTTGTTGCCAAAATGAATTAGCCCCCGCTCTAAAAAAGCCAGCTCCCCCATAGCCCCCCCCCCCCAGTCATAATTCTGTGGAGCCACCACTGCGTAACATTGTGTTATTGAGACTTTTACTCGAGTGAAATTGATTACTTCTTCCAGTATCAGCACGCGCGCGCACACACACACACACACACACACACACACACACACACACACACACACACACACACACACACACACACACACACACACACACACACACACATACCCCCCCCCTGGTTGCAGCTACTGTCTACTGGGTGACTACTGTACATTCATACACTCACGTCGCACGCCAGCGGTGTTTGGCCATCAGCTGTCAGCGCCGACGCGGAGCGGAGACGTTGTAACAACAACAACAACATCGCCCGCTCCGCTCCGCTCCCCGCCAAACACGGAGGAGCCTCCCACAGAGACGCGGAATAACAACACGGAGCTGGGTGACAGAGCACAGCACCGCTGGCACCCAGTGTCACCCAGTGTCACCTCAGTGTCACCCATTGTCATCCAGCGTCACCTCAGTGTCACCTGCCTCTCACACCCCGAAGTCCGGGACAGTGGCGTCAGTTCAGAAAAGGCTAAGGTATGGCAACATGACTGGTGTCTTGGTGTCAAGACACCAGTCATGTTGCCATACCTTAGCAACAGGCATGATACATTTATTTTTTCCCCCCGTTTCTGCGGTTTCTTGTTGTTCAAGTGCAGCTAAACTTGGCATGTTCAGTGACGTCATTACGTGCGCGTCACGCGTCTCTGACGCATTCACGTTGCCTAAAGACGCATTCACGTCAGTGTCCTTGGGTCCCACGGACGCATCGCCTCCATTGGAGTCCACGTTAAAATAATTTACCACGTCGCGAAAAAAAAAATATTTTAAAAAGTCCAGACGCCACCATTGTTCATGGGTGAAGGCATGCTACTTTACGCTATGTTAACACAAATGAAATCCGCGTAGAACGTCTTAAAACAGACGATAGAACTAACGACAGTGTGTTTTGAACGCCATTGTGTGTCCGTGGATGGTCACAGAATTCAATGGGTGCCTGAGTTTTAGCGTAGCACCGGGCCGCTCTCTGACCATAGTGGCACAGCGTGTTAGGTGATACACGAAAAAGGGTTCCCCCACAGAACGTGTATGGCGCAGAAACATGACATGCTCACTGCTCACACAGCGACCCGCCTCCTCTCCCTCTGTCCTCTTCATTCAAAAACAACTGGATACACGCGCTATTGTTTATAGATGTGGTGGACATTGGACAACGTGTTAGAAGCCACACAGGTCTTCATTGCGTCTTTACAACAATAGCGACGATTAACGTTGTGGTGAACGTGGTCAAATAACCTTTATTGGCTCAACTACAACACGGAGGAAGCAAGCTAGCCTAGCATGTATGCTATCTGAGACAGTATGTATGTAGCCTAGGCTGCCTAACTGTTTGATTGATTATAGTGTTTTCGTGTCGGCGCCGTCCATTTGGTGGTCCGCCGGGGCAGCGGACCACCGCGGCCGCCTGTGCCTTGCCCTCCCGCATCCATAGAGGGGCGGCACGTCCCTCTATGATCAACCGTTCAAAACAAAAGTAGCCGATCTACAAGCAATCCTAATCCACTGTTTTTGACCCAGTCCACTGGTTCTTTGTACAGCAGAGCAAACACAAGCACGGCATTTCCCCCATTCCATAGAAGCAGTAACAGTACAAACAGGAGACATCATGATCTCACTTAGAAGATCCATATATTATCGATGTATATAAAATAACAGGTGGCTGTTGATTATGAAGACTCGGTAAAAGGTTCTATCTACGGCTACGCCCCCAAGTGGTCAACATCCGATATATTTGACGGTTAGGTATAAAAAAAAATCAAACCATCACATGACTATTTGGAAGTATTAAAATTGTAAGATTTGGAATTGTGGTTCATTTCTTTCAGACACATTTCTACGTAACATGAACATAACCATATAATAACCAATTCAAGTTAAATGCTGCACTTTGTCAAAAATGACATGACGCGTTGAATTTTTGTGGGACCCATAAAATATCCCTGGGACTCATCCGAAAGACCCGTCTTGGGTCCCGGGACTCATTACATTAAAAACCTATTAACATCACTGCATGTTAGTAAACATGCCACAATTAACAACAATGCATTGCTCCTGTGCAGCTGACCTGCGGAACCTGGGAATATACCATTCTGTCAGAAGGGGGAGAATACTGTAATTCAACAACATAACCAGCACAGATAGACAAAGAGTAATGCATGGATTTATATTTAAAAGTAGCTTTTATTTTGGACCCAGGGTATGGCAGCTGCATACCCCTGCCATACCCAATTGAAGCACCTGGTCCGGGAAGCAATGGTGTAAATCAGGGGTCTTCAACGTTTTCAGGCCAAGGACCCCTTATAGCTGAGAGACAGAGATGAAGCAGGGACCCCTTATAGCTGAGAGACAGAGATGAAGCAGGGACCCCCACTACATATTGTATACATTTTGTTGCAGATGGGGGGGGGGGGGGGGGGGGGGCGTAGATTTCATAGACAACTTACAGCAATGTCTTCATGTTGGAGTAATGTGTGTTCTAAGACATTTAACCACTTGAACCGTCAAGTGTTTCGCAGTCGATGCAGTGTGTGCTTGAAAATGAACGTGTGTATCGGGTACAGTAAACTCTGTAGCCTGCCCAGTGCTCGCACACACACGCACGCACACACACACACACGCACGCACGCACGCACGCACGCACGCACGCACACACACACACACACACACACACACACACACACACACAGGCGGTGCTAACACCTAGACAAAGTTCTCTGCTGGGACACAGAGATCACCTTCACCCTACGTTCCTCTTCCTGAGGGAGCGTCTTTAAATTCATGGGACAGAAGATGCACTGTGACTGGAGAGAAACTGAGGGACCGTCATGCCTTTTATCATTCATACAGTGTGAGAGAGGTTTTAAATTCAAGTCCAGGGGAGGGTCATACACGCGCACGCGCGTGTGTGTGTGTGTGTGTGTGTGTGTGTGTGTGTGTGTGTGTGTGTGTGTGTGTGTGTGTGTGTGTGTGTGCGTGTGTGTGTGTGTGTGTGTGTGCGTGCATAATTTCCCTTTGGCTGCACAATCAGTCACTCTTTATACTAACACTAATAACATTCTGTGTCATTGTTTGGTGGGGGGGAGGGTCAAGGAAAAAACGATATTTCTGTCAAAATTTCACTGCACTCCAAAACGTGCTCTTATCGAAGCGCTATATAAATGCACCATTTACCATTTATAATCTCATCTCAGACTATAAGAACTGCTCAAATCAGAATAAATAGGTGCTAGAGAGATAGAGGAATCCGTCCTGTTATCCACATGACTAATTAGTCGTTGCGATGCTAAAAGTTTCACGTAAGGCACGCAGAAAGAACACTTTAAGTGGTTGTTTCTAATAAGCTGCAGCCGCAGGGCTGTGTTTTTGTCGCGGCGTCGCCCCAAGGTCAGGCCACTATAGGAAGATAAGGCAGGAGGATTTCTCCCATCATCAGCCTTACCAGAAGACTCTGAGACACCCTGATAACACTGGAACCTGCATTATCGCCCTGTTAAAAGCCCTCGCCTTGTTAGCATGTTAACCCATTTAGAACGGGTATTATTGTGAATCATTATTTTATGCTTTAACTATTGAAAAAAAGCAGATCTGCAAGCTCACAGCGCGGCACCGAGTGCCGCGCTGCAAGCTTGTAGATCAGCTATTTTTTTTTAATTGTGACTTTTTAATCTTTAGAAGATTTTTTGAAAAACCTATGTTTCTATATGTCAGCAATCTGGCCAGCCATCGTCAAAGAAAAGGTCCTTTTCACTTCAACTGGAGCTCAGTTAGTCTGTTCTTGAGAGACTACTATGTCAGTGGTGCTCAAACCTTTTTCATGTGAAGGACCCCCAAAATGTATGTATTTGGCCACAGACCACAATCTCAAAATATTTAGTTCCAGGGACCACCCAGAAGCAAAATCTGAGTTACAAACGTTCGCTTTGAATAAAATAATACAAAAAAATAAATGCATTAACTAGCATGTGAGGGGTCAAACTAGGTGTTTTTCGGGATTCCGAATCCAATGCAAGTATTTGTTTTGCAGGAAAAACATTCCTTGAGCTAGAAACTGACCCCATAATTTGTCAATATCACTATGATTTAGTGATGAGTCATCACTTTTCACAGGGTTGTGGCGGACGTTTCTTGGAAAGGAATGTTTTTCGTGCAAAACAAATGTTTGCACAGTAAAGTCTATGAGAGCCCAACTTTGATTGGCTCCCACACGTTTCCCAAGACAAATCTGCGATGCCCCTATAGCCAGAAATGTTCCATATGGCATGTTCTAACTGTGTGCCAAATGACATGCTTCTTTCATAAAGTGCACGATTTTTGCCTGAAACGCTCTGACTATTTTTCAAAAATAGCTTGTATAGGCCTATCTGCTATTTTTCAATAGTTAAAGCATAAAATAATGATACGCAACAATGTGTACCCGTTCTGAATGGGTTAAATGATGGATCGTTCCTCGCAGAGTCTAAAGGATCCTCCGCGGCCCTCGCGGTCCTGGCGGACTCCGATGATAGATTACTCCCCCGGCTTTATCTCCAACCCTCGCTGATTATTCTCCTCCGTATCATAAAGGAACAAAATGTCCGAGCACGCGATGTGATCTTCTTGTAATGTGGGGTGGAATAGCTTGATTATATAAGTGCCCCCCCCCCCCCCTCCCCTCACCTCCTCTTGTTATCAGCTGGTGGAGTTATCAGCTGGATTTATCCACGATCACTCGCTCAGGTGTTAGTTACTCCCGCTGATTACAACGCTATAGTCAGATTGAAGCGGCGGCTTTGATGATGTCACAAGAATGGGCCTATATATGGGCGCCACTGCATCCTGTGTCTCTAAATGATTTTATCTACTGTTTATGTCAATATGGAGGCTGTGGTAAAAAAAAAAGGTCTTGTTGGCCCTTTGCCCTTGGAGCTGCAAAGAAAACAGTGGTGGAAAAAGTGCTTAAATATTTGTTTCATTGCAGTTAAGTGGCAATATAACGCGATCTATAACGCATTACAGGGTGACACATGTTGAGCTTGTAGATCAGCTATTTTCACAGAATGTACATCCATATTGCCATAATTATGTTCTTCCATTTCTGGAATTCATCAATTCTAGTTGAATTGTCGTATATTTTTTCCCAATTATTCGTCCATTTTTGCCAAATGTTCATTCATTTGTGCCTACTGTTTATACAGTAAATGTTTTCTTGATAAATATTCTCCTATTGGCTCAGAGGTAGAGAAACCGTCATTAGAACACAGAGGGTTCCCGAAGGGTTACCAGTTCGATCCCGGGCTCCCCCAGAGTTGGTGTCAAAGAGTCCTTGAGCAAGACTCTGAACCCCTAGTTGCTCCTGGTGAGCAGGTTGGTGCCTTGCATGGTTTCCTTCGCCATCGGATGAATCGTATGAATGTGTGTGTGTGCAATCTCTGTAAAGCGCCTTGGATAAAGGCGCTGTATAAATGCACCATTTACCATTTACTGTATGACATGCCCAGAACAGGGGTGCTCTGGTTCATGTGGTTAAAGAGATACATTCATGAGAGGACATTGCAGTTGCTGTTAATGTGATAATGGAACTAACGTGGGGATATACAGACTAGGATGCGATCGATACCAGCTGTTTCATTTCAATATACTTCGTTTTTTTTTTTTAGTTAAAAACTATATTATTTCGATGCAGTTACTATATTGTTACACCCCTAATTATCAAGAGTTTGAGTTTGTGATAAACCTACAGTGGACCTTGATGTGAACAGGGTTGAAAACCACTGCTTATTTTTTCCCATATCCTGATAAAAGTTATGTTTTTCTGGACAAACAAGCCTTCTGCCCAGCAGGCAGGCAGGCAGGCAGGCAGGCAGACAGACAGACAGACAGACAGGCAGGCAGGCAGGCAGGCAGGCAGGCAGGCAGACAGGCAGGCAGGCAGGCAGGCAGGCAGGCAGGCAGGCAGTGAGGGTATAATTGATTCGCTTGCAGACACGCTGAGGGAAACTGAACCTCTCTCTCGGCCAGAGGCCATGCCGGGCCCTCCGAGTGCACTTGTGAAAAGCGTGTCCTTGAAACATGATTTCACATTGTGTTACTGCATCCCGCCAGTCGTCGTCTGCGTGGTCACGGGACGAGCCGGGCACACGAGACAACACACAAACCGTAGCGTACTATAGATGCTGTGTATCGCCTTCTCTCCCCTGCACGGGATCGAGTCTGGACGAACAAAATCTCACTTTTTTCACTGAAGCTATTCCTCACAAAAACATAAGTAAAATGCCTGTAATATTTTTTTTGGTGATCATTAGAATGTCTAGAACATGTTATAATTGTGAAAAATATCCCCAAAATGCAAATTAGAGCATGAATTATGATTTATGGCTATAAAACCTTACCTTTTAAAACATTACATTTTCCTCTGATTATGACTCCTACAACACCATCTGATTTAAAAATAAATTAATAAAAATAAAAATTGGCCAGTAGAAATTAATTCAGGCCTTGCAGGTTTAACACGTTAATCGTTCACGTTCAACTTAAAGTACAATTTTGACACTTTTCAACCTTTCTTCATAATGGTCCTCACTGATAAAAACAATATTTTTGAAAACATATTATTTAGATTTGTATCATCGCGAGAACAATGGCTTTAACATTGCAACTTTTCAGGAATAGAAAGCCTGCATTTTCTATTAGCTTGGATTCCCCGTCGATGACGTCACAAGACGATGGGTTTCTGACCCGCTCACAGCCCTCTGAGACCCAGACTGAGTAGAAAAGAATTATGCTATTTTATCATGAACAACGTGACAACCAGGAATAGTTTGGTGACCACCGGAGAGACAGGTGACGGCCGGAATGTAGACGGCACCCGGGAGCAGGTTGGGTTAGCGCCCCAGCCTGGGTCAGCAGGTTGGGTTAGGGTTAGGAGCAGGTTGGGTTAGCGCCCCAGCACTGTGTCTTCCGTGAGGAAGAAGCCCAACAAACCCACGGTCAGGCCTTTATGAGGGCCATTCAAGCCGCAAGCGGAGCCTGCAGCACCACCGTTGGGCGAGGTGGAGCCTGCGGTACCATTGCGGCTCAAGAATCCACCACTCCTGAGTGAAATGTCTGGGGCTGAAGTCTGGTGCAACGCACATGTCCTGGACCTGGTGAGACGTAGGAGGGGCCCGGACAGGAGTAAATCCACAGAGCCTGGTCCTTCCAAGCGCCAGACTTCCTTTCCCTAGTCTTGGCAGAGTAGTTCTGGAGTGGTGGAGTGAATTAGCCAGTAGCTATGCCCCTCCCAAAAAGCTGTTGTCCAATGCTAGCTTAAAATAACTTCCTGCTTGCAACAGCCTTGGCAAGCTGCTGGTTGCTAAGCTAGCATTGGACAAAAGCTTTTTCGGGAGGGGCATAGCTACTGGCTAATTGTCCTGTCTTTCCCTAGTGGGACTGATCGTGGGAAGCTACTGGGACGTAAGTCGGGACATGATCAACCCCGGCTGGGTCACCCAGGTGAGGGGTATGATGCTGCGAGACCCGAAACCCTGATGAGCTTGGGCTACATCACTGAGGATACGTCCCAGGTGCATCCATGCCATGTTTTTTTTGTTCGTTATCTAGACTCACTTGTACGACCAAGTAGGAGGACATTAATTAAGTTTATATAAAGCTGTAGTGGAGATACAAGGTTTCGGGCACCTGGCCGACCGCTATACGATACGATCAGTCGGATCAAACAAGTTTCACTAAAGTCAATCCTCTCCTCTCCTCTCCTCTCCTCTCCTCTCCTCTCCTCTCCTCTCCTCTCCTCCTCTCCTCCCGGTAGCTAGCTTCAAGGACATTGCATCCAGAGATAGCGTGCACGGTGACTGGCTGCAAGCTGATATGTATTCTGGACAGGCTGTGTACTATATAAAGAGGAGAGGAGAGGAGAGGAGAGGAGAGGAGAGGAGAGGTACTATATAAAGCTTTTGTAAGTCTACCTTCCTGTCCCACTTTCCTCCCAAAAACTTCTCACAACCAGGGTTGCCATGCTTGCTGTATTACAAGCGGTGTGAAGCAACTAAATACATTCATTCAAGTAGGCTAGTGGCGTCAGTTCAGAAAAAAGCTAAGGTATGGCAACATGACTGGTGTCTCGCACCCACGCGAAGACACCAGTCATGTTGCCATACCTTAGCAACAGGCATGATACATTTATTTTAAGAAGTGCATTTCATTTTTTCCCCCCCGTTTCTGTGGTTTCTTGGGCTGGATATGGCAGCCTGGAACGGTTTGTTCAAGTGCAGCTAAACTTGGCATGTTAGTAAACGTGCCACAATTAACAATAATGCATTGCACCTGTGCAGCTGACCTGCGGAACCTGGGAATATACCATTCTGTCAAGATGGGGAGAATATAACTATAATACCTTGTTAAAGGTACTTACTTTGACTTTTTCCACCACTGATTATAAGAGACTTTGTTCTTGTTTTTTTCTGCAAGGTTGCTTGTAAATCAACCGTAGTTTTGCGGGTTCCAAGATCCTTTTGAAAATGGCAGATCTACAAGCTCACGGGAGCGCTTCGCTGTTTATATGTGTCATCTTTTCTACACCCAAACCTAACGCTAACCTCCGTGGGGTGAGTCGGCGCTCCGTTGTCGAAATGATGGTCATTCGAAAGAGCGAGATTTCCCCCAAGCTCACAAATGTACAAGTTTTTAGATTGTCTATTTTCAAATTGCCAACGTATAGGCTATTTATGTTTAAAGTCTTCATGTGACATAGTCGCTTCTTTTGAGCTCGTTTTCATAGGCCTGTTTGCTTATTCATCCCACACAATCTGGCAACACTGTTTCCAACTCCTAAGCCTCAGATATAAGCTCTGAACACAAACACACTTGATTTTTACAAGCATCTGAGATGTGTTTTCATCATCCTGTACTCACACATCGCTCTATTTCTGGATATCCAAGCTGCCTGATATCTTGCCCTGTACGTGACTGTACTTTTGTCATTTGATTGATGTTATCATAATACACTGTAGCTAACGGGGACGTGCTGGCCATTGGGACAATCGGGACAACTCCCGAACGGCCGGTTCATTCCCGGCCGGTCCAGGCCGGCCATTAGGAAAAAATTAAACTGTTTGCACAAAAGTAAAAATTAAACTGTTTGCACAAAAGTAGTGAAAACAGCAGATCTACAAGCACACAACGCCTTGCACGGCGAGGCGTTGTGTGCTTGTAGATTGGCTGTTTTCACTAGTTTACATTTTTAAAAAGATAAATACAAAACAAACGGTTTTGGACATACAAGGTTTCCACCCGACAACGACGAAATATAACTCATGTAATTGGCCCACTGCTTGTCACTTTGTCCCAAATCTTTGAGTAGCAGCAGCGCTATAGAGAGAGATCTCTCTCTATAGCGCGCAATGAGGGCCTCTACAACTCTTTTTCCCGGGCTGAATCAGGGGCCCAGCACGTCCCTGGACTAGCTAAAATATATATCGTTTTGTAGATCTTCAGGGTATCGATTTTAGTTTATTTTGGAAAATGCAACCTGCATTCAGTTACTCACTGGATGACAGCTGAGCTGAATGACATGAAATCCAAGAATGTTGTGTATTGAAATCACATTAATTATTAATCTCCACTTAATAGGATATTCTTATGACACCTAAACATTTTGCCATACAGTAAAGTCAATCTACGTACAACTTGTTGTAGAGGAATCACAAATGTCATATATCGTCGTCGTTGTGGAAACCTGATATGTCCAAAACCGTTTATTTTTAATTTATCATTTTCAAAATGATTTAAGATAGTGGAAATAGACAATCTACAAGCACACAACGCCTCACATCACAAGGTGTTGTGTGCTTGTAGATCTGCTACTATCAATAGTTTTGAGTGACAGTCTTGGTGAAGCAGTGATTTTCTTTACAAAATAACGTACAAATTTGAAACTTGGAGATACAAGGTTTCTTCCCGACAGTGGCAATATAGGATATTTATATTTTTATGCAAATAGAACCATTTTATAAGGGCTAACAGTGACTATGGACACATACATCATCATGTTCAGTGGTGTACAGTAACTAAGTACATTTTACAGCATGTGTATAAAGTTATGTCAATATGAATAGTGATGAAATGTTTGTAGAACAATATAAATAGAATACAGTGTCAAAACACAAATGCAATCCCTATCCAGGCTCTTTATAAAGTAACACCACACATTCAAAACATGTTTGCGTAGCATATTCTGGAGCAGTGGTTCTCAAAGTGGGTTCCCCGGACCCCCAGGGGTCCTTGAGGGAGTTCCAGGGGGTCCACAGCTAAATGATAGTTAAGAACCAAATGGACCCTTACAGGTCTGTAACTCAGAGAGTGTACAAATGGAACCAAATGGACCCTTACAGGTCTGTAACTCTGAGAGTGTACAAATGGAACCAAATGGACCCTTACAGGTCTGTAACTCTGAGAGTGTACAAATGGAACCAAATGGACCCTTACAGGTCTGTAACTCTGAGAGTGTACAGATGGAACCAAATGGACCCTAATTGTACACTCTCAGAGTTAAATTAACATTGATTTTACAATATAAATCGGGGTCCCAGAGATAGGAATGCCATCAAATGGGGGTCCGTAGCCTATAATGAATGTCAAACTGGGGCTCATTGAAATTTAAATGGTTGAGAATCACTGCTAGAGAGCTGTACACATCTTGTGAGGTTTTGATGGCACATCTGTACCTAAACTCTCACTGTGAATTACAGATAGGACAGGATGGCATCAGATGTTCAATGAAAGACTAAAGTTTAATCACGTTGAAGTTTTACTAAGTCGACAAAGTTGATATGCAGTAGAACTTTGCAGTAGACTTTGTTCTTTACAAGCTCATGCTGTGAAAGCACTTCTCCTGAGAACGGCAGCAAACACCAACCACATTTTTAGATTATTACTTTTAGATTATTACTTTCAATCAAAAGCAATAATACTTTATGCTACTGCATAGATTTTTCTGCCAGTTTAATCACAAAAGAACCTTCAACTGAAGTGGATATGCATAATATATGCATAATATTAAATGGAAAAAGAGAAGAATTGCACAATGATATTACTGGTATTAAAAAGGCTATTTTAGGAAGACTGCATTTCAATGTCATGATTAAAGACAAACAGTGTAGCTTCCTCTTTTGGAGTAAAGGGCTTTGCAGACAGGCGTGATTTTTCGCACGGCAAATTTTCTTTTTGCAACCTATTAAACTACCATGAATATTGTGGATGTACACTTCTATTTACTCCATTTGGGGATGTTGATGTTGTCATCTGACATTTGTCAATTTGGTCAAAAGAACTTGGTTGAACAGAACTCATATTTTGGGACCATCGCTCCATTGTTCACAATGGTTTGTAATGCAGGCTGCTATCCCAGGAAGTCATGTGATCCAAGATGGCCGCGGTGTGAATATGGTCTATTGTTTCTCTGCAAGGTAGGACTAAAATCCACCCTCTCTGATTAATCCATTTGATAAAAGTAATTATATTAGTCATCCATGTTGTTTTGATCGATAAATATTATTGCTTGGAAGTATGTTGTTGTGCCTTTGCTTTAGGGTTATAAGACATAAGGTAAACTAATTAATTTGCATTATTACGAAAATAAAGTTACTTCATGTTGTACCAGGGCCAGACTGGGACATAAATTCTGCCCTGGTATCTTGGCCCAGACCGGCCCACCACAACCGGCGCGAACCAAACATGGAAGATCTACCGGTACAAGCCCACAACAACGTCCCAATGGTTTAGTGACGAGTCATCACTTTTCACAGTTTTTTGGGGTCAGTTTTTAGCCCAAGGAATGTTTTTTGTGCAAAACAAATGCAATGGATTCCGAATCATTAAATAATCCTAGTTTCACCCCTCACATGCTACTTAAAGCAGATTTCTTTGGGGGGTATTTTGTTCCTTTATAGTATAGTGTATAGTAAGTGGATGAGACCCAGACTTGCAGCGGCTGTCAAACATTTTGCTCACATTTTTGCGAGGGCCATGGGAGCTCAATTTGTTATTTAACCTTCATAGTTGACAAAACCACTGAGAAATGAACCTATACTCTCACAGTCACGGAAATATATATCAAATATATATCAGTTGCTGCAATCCACCCCTGTGTTGTAATTTGTTGTAGCCATCAGGTGGCCGGTCTTCCTCTTTCCAGGTTTCTTTACGGCCAGACCGGATCACATGATCACACGAAAAAGTCTGGTGAAGCGAGGTCACCTATTCATATTAGTCTTATGTTTGTACTGTACAATGTCTCTATACAAAGTAGGCTACTCGATGCTCAACAGGCATTATCAATTCCTTTTGTAAGTACAGTTCTACCGTTATGGCAGTAATTAATTATGACATAATTTGTATTCATAATTAATATTGTACCAATAATTAATATTACAATATACTAGCTAAATGGTGCACACATACATATAGACCCCCTGAACAGTGTAGTTTGTTGAGCCTCGCTCCGTATCTAATTAGGTTTAGAAGCAAATTAAAATACATCCAGTTAATTGTTTCAGTAAACATAATGTTAATAATTTTGTTGAAGCATCTCTGTGGTTGAATATTTTCTTTCTTTCTTTCTTTCTTTCTTTCTTTCTTTCTTTCTTTCTTTCTTTCTTTCTTTCTTTCTTGGTGAAGCAACACAGAACTAGAAGTTCCTGATTGGCTGCTAGTTGTGCTGTTCTGGTACCAGAAGCAACATGTTCTCCACATTCAATTACCTTAATAACCTTAATAAACATTGTCATAAATACTCGTCGCTAGTTTGAAGGTATATTCAGTGATTGTATTTCATTCAAATAAAAATATAATTGATACATTTTTCCTTCATTCTCCTCACTAGAATGTGTGCTGACCATATAAGGACTTCCACCATGGCCCGTGTTACGAGCATAGCTAGATTTGGGTTTAAGAGGTGGCCAGCCAGTCCTCGACCAATCAGGGTAGAGTATGGCCGTAGTTATGTTATGATGTTTAGTTATGATGGTCAAAATGAACGTTTTGAGAACCACAGTCGCTCTGAATTAAGAACGTCTGCTAAATGCCTAGATTGTAAACTACGGAACTCATAAAATGCCACAGTCTCGTAGTAAATCAGTATCATACATATCCTGAAGCTGGAGACGTAGGCCTACCGATATTCAGTGATTGGGTCTAATGATCAAAATGAGAACATTATAATGGTGTAAAAAATCTATAAAAAACAAAACATTTCCACGTTGGGACATTCATTATCACTGAATACACCTTTA
Organism: Nannobrachium achirus; assembly: GCF_963921795.1. Lineage (NCBI taxonomy): Eukaryota > Metazoa > Chordata > Actinopteri > Myctophiformes > Myctophidae > Nannobrachium > Nannobrachium achirus. Next base: position 3,145,192 of record NC_137831.1, on the reverse strand, counting down.
AAGCCTCGTTTCAATCATGATATGCGTTTTGTGAAAATATGGTCCAATTTGTGTTCTAATTGATGTTAAAGCAGGGTATGCTGTAGGAAGGGCTTGTGATCATAGGCTTGTGATGATTCTTCTTTGTGTACTTTGTTTTCAGCAAGTTCAACACACAGCATTTACCCATTAAATCAATGATGGCGACACCCATACAAGGGCAATATAAAAGCTTCATTTTTGCAGCATAGAAACCAATGGGTTGACTGTATCTGGGAAGAGAAACAGAAATTATAAAGGCTCTATCATTTCACATGGCTCTCGGAGGAGAGGAGAGGAGAGGAGAGGAGAGGAGAGAGAGAGAGAGAGAGAGAGAGAGAGAGAGAGAGAGAGAGAGAGAGAGGGAGAGGGAGAGGAGGAGAGGGGGAAGAGTGAGATCTACCGGGCAGAAAGCCAAAAGCAGGGTGGATGAGAGCCATTCCTCATCCCCTTGTTGATCCTCTGCGCCGTACGATGCTTGATCAAAGTGTTTTTGAAGAGCTCTGCTGGGCCTGTGTGTTTGATCTGCATGGAAGGTGGTGGATGCTTTTTAAATGGCGTTTGCTCTCAGAACGAGAGGTGTTTTATAATTATTTGTGTCAGCGTAGTACTATGCTCATACTACTTTTTAGCAAGTACTACATTCGGTGAAGTCTTGTTCCTGACCGACAGTTCGTAAAGCCAGGGCCATTAGCCAATGAGGAAGCCCCGTTCTTGGTGACGTCACCACAAACAAGTGGCTAAAAGGCAGTGAGTCACTATGCTACACACAACAAAATATAATACTACAAGTCCCACACTGCATTGCTAGTGCATTCATTGGTGAGTGTCGAGAGCCCGTGCCCACGTTTAAATAAACATTGAACCAGTCCGGCCCTCGACTTGTACCATTTCTTACATTTTGGCCCACTGTGTATTTGAGTTTGACATCCCTGCTGTACAGTGTATAGGGATAGGTTGTTAATGTTTGATTGATTGATTGATTGATTGATTGAAGACTTTATTAGAAGTTTGCATAGGAAAAGGTACAGTTTCATGACGGTACAGTTCACTGGTACAATGTCTACTAAAAGGAGATCCTAGAAAAGACTAAGCTTATTTCCACAGGAAACCATTAAAGTATCTCATATAACATTGAATGACAGACGAATAGAACACAGTACTATGCAGTAGATATGTAAATAAAATAAAATGAGAGAGAAAACGAAAAAAAAAAAAAGAAAACAGTAAGTCTAAACAAACAGTAAGTACCGGTATATACAAAGAAGGGGCAGGGGAGGGTAGTTTTTTTTTTTTATGTTTTGTAATAAAAATCTACAAAGTATAACTACTTTAGTAAAGGCTTCAAATGACTAGTAGGAGTAGAAGTAAAAGTGTATATATTTTTAAATACTTAAAGTAAACTTAAAATACCCAGCCAGCCAGCCAGCCAGCCAGCCAGCCAGCCAGTCAATTTACAATTTAGGCATCTAGCCGACACTCTTAATCCAGACAGTCAGACAGTCAGTCAGTCAGTCAGTTAGGGTCTAATTTATGCCCCCCTCTCTCGGATCTAAAAGTCTTCAGAGAAGAGTATATTGTGCTGTCTGTTCTCAGTGTAGTGAAGACCAAAGCTGTCGCCCCCTTAATTAATGGAGGTCTGAGAATCGGTCTGATAGCTGAGAGTGGAGCGGTGGAGAGCGCTGTTCTGAGAATCAGTCTGATAGCTGAGAGAGGAGCGGTGGAGAGCGCTGTTCTTGGAACATCCAATTTACGGCGCTTCCGTCCTGACGCCTCGTCCTCTGGTAGCACAGGATTAGCCATGTAACAAAGCTTGCGATACCGACACGCCGTTAAGTCGTTAACACCGAGAACGCATTATTACGCATCATTTCCTTAACCTTTATTGTATGCTTTTTAACAATTAAAAAATAGCAGATATACAAGCTCACGCTGCGAGCTTGTATATCTGCTATTGTCTTTGAAAAATCGTGAACATTTTGTGCGAGTCTTTGAATATTTTTTGACCCAGATTCTATATAAATGTCTACTAAATCCTTCAAAGGCTTTTGAAAAAACGCATGTTTCTATTGTCAGCGGTTCTCTAACCTTTTCATGTCAAGGACCCCCAGAATTATATGTATTTGGCCACGTACGGACCCCCTCACACCCCCCCAGAAGCGAAATTTGAGTTACAAACGTTCAAAGATTTGAACAACCTTTCATGACTTAAAAACTATTGAAGATCTACAAGCTCGCAGCGCGGCACTAGATGCCACACTGTGAGCTTGTAGATCTGCTATTGTTTCAATAGTTAAAGTATAAAATAATTGCAGGTCTTATTACGTTAAAAGTCCCGGACATCAGCGTGTGATTGATTGATTTGAACCCAGAGTCTGGTTCAACACATCCAGACAAAGGAGAGGATCTGGTTAATTTGCACCGTAGCAGGATCACCTCGCCTAAACTCCCCCCCGCATCACTTGACATTTGCGGGCAGATTTCCGTGTGTCGGTGGTGACGTGTGTGTGTGTGTGTGGCTGTGGGGGTGTGTGTGTGTGTGGGGGGGGGGGGGGGGGGGAGACATGCAGCCCTCACAGCAGAAACAGGATTTAAGAAGTAGTTTACCCCCAAAATGACACATTTTTTTCTATTGATTACTCACACCAATATTTTTGGGGGATTTGTTGTATTTCTAAGTAATAAAACAATCCCTTATAGTGAACGTACCCACATTGATATGTATTTTGGTCCCCATCCGGAATCAATGTGGGTTAAAATTATTGTAATCAAAGTACAAGTGAGGACGCTGGCGTCGACTGTGCGCCGTTTCACCTCCCAATGTATGAACCAGGGACGTGCTGGCCATTGGGAAAAGCGGGACAACTCCCGAACGGCCGGTTCATTCCCGGCCGGTCCAGGCCGGCCATTAGGAAAAAAATAAATAAATAAAATGTCAGCCTTCGTTCCATTTTGGGGGCTGGGCGGCCAACAAAGTAAATCGTCACTGTCGGGCAGAAACCTTGTATCTCCAAGTTTCAAATTTGTACATTTTTTTCGCAAAGCAAAGCCCTGCTTCATCATACAAGGCTGTCGCACAAAAGTAGTGAAAACAGCAGATCTACAAGCACACAACGTCTCGCACCGCGAGGCGTTGTGTGCTTGTAGATCGGCTGTTTTCACTAGTTTAAATCATTTTTAAAATGGTTTTGGACATACAAGATTTCCACCCGACAACGACGAAATATAACTCATGTAATTGGCCCACTGGCTTTTCACTTGTCATGATCTGAAATGGCAAATCTTTGAGTAGCAGCAGCGCTATAGAGAGAGATCTCTCTCTATAGCACGCAATGAGGGCCTCTACAACTCTTTTTCCCAGGCTGAATCAGGGGCCCAGCACGTCCCTGGTATGAATGAATGAATGAACCGTTGTAAAGAGCAATTTGAGCACTTGTAAACCTGCTACAATAATGCAATCCATTAAACCTCATCAAATGGTGGTCCGTGGCTCAAATGCTGAATAAATAATTGACGTTGACGTGCAAAAAGGTTGAGAACCACTGATCTAGACGCCTCTAGAGCAGTGGTTCTCAACCTTTTCAGGCCTTGACCCCCAAAATAATCATATTTTAACTGGGGACCCCCCGTGTCTCACAGCCTCACTCACTCAAGGCAAGGGCCTTTTGCTGAAAATATTGAAAATAGCAGACCTCCAAGCTCGTTTGATACCACACTGACTGAACTGAGCATAATCAAGTGAATAGTGGAGAAGTGGCGTAACGGCATGGATTTCTACACAGAGAGGGCGATTCTTTCAACATAAGATGCTGCATTCAAGTTCAGGAGAGGACAAGGCACTTGAACTGAAAAGCATTATTTTATACTTTGGCAAATCAAAAATAGCAGACTCGTTATGTGGCACTGAAGTGACTCGCTACGAGCCTGTAGAACCTTTGCTAAAATAGCAGATCAGTCTGTTATTTTGACAGCAAATATTCTTCTAAATCTAGAGTTGATTTTGGCAATCTTTTGGCAGGACTTGATGGCATCATAATGCCTGATATTACACACGGTTGCATGCTGATCTACAAGCTCACTGCGCGCTGCGCCGCGTTGTGAGCTTGTAGATCTGCTATTTTCAGAGCACAACACCTAGGGTTACCGACCGTCCCCTAAAATACGGGATCGTCCTGTGTTTGGAAACTAAAAGATCTGTCCTGTATTGAACTGATACGGGACACTTTTTGTCCTGTATTTTAAGGTTGGGTGATAAATATGAATGACGGGATGATTTCATTGAGAAATGACAATGATTCTGCCTGCCTGATTCTGAGCTTCCACTCTGCTCTCCTCTGAGACAAGTGCTGCATCCCATTGCTGTGTGAGGCGCTGCGCTGTTTGTAGGCAGCTCATTGGCTCATTAACACAGTGTTGCTAAGACACAGTCTCCGCCCCCTACACCAATCCCTTCCCATGGGCTGTAGGTTCAGTCTACAAGTTGCCTTTGAGAGTGCGTGCGAGCGAGCATACGACAGTCCTCGGCTCAGAACATTGTTTAATGTCTTGACGTGACAGAAGATTGTGTACAAAGACTACAAACAGATTAGACATGAATCCATGATAGGTGATAGCCTAAACAACAAGGTGAAATGGGATGGTATTCCTGGGAGCATTACAGTAGTCTTGTCTGCCAACTAAAGCGACCCCAGACAGGCTGGTATGTGAAATAACATACCGGTAAGCATGCGTTGATTTTGTTTTTAAAACCTAATGGTTATTACTGTATGCCAATATGATTAAACTAGTGTTGGGTAACCAGAGAGTGGGCACATGATAACCAGGTAGACCTAGGCTATATGTTTTGGAAAATTGAGAGAGATAAAATAAAGGCCTACACTACATAGTTTTAAGGTAATAGGACGTGGCCCAAAAAATATGATTTAATGTAGGAAAATGCCTGTTTTAGCCAACTTTATAACCGAAAATACCCGATTTTTCAGCGGCGCCTGTGGTGCAGCAAGTTTCGTCAGAGGTATAAGGAGTGTCCCGTATTTTAAACTCTAGGAGTTGGCAACCCTAACAACACCGGATCTCTCCCTGACATTTTGTTGATGAAATTGTTAATTGCGACGCGTCGGTCGCAGTTTACTATCAGGACCGTCACAGCTTGTCCGTGTCTGTCCGGACGGGTAACGCCTGACACTGTGGTTCCCCTGACACATCACTGTGACATCACAGGTGACATCACAGTGATGTCAGATACTCAGAGCAGGGTTCTCCATATATGGGCATAAACAGGTGACATCACAGTGATGTCAGATACTCAGAGCAGGGATCTCCATATATGGGCATAAACAGGTGACATCACAGTGATGTCAGATACTCAGAGCAGGGATCTCCATATATGGGCATAAACAGGTGACATCACAGTGATGTCAGATACTCAGAGCAGGGATCTCCATATATGGGCATAAACAGGTGACATCACAGTGATGTCAGATACTCAGAGCAGGGATCTCCATATATGGTTACAAAAGGGACTCTGTTAGGGATCGCCATATATGGGCATAACAGGGATGGCGGTATCCCAGATGATGCCCTGTTAAGGAGAACCACACTAACAGAACTCCATATATGGCCAAGACAGATGGCCAAGACCTCACCCTTTAGGTCGAGGTCGCTTTTCGTCCATAGGCGTCTTACTTGTATAGGCTATTAAGTCGTATTCATCGTAAATTAGTTCTTCTTACTTTTGTCTGCGAAAAAAGAGAGTCAATGAACATGGTGTGCAGTTGATAGAAACTAAGTAATTTCTGTGTGTGTGTGTGTGTGTGTGTGTGTGTGTGTGTGTGTGTGTGTGTGTGTGCGTGCGTGCGTGCGTGCGTGCGTGCGTGCGTGCGTGCGTGCGTGCGTGCGTGCGTGCGTGCGTGCGTGCGTGCGTGCGTGCGTGCGTGCGTGTGTGCGTGTGCGTGCCACAGATACCTGCCTGCGGTTGCTGTGAGTTTCATCACAAAGGTATTTTTAGGTACGAGGAAGAGTATGACTCATCCATTACTGACATTTCTGATTCCTTCTGACACAAACCTCAGCCCTGGTCGATCTACTTTAACCCTTTAAGACTGGCTACTGGGTATTTCATGCTTTAACTATTGTAAATTAGCAGATATACAAGCTCACAGCGCGGCACCGAGTGCCGCGCTGTGAGCTTGTAGATCTGCTATTTTTGAAACGTCGCGAAAATGTGTGCAAATCTTTGAATATGTGTAATTTTTAAGCGGACATTTTGTAACTAAAATTTTGCTTCTGGGTGGTCCCTGGAACTAAATATTTTCAGATGGGTTTTCCGTGGCCAAATACATATCATTTTGGGGGTCCTTGACATGAAAAAGTTTGAGAACCACTGACATAGTAGTCTCTCAAAAACAGACTAACTGAGCTCCAGTTAAGTGAAAAGGACCTTTTCTTTGACGATGGCTGGCCAGATTGCTGACATAGAAACATAGTTTTTTTTTTTCAAAAAAAACCTTATAAGGATTCAAAAGACACTTACAGAATCGAGTCAAAATTGAAATTTTCACGATTTTTCAAAAATAGCAGATCTACAAGCTCGCAGCGCGGCACTCGGTGCCGCGCTGTGAGCTTGTATATCTGCTATTTTTCAGTAGTTAAAGCATAAAATAATGATACACAATAATGTGTACCTGTTCTGAATGGGTTTAATACACAGCATCTTTTCATCACAAAGCTTTATATGTCTGAAACCCATGGCAAGATCATCAGGATCAAACTTTATATATAGTGTATTTTTATTGCAGATAATGATTCTTACATTCATTGCAATCCATTCCAGCAATCTCATTTTTCTTTTAACTTGTAACTGACATTTTTAGAGCGGCAGAGAAGAAAACCAAACTGACAAAGACAAGTCAGGATGAAACTTAAACCCACGGAAAACCCGGTAAAGCATCCGTGTACCTTTTCAGAGCTTCACAAGTCCTGCCACTGGCAAGACAGTAGATTTTCAGGGGATTTGCAGAACACTGAGCTTGTAGATCAGCTATTTTTTGCTATTTTGTTGACCTTCTCTGACTTCAAAGTTTAAATCTACCTATGAAGGTGCATTCTGCTTGTCAATGGGAATGGAGTGGCTTCTTGACATTTGTGAGTTTCTGCAAAAATATGCTCCATTCTCCATAAGAATTAGAAAGGAAGAACAGGGAAACAAACCTGTGGGAAAAGAATTGTGGTCCGTGAAGGAATTGATTGATTGATTGATTGATTGATTGATTGATTGATTTTATTTGAAAAGCAGTAAATACGATAGAGCAAATCGAGGATTATGCAGAAAAGTCGTGAGACTTATTTCCGCTGAGGTCCTCATACAAATAACAGTTGTTAATAAGTTAAAAACAAAACAAATTACAGTACAGATATACATATACAGTACAAACATAAAAACATTAACCCATTCTCCCTTGTCTTTCTTAGACTAATAGGTGTACCCTTTCTAAAAGACCTGCTTTTATCGTCTGCTTAAAAACCCTTACATTGGTTGTCAATGTAACATTCGATTCTAGTTTGTTCCACTGTGTGGCTCCTCCTAGGTATGTAAAAGAACCCTTACCTACTTTACCTTTAAAAGTTGGGTGGCTCATCATGTCTGCTATGCTAGCTCTGGTAAAGTGTGTGCACATCACTTACACACGTACAACATCTCTTTAGATATTCAGGGACCTCTCCATATTTAATTTTATGTACCATGGTCAGTCTTGACATGGTCACTCTGGATTCCACAGGGAGCCAGTTGATGTCCCTAAATTGATTGCACGTACGTGGTCCCTGATCATGCATTTAGAAACATAGGAAAGTGAAGACTTATTTTTATTACATTATGTTGGAATATGTTCCACTTGAGAAACAGTGCACTAATATATACTGTATATTATGTTGTAATTACTTGGAAGTTGGGGGTGAAGAAATGCCACAGAAAAGGGGAGTTTATTCTCAAGAAGGGGAAGTGTACCAGATGTCCTGGTTGAATCACATGATGTGTAACATATGAGTTTACCCACCATGAGTACCAAAAAACAACAACAACCTGAGCTCAGCCCATATCCCCAGCCAACATACTCTTCCCCAGCTGGAACAAAACATTTTCGGATGGAGGGTCCGTGCGGCCAAATACGTTTCATTTTGGAGGTCCATTTGTAGAATCTGCTTTAGGTTCACTTTAGGTGCCAATCCCAAACTAGTTTGGGATTTTGGAACCAGGCCGCTAAGTGCTGATCCCGTTGTAACATTAGTTACACAGTTAAAGGGACCCAAGGGTGAAAGCAACTCACTGTGTTGTGATCCATTGGGCGATGGCGAAATCCGGAACCGTGTAATCTCCATAGGCTCCTATTCATTGCGCTGCAAAGAAACGGCTTTATCTCTGAATCTTTCTCCAAAAACGCTTCGATCGCCGAGAAACGCTTTTTTTCACAGCGACTCTGGTCAGCCGCGGTTAGGATTTTAGATTTTAGTGTAAAAGTAAACCCCCCTGGTCGACTTCCGGAATAATTATATGAATTACACAACATGAACACGATCGTCGCTTCCGTGGCTCTTCAAAATAAAGCACAGTGAATGGGAAAATGGTGGCACTCTACATTTGGATAATTATAAAGAATAAAAGCACCAAAAGTAGTTTTAATGGGACATTTCATCGCAATGCTTTATCTGTCTGCATGACGATCTGTAACACCTGGCGAACTTATTTTTAATCATTATTGTTATATATATATATTTTTGTCTCTTTCTGCCTGGTTTGGGTCCATGGGTGAAGGTCGTCTCCGGCAGTACATGACTGATTAACAGAAGCAGCAGCAGTATTATATTAGTGGCACGAGGCTCTCAGGCGGTCCCTGGAGTAACACAAACACAACTTTACCGTTTTCCCCAGACTCTCTCTCTCTCTCTCTCTCTCTCTCTCTCTCTCTCTCTCTCTCTCTCTCTCTCTCTCTCTCTCTCTCTCTCTCTCTCTCTCTCTCTCTCTCCATCCCCCTGTGTGAGACGGAGCCGCTTGCCTTGGATGTCTAGACTTCTTTTGAGGAGGATTATATATTTTATAATTATATTTTCTTCAATAATCTTATTGTCGGGCCAAACAACCTTGCGTCTGCATATTTCTACTTTTTACATATTTTTTAAAATGTTTTAAATGATGACGCTTGCATGCACCGAAATTATCACTCACCCACTGATTTAGCCACTCGTAAACCTGCATGTGATGTGACGATAAACTTGATTTGTACATGTATGTTTTTTTATGTTTTCACATCTTAAACATAATTATGCCCTATTTTGTTTTACATTTTCTGAAAATGTGCAGTTTTGAACGTACAATTTCTCTCCCATATTTTCTTCGAAATACAACAACACTTCATCCACCACCAACACCAGAGGCAGCGCCACAGATCACGTTCCACCCAAAGTCAACTCAAACAAATTCTTCTGCTATACAACCAAAATGTGGAACGCCCTACCGAAGGCCTTAAAGGAGTGTGGATCACTAGCATCCTTTAAAATCGCCCTGAAAAACCACTTACAGGCGGCAGCCATTCTCAACTGGCAATAACAAACTTTGTATTTACCTACTGTATGTATTTTTATTTACTTTATGTTTTACTATATCAACTGCATTGTACTGTGTTCTATCCGTCTGTCATTCAATGTTATATGAGATACTTCAATGGTTTCCTGTGGAAATAAGCTTAGTCTTTTCTAGGATCTCCTTTTAGTTGACCTTGTACCAGTGAACTGTACCGTCATGAAACTGTACCTTTTCCTATGCATACTTCTAATAAAGTCAGCGGTTCTTTCCCTCCAGTGGCAGTGATAATATTCCCAATAAAGCAGAGTGCACCGTTTGATCTCCTGGACCATTCTTCCTCCAGGAGGATACAGACTGCAAATTGAAACGACAATTGCCGTAATTTGCATTTACGTGCGGGGAGAGAGAGAGAGAGAGAGAGAGAGAGAGAGAGAGAGAGAGAGAGAGAGAGAGAGAGAGAGAGAGAGAGAGAGAGAGATCTAATTTCAATGTGTTCCCCGGTGGGGGTTGCATTTTAATGAGAGGTGTTATGGACACTGGACTCTATATGGACACGTGACGTGCAGGCTAATGCATGTTTCATGCATATATTATGTAAATGTCTGAGCAAAGATCAGGCGCTCTGGCTTAAAGCAGCACTTGACCAGGGGTCGGCCATGTTTTTATTTATTCATGGATTTCATTTCTCCAGCCCAGCACGATCCCTCCACTGAGAGTAGTTTGACGGAAACCCACTGATACAGGGGTCTTCAACAGGGGGTCCGGGACCCAGGGCTGGATTAACCATTGGGCCGGTGGGGCCATTGCCAGGGGTCCTTGGCTCTCAGGGGCCCTTGGGGGAACTGGGCCACTGGGTCATTGACAATTTACTCAAATTAAATGTATAAGTTAATTAAAAATTAAATGTGTGGGCCCCTCCTCTGTTGTCTACAGGTGCTTTCTTGGTCCACAGATGATGATGAAAATCTGAGCTGGGTAGTGCGTGTTGGGAGGGGGGTGTTGTGGTGGAGGGGCCCTAAAAGAATATCGTCCAGGGGCCCTCGCGGGGATTAATCCGTCCAATCCGAACATATTTGTTTTAATCTGAGGCACCCCTACATTATAATTTTATAGATACGGGTGGAAACCTTGTATCTATAAAATGTACTAAACTAGTGAAAACAGCCGATCTACAAGCACACAACGTGTGCTTGTAGATCGTCTGTTTTCACTAGTTTTGTGTGACAGTCTTGTATGATGAAGCAGGGCTTTGCTTTAGTGATTATGTTGCGAGGAAAACAATGAGATAATAGCCATTTTGGTTAGAACTGACTGAAAATAACTTTGTACTTCAAGTTTAAAATGATACTAAATACTTTATCAAGTGTCCAATTCCAAATATTATCATATTATCTCACGGCACCCTTGGACTGCCGTCGCGGCACCCCAGGGTGCCCCGTCACCCACTTTGAAAACCCCTGCCCTAGGGGGTCCTCAGAGTTACTACAAAGGGTCCTTCAAATCTTCCCATCCTTTTTATATTAACAACTTGAACCCTAGTGTCTATATTCTGAGAACTGTTCCAACATCGAACTTGAGGTGCAAGGTGAGCTTGCCGTCTCCATCGCTGCTCCCATGCTATGGAACAGCATTCCATTGCACGTTAGATCTGATCTTCCCCCTCCATTGATTCTTTTTAATCCAGGCTCAAAACCCTGTTTTGCTCACAAGCATTTCAATCCCCCTGACACATTGTATCTGTTCTCAGCGCATTGTTTTAGTTTACTAAGTTATAATTGTTGTTATTGCTTTTATTGTTATGAGATCGAGATGTTTTCCTTACTGTTGCTGTATTGCTGGGATGATGAAATGTCTGTACAGCACTTTGGTACAATGAAAGTTGTTTTTAAATGTGCTCTAGGAATAAACATGATTTGATTTGATTTGATAATCAAAGAAGAGTATAGCCGCACACTCGTAGCTGTGGATGTAAAAATGTTATTGCGCAGAAAGGAACTATTACTTATAAGTAACATATTTGAGTATTGTTTCCACCACCACCACCGCTAACAGCATATCGTCGTTGTCGGGTGAAAACCTTGTATGTCCAAAACCGTTCGTTTTGCATTTTTCATTTTAAAAATGATTTAAACTAGTGAAAACAGCCGGTGCGAGGCGTTGTGTGCTTGTAGATCTGCTGTTTTTTACTTACTGTTTTTTACTTTTGTGTGACGGCCTTGTACGATGAAGCAGGGCCTTACTTTGCGAAAGAACATACACATTTGAAACTTGGAGATACGAGGTTTCCACCCGACGATATGTGTTTATTGACTTAGCTAGTGTAACCTCCTCCTGAGCTCCGCAGAGACTACAGCCTGACATGAACCGCCGAGCCACGCACGCCACCGCCGCCTCACAGATGTTCAGGGAACTCCATCAACGCTTAACGACTGTACAAATAATTAAACGCAGCCCCGTGAAGCGTGAGCTGCTCTGCTCAACCCGGCCAGAGAGAAAGAACCACCTGAGCAGTTTCAGTTGCTGGCGTTTTTAATGTCACTTAAGTTACAATTAATTAACGAGGGGCGAAACACACTGCCTGGCGGAGAGCGGTGGAGCCTAAAAAAACCTTTTATGCTGCGTTTGACACAAAGACAACACCCAGGGGGAGGGGGGGGGGGGGGGGGGGGGGGAACAGGGACGTGCAGAGAATCTTAAGCCTGTATCAGAGTGTACGGTGGAGAGCTCTCCACCACAAATTTTAGGTGGAAAGCTTTCCACCGCAAGTCAGAAAATAAGTGCAGGACATCATAGTCACGGGGCCCACGGTGAAGTCCTCCCCCGCCTCCCTCTGGTTCAGACGCAAACTCCGTTCAGGTCGACCAATCAGTGAACGGGGTGTAGAGCCTGTCTGTCTGATAGTAAAAACAGAGAGATGTGTTGGGACTCGCGGTGTAAAGCTCTCCACCGCGAGGAATGACGTAACGTTGTAGTTTCATGACTCAAAAAAACTCGAAAAGACTACACCGCGGTGTAAAGCCTTCCACCGCCCAGGCGACTATGATGTCGGCTTTAGAGAGGCAGGGGCTGAAATTTCTAAAAGGGCCTTTTGGTGGAAATATTGAAAATAGCAGACCTCCAAGCTCACAACGCGTCGCAGCGCAACACGTCGTGTGGCACTTTAAGTTAATCGTCTGGGGACCCCCCAAAAATAATTTGGGGACCCCCTTTGGGGGTCCCGACCCACAGGTTGAGAACCACTGCCACGGAGACAATTTGATGCAGCTGGTTTTGACATTTGCTCATACAGCCGTACACACTCGTCAAATGTTGGAGCGCCAGGCGCCGCTCAAAAAGAAACAGCAGAGAGTTGGTTGCCCGCTGACTCAAATGAAGCCACACCAGACGGCCGTTCAAGCACTGAGATAACATTTGAACAGACGGAGGAGTGTGAGAGGCCTGGTGATTGAGCCGTTCCAGTGGCGTGGGCGGCAGTCATTAGCGAGATGTAAAGAGGAGAGAGAGAGAGTCAACAGCCCTGCGGCGGTAACCACTAACCACCAGCCTCCTGCCTCTGCTACAGAGCTATGAACTAAAGAGCATGGAAGAGAGAGACAGAGAGACAGAGCTCCACCACACCGTGTAGGAAGGATCAGTAGGCTGGCCTGAGGGCCCACACATGGTTCAACACGTACAGGGCACTGATGATGACACGGAGGAGAGATTGCTACAGTTGGCTGTACACCGGTGACTAGTAGTTTTGGCTCTGTGAGCAGAGCAGGTGCCATTAAGTACTTCTGGCTAACGGGAATCATCATCTCCACAAAGCTTGTCAACCGTATACGGAAGCACAAATGGATGTGTTGACTCTGAACTTGATAAAACACAGTGTGGAGCAAAACCAGAATTGCGTTGTATTGCTGGTGTCGGTCCACTGTGTTTTATTGAGTTGTGCATTTGGGTCCTCACCAGAACACCACCAGAACCTGACAGAAAGAATGGTATGTTGCTCCCATGTATGCTGAGTGTAAAAAAAAATCACGGCACCCCGTCTTTAGCAAAATAAATAGCAAATAAAGGGTGTTCTTTCTTCCTTTTTTGTTTCTCATGGAGAGCCACATTCTGGTTTTGACACAGAAGCAGTGTGTCAAAGAACCCACGGAGCGCCCCCAGACCCACACATGACCCTGAGGAGAGGAGAGGAGCCCCCAGACCCACACTAAGGCATTCACCAACTATTCAAATATATGAATATCAAAATTGCTATTCGACGTTGTTCACCAAAGTCAAATATATATATATTTTTTTAAATCTACCGGTATATAGTTTATAAAGCTTGACTTGATAGGCCGTCATAAGAATGAGTTGTCATTGCCCCTGGAATTTGTTAATGCTCTATACCAGGGGTTCTCAAACCTTTTAGGCCGTGATCCCCAAAATAAACATATTTGAACTGGGGACCCCCACCCTGAAAAGCACTTGGAACTGTGGGTATTACATTTAATGTGACTCGGTTCCGCAGATAAATATTGTGAAAATAGCAGATCTACATGTTGCGAGGCGTTGTGAGCATGTAGATCGGCTATTTTCACAATTATCGCCTCTTGCTTACTTTTTATTATTTGACAGTTTGGCCAGTCCTGTCGAATATTAAACTATTCGAATACTTTGAGGTTGAATAATTCGAATACTAAAAATCACTATTCGTGAATGCCCTATCCCACACTGTGAGGAGAGGAGCGCCCCCAGACCCACAAGTGGCCCGCGAGGCCGTGACAGCTGACAAGCGTGTCAGCGGAGCCAACGAGAGGTGGCCTGTCAGCCCGCTGTACCAGCTGAGCAGAAGATAATATGGTTAGCGGCAGTGGCGTCAGTTCAGCAAAAGCTAAGATGGGAGTCCTCATGGAAAAGAGGCATTACATTTTGTTTAGCACGGTTCTATTGTGAAAATAGCAGATCTACATGCTCACAACGCCTCGCGCTGCGAGGCGTTGTGAGCATGTAGATCGGCTATTTTCAAAATGTCTGAAAAAAAAAACTACTGTTTTTTCCCCAGGTTTTACGGTTTCTTGGGCTGGATATGGCAGCCTGGAACGGTTGTTCAAGTGCAGCTAAACTTGGCATGTTAGTAAACGTGCCACAATTAACAACAATGCATTGCACCTGTGCAGTGCAGCTGACCTGCGGAACCTGGGAATATACCATTCTGTCAAGATGGGGAGAATACAAGAGTGGAGAATAAAATTACAATGCCTTGTTAAAGTGTCCATGTTGTACACATTTTGCATTTGTAGTTATTTTACTGTAATTTAACAACATAATAACCAGCGCAGATAGACAAAGAGGCATTCATGGATTTATATTTAAAAGTAACTTTTATTTTCCCCCCTGGAGCCAGGGTATGGCAGCTGCATACCCCTGCAATACCCAATTGACGCCCCTGGTTAGCGGCGGCAGGTTTTTTGTTGGAGCGCGGGGAGCTGCTATGGCTCTCATGCAGAAAATACCTGCATGGTGTCCTACTGACAGAACCCTCCGTAAATACCTGCCTGGTGTCCCTCTGACAGAACCCTCCATAAATACCAGACATGGAATATTATCTGTGGAGCCGTTGTTCTGTCATCACGCAGCTTTTCTCCACTGCTTTGACACGTGTCTCTGCTCTCCAAACGATTAGCAGAGCCATTGGAAAAGAGGCAATTTTGGCAAAATCACTGAAACATGAACCCCTTGCATTCCTTTACGATAAGAAGAACTGTCTGTCTGTCTGTCTAAATCCGTTGTATTTATGTTGCATTCATATATCGTCACTGTCGGGCAGAGACCTCGTATCTCCAAGTTTCAAATTTGTATGTGGTTTTTGTAGAGTAGAGCCCTAGCTTCGTCATTGGCTGTCGCACAAAACTAGTGAAACATAGGGAACGCTTGCCCTTATGCAACACCCATAATACCCCTGGTCAGAGTACCGTTGTAAACGTCTCGGTGATCCTTTCGTGTCCATTAGTAAGGGAAAGTTAGCCTCATGCTGGACCAATCTGGGAACTAAATCATTACCAATAGCTTTCTTCACAGATGTGTTCATAAAGGTGTCTACTATCACCTCTGAACCTTTTCAATCACGACTCTCTTGACAAACTTTAAGGGAGCCAATCAAAGTTGGGGTATCCCGAGGGCCTGGGATTACAGTCTGTTTAATTGTTTGCACGATTTTGTGGCGTCATCAAGTACCTGGGGTTAAAAGAACATGGAACTAGCAGACAGAAATAACTAGTGTCTTCCCTCACTGCAGGCAGCATTTGTGAAATGGTTAAAACAAAACTCTTGTAGCTTCTGTCGTTGTGTAGCTACTCACTTTGTATGTGGAGTCAACGCCAGCACGATTTGTAATCAGATTCTGTAACAGCTACAAACGTCGGGCGTCTCTTTGTATCTTCTTGTCGCTGTGGCTTCCATCGAACACGAACGGTAGCTTGCAGCCTTGTATGCAGGGGCATCACACCAAATTCTGGGCCCTGGGTACAAAGATTCACTGCGGGCCCCCCATGAATGTTAACTATTGAAAAATAGCAGATATACAAGCTCACAGCGCGGCACCGAGTGCCGCGCTGCGAGCTTGTAGATCTGCTATTTTTTTTTAATCGTGAAAATGTGTGCCAAGAAACCTGTTTCCATGTCAGTGATGCTCAAACCTTTTCACGTGAAGGACCCCCCATCTCAAAATATTTATTTGCAGGGACCCCTCAGAAGCAAAATTTGAGTTACAAATGTTCACTTAAAAAATACATATATTCAAAGATTTGCGCACATTTTCACGACTTTTCAAAAATAGCAGATCTACAAGCTCGCTGTGAGCTTGTACTGTATATCTGCTATTTTTCAATAGCTAAAGTTACTAGGGCCCCTCCACCTTGGGCCCTGGTAACTCAGTCCCACTTTCCTACCCCTTGTGATGCCCCTGCTTGTATGCTGTATCATCCAGCGTGAACGCAGCATGAGAAGGTTGGAGCGTTGGAAGTTAGAAGCAGGAAAGTGAAATTCTCATCCAGCAGGAAAAGCACAAACATGTTTACCGTTGTAAAGCAGTGTGTGTTGTTCACCGAGCCTTTCTCTTTCTCACCGGCGGGAGGATTTCATCAGCATCACACAGCATTGCTCTCAGCTTCCTTTCAAATGTTAGTTTTTCCCCTTGCAACATCCTCTTCTAAACCACTGCTTCCCAATCGTATTCTCCCTCCTTGAAGTCCCACCACAACAAAAGCTCCAACATTACTTCTGAGACTCCTACATTCAATCCCTCATTGCACACTCCCGGGCACAGGACTATAGTTATAGTTTAGTGGCAAGCTCTTGTTTAATACTCTTTATTGGTTCAGTATTTATAAAACCGAGAGACCACATGATGATATGTAGTTTGTAATGTATATAAAGTCAACGCAAACGACTACGGTGTGTTTTGGGGAATGGTTCTGTAGCAATGGAGTAAACAAAACAGTAATTAGAATGCTGTTCTGCAGCCATGCGAGCGAAGAAACAAACAAACAGGTGATTACAGTCTCTCTAATAGTTTTGACGGGAGCCACAGAGAGATGATCATCATCACCTTCCTGGATTGAAGTATTTCCTAACTTCATATCTCTTTGAGTCACTCTTTTCATCTTTAAATTATATGTGCCTTCATGTGCACTGCTGCGATGTTTATCTCTTTCTACAGAGAGAGAGAGAGAGAGAGAGAGAGAGAGAGAGAGAGAGAGAGAGAGAGAGAAGCAGAGTGTTCCAAGGATGGCTCTAGGGGAGTAATTTTAGGCCCAGATGTGTGCTTGGTCAATGTGCCTGCCAAACCATCATGAAGTATTGACAGAAGAGACCCCTTTTTTGGCTAACAGCAGCCATATTGACATAAACAGTAGTGGAAGATTACTTCCTTAGCAGGTGCTGCCAATGATAGTGGAGTCCCGCGCGGCCGGACTACTATTTCACAATCTCCTGCATGCTACAGCAGTGGACCACTGTTATAGTGCTGGTTCTAGATTATTTTAGGTGGCCCCCCACTGACAGATGTGTGTTTTTTTTAACAGTCAGATACGCAGTGGTGTAAAGTAGATAGATACCTTTATTATCTCAAGGGGGTGTCCTAAAGCAACTATCAATATAATACAGTGCCCAAATCAAAGTGACTATAACAGTCAATGCTAGTTAGTGCAACAAGTATCTCTACATCATGTCAAACACAAGCAAAAATACCAAAAAAAAAACTACTAACACAACCTAATAGGCTAGTGCAGTGTCCAAAGGTCAGAGCGATAAAAACAACTAGCAAAAAAAAAAAGAAAAAAAAAGAAAGGGTGACGCAGCAAGACGCACAAGAGCACCCTCCCTGGAAGGTCCTTAGAGGTCAGAGTCAGTGCAGATAAAGTAACTAAGTACAAGTACTTAAATACTGTACTTAAGTACACAATTTTTAGGTATTTGTACTTTACTTAGTATTTCCAAATTCAAATACTTTTACCTCTACTCTCCAATCCAAATACTGTACTTTTACTCCACGACAATTTCCTTTAAAACCTTAGTCACTAGTTACTTTGCAGGTGTTACAATACACACATTAAGAACTTTAGACCTGTTTTATACCTAGGCTAGTTGAAAATAGCCGATGGCCCACAGGTTCAGAAGTTTGAATCTAAAAACGGCTAGTTCCATTCCTTGATTGTGATTGGCTGGTTGCTGTGGTATATGAGACTATAACCCACACCTTGAATCAGTTTATATCAAACCCAGGTGTGTTATTTATTTCCACAGTGTTCCACAGTGCACCAATTATCTGCACCTGTGTTGTTTCTGCAGCCTGGCCGGGAACTACTTTCTTGTAGCTGGGGACTACTTTCTTGCAGAGCAGACCTTATAGTGAATTATTAGTGAAATAGAACAGGGGTTTTCAAAGTGGGTGACGGGGCACCCTGGGGTGCCGCGAGATAATTTGATAATATTTGGAATTCATTTTATATCAGTCAGTTCTAACCAAAATGGCTATTATCTCAACGTCACTGTCGGGCAGAAACCTCGTATCTCCAAGTTTCAAATGTGTACGTCTTTTACCCTGCTTCGTCATACCGTCGCACAAAACTAGTGAAAACAGCCGATCTACAAGCACACAACGCTAGGTTTCCACCCGACAACGACGATATGCTATAAATATAAGGTGCTGGGAGTGACAATTATAATGTAGGGGTGCCTCGGATTAAAACAATAATATTTACGAGGTACCCTGAGACCAAAAAGTTTGGGAACCCCTGCTCTAGGAGACATTTCATGTGGTTCGGTGTTGACGATCATCACATCATGAGTTATTAAAACAGACCAGGGATGAAAGTCAGCGAAACCTGAACTGAGAGGAGCGACCCGTTCAAAGCCACCGTTGATCCCCCCCCCCCTCCCCTCGGATGAATAAGCAAAGCATATCTCCCTCTAATTGGACCGGGGGGGTCCTTCTCCTCATCCATACATCTTGGAAATAGAAAACCTGCCAAAAGCGCAGCGCCGTAATTAAAACGGGAATAAAACACGACGCTCCTTCTAAAAGCCCTGCCTTTAATGAACAAAAAGACTAATTAATTGCCCGCTGTGTCAAAAGGAGCGCACACGTTCTGAATTATAGATGAGGAGGGGGGGGGAGTAGGGGGTAAAGGGGGAGGGGAGGGTGCAGGCCGAGTACGTTTACTCAAGTATTGTACCATTACAATGTTGAGGTACTTTTGTATATACTTACTGTTTGTTTAGACTTACTGTATATTCCTTGTATATACTTACTGTTTGTTTAGATTTACTGTTTTCTTTTCTTTTTTTTCCCCTTTTTCTTTACATATCTACTGCATAGTACTGTGTTCTATTTGTCTGTCATTCAATGTTATATGAGATACTTAAATGGTTTCCTGTTGAAATAAGCTTAGTCTTTTCATGGATCTCCTTTTAGTAGACCTTGTACCAGTGAACTGTACCGTCATGAATCTGTACATTTTCCTATGCAAACTTCTAATAAAGCCTTCAATCAATCAATCAATCAATACTTTACTGCGAGCGCTGCAAGCTTGTAGATCTTTTTAAAAGCGAACATTTGTGACTAAAAAATATTTGCTTCTGGGGTGGTCCCTGGAACAACATATTTTGAGATGGGGGTCCGTCACATGAAGTGTAAACAGTGACGGTGCATGACTCCCCCCTCCCCAGCTCGCCTCCAACTCTCGTTTTTGTAACCTCCCATCATGGAATTGTTTCTGAATGGGATTAGGAGAGGCTCCAGACTACTATGCTGCAGTTAGCTGCATTAGTATATAGTCTGAATGGGATAGGCTCCAGACTACTATACTGCAGTTAGTTAGCTGCATTAGTATATAGTCTGAATGGGATAGGCTCCAGACTACTATACTGCAGTTAAGCTCTGTCCACACCGGCGAATTAGCGAAAGCGACGTGAATAAGCGAACCAAAAAGGCGAAGAATTCGCCATTCGCCCTTTTCCATACACACCAAAAAGCGACGCGAATATGCGTATAATATTCGCTTAATTCGTCTAAAAACGAGGGGGCGATATCTGCCTGCATAGCCACAGGAGAAAGGAGAAGAAAGGAGAGAGAGGAGAGAGAGGAGAGGAGAGAGGAGAACAGAGACAGGGAAACAAATAAAACAATGGAAACTATATCCTCAAGTGATGATGAGACCTGGCCGTGGTTGTTACCCTATTAAATAAGAAAAAGAACAGAAGAGACAAGTGACAACACGCGTTCTCCGTTCCCCCTCCCCTCAGCTCCGACCGGGGGCAGAGTAGACACTAGACAGGGTCGGTCAGTGTTTTATCATGTCAATCATTATGTGTATTACCCGAGAGGACCCGTACTGTGTGTGTACTTTCTGCTTTTTATGCAAACTGTAAAGCAATCAATCAATGTGTGTGTGCGCGCGCTGGCGTGCGCTATAAGGAACGAACTGTGGAGTTCTGTTTAACGTGTGTGCTGTGTTTAGGCTGGCCTGACCTAGGATCAGGTCTGTTAGCCGTGAGGCAGCGAGATGAATGGCTGTGTAACAGTGAGATGATAATGCTGGTCTAGGATCAGTTTAACAGCAGGGGAAAAAGATATTGGTGCGTGTGTAATGCATGTGTGATGCGTAGCCTGCTGCCAGGATGATGAGAAAGCAAGTTAAACCATGACTTTACTCTCTGTAGTTAGAAAATAGCCTAAAAGTATTCCTTTTAATCTCTGGCTTTTGTTTCGATCTTAATATTATAGATTCCTTGGTAGCCTTCTTCTGCCTGTCAATCAGTTAACAGCGCACGCTGCACGGCTGCAGTGCGTTACATGAAAGAGGGTTTTAATAATGATAAATGGTCGGGTCTCTCGGAAATAAAAGGATTTCGGTCTGTAAAAAAAGAAAGTCAGTGTAAAGTAACTAAAAGTAGCCTACATTTACTTGAGTAGCCTGTACTTGTAGGTATTTGTACTTGAGTCGAATTTCCAGTACTTTCCTTCTAATCGACTCATTTCGGATCCTATTGTAGGCTATTTAATACCCAGCGATTTATTTTTAAACATTAGTCTTTTTGCAGATATAAAGTAGCCTACAATAACAAACACATAAACCATGTTTTTACCAGTAAGACATTCGAGTAGGCTACTTTTCCCAAGCAGCCACGCAGACGAGACACGGAAAAGGAGAAAGACACTGTTCCCCTCGGCCTCAATGTAACGTGAAGGTCCCTCCACCATTCTCTCTCTCTCTCTTGAAATAGGGTAGAGTGAGCTTACTTTGATACAGAGAGAGAGAGGAATTCGCCTTTGAACGTTCGCTTAATTCGACACAAGGGCGAATAAAAAACAGACGCCTTTTCGCTTTTTCGAAATTCGCGTTTGGTGTGGATGCTTCCATTGACTTTATAAGGTTTTAAACAAAAGGCGAATAATACGCTAATTCGCTTTTCGCCAATTCGCCCTCTGTGTGTACGAACCTTTAGTTAGCTGCATTAGTATATAGTCTGAATGGGATAGGCTCCAGACTACTATACTGCAGTTAGTTAGCTGCATTAGTATATAGTCTGAATGGGATAGGCTCCAGACTACTATACTGCAGTTAGTTAGCTGCATTAGTATATAGTCTGAATGGGATAGGCTCCAGACTACTATACTGCAGTTAGTTAGCTGCATTAGTATATAGTCTGAATGGGATAGGCTCCAGACTACTATACTGCAGTTAGTTAGCTGCATTAGTATATAGTCTGAATGGGATAGGCTCCAGACTACTATACTGCAGTTAGTTAGCTGCATTAGTATATAGTCTGAATGGGATAGGCTCCAGACTACTATACTGCAGTTAGTTAGCTGCATTAGTATATAGTCTGAATGGGATAGGCTCCAGACTACTATACTGCAGTTAGTTAGCTGCATTAGTATATAGTCTGAATGGGATAGGCTCCAGACTACTATACTGCAGTTAGTTAGCTGCATTAGTATATAGTCTGAATGGGATAGGCTCCAGACTACTATACTGCAGTTAGTTAGCTGCATTAGTATATAGTCTGAATGGGATTAGGAGAGGCTCCAGACTACTATACTGCAGTTAGTTAGCTGCATTAAGGGGAACACACACCGGACGTGGAGGCGGTGCGTCAAAACATACGGTCCCATTATTTTCAATGAACTAACCCACACTGGCGGCATCAGACACGCGCCGCCTCGCCTGCCACGCCGATACGCCGCTGTTCTATTTTTCCAGCATTGCCGCGCGGTGAACATGTTCTCCCATGGTTCTCCCCACCGGGGGAAATGGATGTGCTGTGTGGCAGCGCATCGTGTCCAGTTGGGGTTACCGCGCGGCACTTAACGTGCGTCGATACCGCGACGCGACGCTGCGCAGCCGCCCCCATCCAGTGTGTGCTCCCCTTTAGTAGACTATATAGTCTGGCCAAGCCAGGCTATAAACTTGCAACCTACGGTCACAATGACCACTCTTTATCTGAGAGTGCGTTGCCTCCATTTAACACATCAACCAAACAGGCTTCTATTAGATTAAAATGAAAAGCTGCCGCAACCATGTAATAATAATTGATGAATTCCAATAAGAATCTCCAAATATAAAAGTTTAGCATAGAAACTCATCCACTATGGAAAAGTTCCAGTCTGTCATGAAGAGTTGAGTGACATGTGGAGCTGGCTGTCCATGGTGGAAATGAGCAGGACAGATGAGTGGTTTTCTGACACAGAGGAGCAGAAACAGGGAGACAGGATAAGTTCTCATTTTATTTTTTAGGGAGGAAGATAGTTTAGTTTTAGTTTGAATCCATTACAGCAGTAATGGATTTTGTAAGTTTTTGTTTAACCAATTTAGGCCTAGAATTATTGAATGCTTTAACCAGTGAAAAATAGCAGATCTACAAGCTCGCAGCGAGCTTGTAGATCTGCTATTTTTGAAAAAGTCGTGAAAATGTATGCAAATCTTTGAATATATGTATTTTCAAAGCGAACGTTTGTAACTCAAAATTTTGCTTCTGGGTGGTCCCTGGAACTAGATATTTTGAAATGGGGGTCCGTGGCCAAATAAATATCAGTTTGGGGGTCCTTCACATGAAAAGGTTTGAGCTCCACTGACATTTTCATGATTTTTCAAAAATAGCAGATCTACAAGCTCGCAGCGCGGCACTCGGTGCCGCGCTGTGAGCTTGTATATCTGCTATTTTTCAATAGTTAAAGCACAGGGGCCCCACAGTGAATCCTTGTACCCAGGGCCCAGAATTTGGTGCGACACCCCTGAGGACAGCTGAGTGGTTTTCTGACACAGAGGAGGAGAAACAGGGAGACAGGATAAGTTCTCATTTTATTTTTTAGGGAGGAAGATAGTTTAGTTTTAGTTTGAATCCATTACAGCAGCAGAGTAAGTTTTTGTTTAACTCAGTGTGTCTCAAACTGTGGGGTCGGGTCCACAAATAATTATTTTATTATGTTGCAGGCACGTGCACACAAAGGGGGCTTGAGCCCCTGCCCTTTCACCCGTCTGTAAAACGTGCCCTCTCCAGACCATGAATGCAGTTTTTACCATGGCGAAAAAATGTCTTGCCAAATCCTTCGTCTGCCTGGAAGAAGGTTGTTGTATTGAGAGAGCTTCTTTTTTAAATTAGATGCAATTGTGAAGAATAGTAGGAACGGTTCAGTGCAGCTCAGCAGCCAGTGTGAGGTGCAGGGGCGTCACAAGGGGTAGGAAAGTGGGACTGAGTTACCGGGGCCCAAGGTGGAGGGGCCCTAATAACTTTATCTATTGAAAAATAGCAGATATACAAGCTCACAGCGCTATTTTTGAAAAGTTGTGAAAAATGTGTGAAAATCTTTGAATATATGTATTTTTTAAGTGAACATTTCTAACTCAAATTTTGCTTCTGGGGGTCCCTGGAACTAAATATTTTGAGATCGGGGTCCGTGGCCAAATACATATCATCTTGGGGGTCCTTGACATAGGTTTCTTGCACACAATTTCACGATTTTTCAAAAATAGCAGATATACAAGCTCGCAGCGCGGCACTCGGTGCCGCGCTGTGAGCTTGTATATCTGCTATTTTTCAATAGTTAAAGCACAGGGGCCCCGCAGTGAATCCTTGTACCCAGGGCCCAGAATTTGGTGTGACGCCCCTGGTGAGGTGGGCAGCAGAAGTCTATGAACTCTGCGTCTAAACTAAAGGCTTGAAGGCCATTCATTGTCTGTGATGGAATCAATGCCATGCCCTGGCAGGATGTTCCACACAGGGGTGCAGTCGCACCAAATACTGGGCCCTGGGTACAAGGATTCACTGCGGGGCCCCTGGGTACAAGGATTCACTGCGGGGCCCCTGGGTACAAGGATTCACTGCGGGGCCCCTGGGTACAAGGATTCACTGCGGGGCCCCTGTGCTTTAACTATTGAAAAATAGCAGATATACAAGCTCACAGCGCGGCACCGAGTGCCGCGCTGCGAGCTTGTAGATCTGCTATTTTTTTTTTAAATCATGAAAATCTTTGAATATTTTACCTACCTATACCTACTGTATGTTTCTATGTCAGTGGAGCTCAAACCTTTTCATGTGAAGGACCCCCAAAATGGTATGTATTTGGCCACGGAACCCCATCTCAAAATATTGAGTTCCAGGGACCCCCCAGAAGCAACATTTTAGTTACAAATATTAGCTTAAAAATACACATATTCAAAGATTTTCACACATTTTCACGACTTTTCAAAAATAGCAGATCTACAAGCTCGCAGCGCGGCACTCGGTGCCGCGCTGCGAGCTTGTATATCTGCTATTTTTCAATAGCTAAAGTATAAAATAATGAAGACCCCTCCACCACCTTGGGCCCTAGTAACTCAGTCCCACTTTCCTACCCCTTGTGACGCCCCTGGTTCCACACCCCCGCACAGCAGTGTGGAGAAGAGCTTCTGTCCAATGTGAGAGTGTGTTTTGGACTTGAGTCACTATAGTTACTTTGCAGATATAAATTATAATATTATAAAACACACATCAACCACTTTAGCCCTGATGTATACTGTGGCTATTTGAAAACAGACGATCTACAAGCTCGCAACGCGTCGGGTTTTCAAACACTTTCATACTTTTTGAATCCTGGACTTTTACTTGTAAGGCTGCTGTGCACCCACACCAAAGTGCCTATGAGAGTGGATTCCCCATTCCTCCAATGCATTTCAATGACAATGGAGAGTTCAGGTCTAATATCACCGTATGCGGTGTTACCATTTCTTACTTGCTAAGCCATGGGTCTTCAACAGGGGGTCCGGGACCCCTAGGGGGTTCTCAGAGTTACTACAGGGGGTCCTCCAAATCTTTGTGTGATAGAAACTCTCCCTTTTTTATTTTAACCACTTGAACCCTAAAGTCCATAATCTGAGAACTTTAGCCAAAAATAGCAGATCTACAAGCTTGTAGATCGGCTATTTCCGGCAAAAATCTTTGGTGTAGAAGGGAAAAAGAGCAGACTAAGTACAGAGTGAAAATTTATTAAGTATTGACGGTTCAAGTGGTTAAATATCAGAAAACACAAATTGACATTAATCCAAAATACACAATGATTTTGCTGTCAAACAATGAAACTATTTGGAATCTATGAACAGGTTGTGGGGGTCCCTGCTTCATCTCTGTCTCAACTAAGGGGTCCTTGGCCTGAAAACGTTGAAGACTTCTGCTCCAATGCATTTCAATGACAATGGAGAGTTCAGGTCTAATGTCACCTTATGCGGTGTTGCCATTTCTCACTTGCTAAGCGATCCATGTGGGCATGCATTCACAGACCTGGTTGCTTATTTCTCTCTCATATAACCTGGCAACAGTGGCCTTGGCTGTGTTGCCAGGTTTTGCTTGTTAAGCGATACGTTTGGGCATGTGTTCGTAGACCTGGTTGCTTGTTTCTCTTTCATATAACCTGGCAACACTGACAGGTCCAAGGTAGCATTGTTCCTGTTCTGTTCCTGATAGAGATGGGATTTATGGTTCTTTGAAGTGAGCCAGATCTCTGGGATCTGTTCCATTAAAAGAGCCGTTCAAAAGACTGGCTCATTGGAGTTAGTTACTTTGTGGATTTTGATCATAATGACAAATAACCCTATATACATTTATTTCTGACATACATAGGTACATACCTGACATTGGAAAATAGCCAATCATCAAGCTCACAATGCGTCGCGTTGCGATGCATTGTGAGCTTGTAGATCTGCTATTTTCTAATGATTTTTCTAAATTGTATTCATTGGAAAACCTGTGAAACAGGACATTCTGCATAATGACTACTTTCTACTGTTGGTACTTTGTAGGCTAGGCTACTTTAATTACATTTTGATACCAATCCGTTAAACTTCTACTCATGGCAGAGTATTTCCACATTGATTGCAGTATTTTTTACTTAAGTAAAGAAATGTAGTTCTTTTCCCACCACTGTTCATTAGAAAGGAACGGCTCCCTACTGCGAACCGGATCCAATCGTTCATTTCAAAGATCATTTTCAAAAGACTAGATTTGTTCGCGAACGTCCCACCTCTAGTTCCTGAAACACAGAATAACATGTTGAACTGTCCAACTTTAGGACACATTGTGTCATCTGTAGCCTTGATACAAGACTGTCACATGCTTATAATTTGAAGTTTGCATGGCTTTAATTACAACTTATTAAAAACTGGGGACAATGGATAAACAGTAATCAAGATTATGCTGTTGTTTGGAGGTTGGACTGTTGGGGTGACTGCATCTGTTGGTGAGTTAAGACTTTTGAGCCAGCTTAATCTTTTATAGGCCTATACTGTATTACCTATTGGGTTGTGTTGGTTGATCTGAGTACTATTGCTGTGTTGATATGGCGTGGTGTGATACTTGTGTTGTATTGACTAGAATTGACTGTTATGTGCACTTTTCTATCACAATCTATCTATCTGCAAATTGCAACACTAGATTTTTTTTATAATCGGATGAATCTATGGTTGCAATACCTCCCATAGGCAGCCAATGCATCAAAACGTTTTTTTGCTATCTGATTGTATTAAACGACTTCAAACTCACCAATATTGTGGCTCTATGGAAAGCTTGGTATTTACTCTTTCTATCTGCAAAGTGTTTGTTTCAGAAAAATCCACAGTAGATATGTTATGAGTTACTTTCTATCCAAGAAATTTGGTTCACGTGATAATTTTTTCTAAGTCCTGGAGTTTGGAAGCGCTCGTGGAAAATCCCTCAGCGGTCCTGTGACCACCTGGTTCTAAATGTCACATTATGCAGGAGGCAGCGGGACATGGCGTTATAGAAGACAAGCGCTTCCGAAGTTCAACACTTAGAAAATAAACCATGTCTGCTCGGATTTCTTGACAGAAAATAAATCATAACAATTATACGGTGGATTTTTCAGAAACAAACACTTTGCAGATAGCAGTAAATTCCAAGCTTTCCATAGAGCCGCAATATTGGTGAGTTTGACGTCGTTTAATACAATCAGATAGCAAAATAACGTTTTGATGCTTTGGCTGCCTATGGGAGGTATTGCAACCCTAGATTCATCCGATTATAAAAAAATCTAGTGTTGCAATTTGCGGCTACTATCTATCTGTTCGATTAGACATGGCTTCTGTACCATCGGTTTCTATTCTGTGGGTTCAGAATCAGAAGCATCAGGGACATGCAGAGAATGTTAGAGAGGCAGGGGCTGACATTTCTAAAAGGGCCTTTTTGGTGAAAATGTAAAAAATAGCAGTTGTGAGCTGCTATTTCCGGTGCATGATAACGCACTGAACTAAGCATAATCAAGTGAATACTGGAGGAGGTATTGGTGTATACAGCATGGATTTCTACACAGAGAGGGCAATTATTGCATTCAAGTTCAGGAGAGTTTGGACAAGGCAATTCTCTTGAATGCTGCCTTCAGGTATGGCATGGAAAGAGGGAGCATTTGCATTTCTTCCACCACAGTAACAACTGCATTCATGGTCTGGAGAGGGCACTTTTTACAGACGGATAAAAGGGCAGGGGCCCAAGCCCCCTTTGATGTCTATGTGTGCACGTGCCTGAGAAGCACGCCGGTCGGTGTTGTTTGTTGTGAATTCATTTGTTTGTCTGTCTGTCTGTCTGTCTGTCTGTCTGTCTGTCTGTCTGTCTGTCTGTCTGTCTGTCTGTCTGTCTGTCTCTCTGTGCATCATCTGTATATTCAACCATGTAGGCGTGTGAATTATTTTTAAACATGGTCAGTGGTGACTTCTTATGGCATGTCATGCTTGCTGTTACAGCAAGATTGCAGAATCAATCTGCAATCTTGAGTAATTTGACCAACGCTGAAGGCATTTTGATTGATTGATTGATTGATTGAATACTTTAATAGAAGTTTGCAAAGGAAAAGGGTACAGTTTCATGACGGTACAGTTCACTGGTACAAGGTCAACTAAAAGGAGATCCTAGTAAGTGTTTCTGTTTATTTGCACAGGAAACCATTAAAGCAGGGGTTTTCAAACTTTTTTGTCTCAGTATTTGTTTTAATTCGAGGCATCCCTACATTATAATTTTCACTCCCAGCACCTTATATTTATAGCATATTGTCGTTGTCGGGTGGAAACCGTTCGTTTTGTATTCATCATCTAAAATATGTACTAAACTAGTGAAAACAGCAGATCTACAAGCACACAACGCCTCGCATCGCCCTCGCAACTGGCTGAAAATAACTTTGTACTTCATGTTTAAAATGACATATATATATTTTTAAATGTCCAAATAAATTTCAAATATTATCAAATGATCTTGCGGCACCCCTGGACTGCTGATGTCACGGCACCCCAGGGTGCCCCGTAACTCACTTTGAAAGCCCCTGCATTAAAGTATCTCATATAACATTGAATGACAGACAGATAGAACACAACACAGTACACAGGCTATAGCGATGGATGGTGTTGTACTGGCAGTGTCCTGGTCAACTCCTGTTATTTTGAGGGCCTTCCCCTGAATCCTGTCCAGTAGACTAAGATCTGTAGGTGGAGCGCTGATCCGGCTGAGTGAGGCGCTACTCAGTTTACAGTTTAGGCATTTAGCAGACACTTTTAATCCAAAGCGACTTACAATAAGCAGATAATACATCACTATAATAAACAAGATAATATGTCAGTACATCAACAACAATATGACAAATGCATATGAATATCAATAAAAAAAAAATATATAATCAGTAAAGAAAAAAGGATTCTAAAAAATTTAGTGTTTCAGTAGTGCTAAGGGTTTAGGTGGAGTCTGAAAAGGTGATTCTTCAGTCCACGGCGAAATCTAGAAAGTGAGTCCGTTGTTCTAAGTGCGACAAGGAGTTTATTCCACAGCTTGGGGGCCAGGAGGGCAAATTGTCTAGGACGAGTGGATTTTTGTCCTGGGGTTTTTAGCGAGGTTTCTGTCAGCATCCCTGTGTTGGCTGATCTAAGTGAACGGGTGGGGGTGTAGGGGTTGATCAGGTTTTGGAAGTATGGAGGAGCCATACCTTTGGCTGCTTTGAAGGTCAGCATCAGTGTTTTGTATTCAGTGCGGGCCGCAAGCGGAGAAGGGGAGAGACATGTGAGAACTTAGGCTGGTTGAAGACCAGTCGTGCCGTGGCATTTTGGATCAGTTGGAGAGGTTTAAGTGCACATGCCGGGAGGCCAGTGGACCTCCATGACACAGCGGACCTTTAGCTTTGTAGCATGTTGATCTCTTGGGCACATAAGCGTCTGCAGACAACAGATTGTAGTCTCATCACCGCACCACGGCCGCTGCCCATGTACCCTCACAGCTTTATTGACTATATACAGTATATACAGTGTTGGGGAAGTTAAAGTTACATGTAACTGAGTTACGTAACTAAGTTACATTTTGCTGTAACTTGCTGATAACAAGTTACAAGCGACGTTATAATTTTACACAAATTACAAATGTCCTCAACAGATCATAATTTTCTTATTTGTTTAACTTTATTTAGGAACACAGATGTTTACTAAAGAAAATGTCAACCTTTTTGAAATAAAACATAAAACTCAGTTGAGAGGCATATTTCTGCTGGCATGTGACTTTATTTGTAGGATATAAGTTTTTGTTTCATGTACACCAAATGTATGTTCAATTTAACACTGGAAAAAAAAGTAACTCAAGTTACTCAAGTTACTTTTTCTATGTAACTTGAAACTTTATAAGTTATATTTCTCCAGGGGCATAACTTTAACTTGATCAAGTTACTGCCATGGTGAGTTACTTGTAACTGTACAAGTTACGCTTTCAAAGTAACTTCCCCAAAACTGAGTATATATAAATGATATATGAGCTACTTCAGACTCTACTGTAATCACGCCTGCAAAAGGAACGCACAGAAACAAGATCATCAGCGTCCACTTGTCCATGGAACCCTCGTCACTATAAGATCATCACCGTCCACTTGTCCATGGAACCCTCGTCACTATAAGATCATCACCGTCCACTTGTCCATGGAACCCTCGTCACCTTATCATCACCGTCCACTTGTCCATGGAACCCTCGTCACCTTATCATCACCGTCCACTTGTCCATGGAACCCTCGTCACCTTATCATCAGCGTCCACTTGTCCATGGAACCCTCGTCACCTTATCATCACCGTCCACTTGTCCATGGAACCCTCGTCACCTTATCATCACCGTCCACTTGTCCATGGAACCCTCGTCACCTTATCATCAGCGTCCACTTGTCCATGGAACCCTCGTCACCTTATCATCACCGTCCACTTGTCCATGGAACCCTCGTCACCTTATCCACTATATGAGCTACAAGATCATCAGCGTCCACTTGTCCATGGAACCCTCGTCACCTTATCATCACCGTCCACTTGTCCATGGAACCCTCGTCACCTTATCATCACCGTCCACTTGTCCATGGAACCCTCGTCACCTTATCATCACCGTCCACTTGTCCATGGAACCCTCGTCACCTTATCATCAGCGTCCACTTGTCCATGGAACCCTCGTCACCTTATCATCACCGTCCACTTGTCCATGGAACCCTCGTCACCTTATCCACTATATGAGCTACAAGATCATCAGCGTCCACTTGTCCATGGAACCCTCGTCACCTTATCATCACCGTCCACTTGTCCATGGAACCCTCGTCACCTTATCATCACCGTCCACTTGTCCATGGAACCCTCGTCACCTTATCATCAGCGTCCACTTGTCCATGGAACCCTCGTCACCTTATCATCACCGTCCACTTGTCCATGGAACCCTCGTCACCTTATCCACTATATGAGCTACAAGATCATCACCGTCCACTTGTCCATGGAACCCTCGTCACCTTATCATCACCGTCCACTTGTCCATGGAACCCTCGTCACCTTATCATCACCGTCCACTTGTCCATGGAACCCTCGTCACCTTATCATCAGCGTCCACTTGTCCATGGAACCCTCGTCACCTTATCATCACCGTCCACTTGTCCATGGAACCCTCGTCACCTTATCCACTATATGAGCTACAAGATCATCACCGTCCACTTGTCCATGGAACCCTCGTCACCTTATCATCAGCGTCCACTTGTCCATGGAACCCTCGTCACCTTATCATCACCGTCCACTTGTCCATGGAACCCTCGTCACCTTATCCACTATATGAGCTACAAGATCATCACCGTCCACTTGTCCATGGAACCCTCGTCACCTTATCCACTATATGAGCTACAAGATCATCACCGTCCACTTGTCCATGGAACCCTCGTCACCTTATCCACTATATGAGCTACAAGATCATCACCGTCCACTTGTCCATGGAACCCTCGTCACCTTATCATCACCGTCCACTTGTCCATGGAACCCTCGTCACCTTATCATCACCGTCCACCTGTCCATGGAACCCTCGTCACCTTATCCACTATATGAGCTGACACAAGATCATCACGTCCACTTGTCCATGGAACCCTCGTCACCTTATCAAGATCATCACGTCCACTTGTCCATGGAACCCTCGCCACCTTATCCACTATATGAGCTACACTTGTCCATGGAACCCTCGTCACCTTATCCACTATATGAGCTGACACAAGATCATCACGTCCACTTGTCCATGGAACCCTCGTCACCTTATCCACTATATGAGCTGACACAAGATCATCACGTCCACTTGTCCATGGAACCCTCGTCACCTTATCAAGATCATCACGTCCACTTGTCCATGGAACCCTCGTCACCTTATCAAGATCATCACGTCCACTTGTCCATGGAACCCTCGTCACCTTATCCACTATATGAGCATCACCGTCCACTTGTCCATGGAACCCTCGTCACCTTATCCACTATATGAGCTACACTTCAGACTGTAATCACAATCTCGCTGACCGGCCATTGCCGGGAGCTAGGAAGGAAGCACACATACAGGCTTGAAGAGCAATAGAGATGTGTCCCTGACGCGTCTGGCGTATGCCCAAGGCTGTCCCTGTTCCGGTCTGGTTCCGGTCTCCCCCAAGCCCCCTGTGATTGGCTGAACCGGACGTAGGGAGCGCTCGGTTGTAGTCACTTGGACCGCGCGAGGTGCACCAAAACCCAATTATCATTGCGTTTATCGTGCGCTTGCCCAGGCCTTACGGCCTGGGCATAAATATAACGATTGCATTCACCACGGCTTCGTAACTCGCGCGGCGCTCCGCCGGCCGCGCGGCCCTGGCCCGCTCTTCGCGGCCACTCGCGCCTGCGGCGCTCGGGGGCGAAGAGCAGGACCAAGGTCCGCTGGCCTTCGCGCCGCTTGCAATGTCGTGGACAATAACTTAGTGTCGTGGACAATAACTGTGACATCTAACCATAAAACGAGCGCTCCCTTCATAGACACGCTTGGTAATCTGCTGGACGCGTCCCTGACACACACAACCACAATATTAAACCATTTGACCTAACAGCGATTCTAAAAAGTAGGGCTGGGACTCAATACAAACATATCTAATTAATAACAGTTCTACTGCCAGATGTATTATTTATTTATTGGGGCTGGTGCCAGCAAAAAGCAGCTTAACTTTGCGATGTTATAGAAAACGATCTATTGATTATTTCCAAATGATTTTTTTTCATTGGATCTATTATATGTGTACTTTAGCCAAGCTGGCGGCAGAGGGCAGCCTTATGCAAAGAATGGATGTGAATTGGGCCGCTCCGCTTGCCGTCCATTCAGAGCATAGAAATGCATAATCTAGATCGGGTCCACAGAGAACAGCCAGGAAGTGATTTGGGATTCCATTATTGTTTACGGGCGGTGGAAAGTCTTTAGAGCATCGTTACGGGAGATGTTTTTACTGTACACGGCGGCGCGACCAGTTATCAGCTTACAGTCATCAAAAGTAAGTAAATGAACGAGCGAGCTAGGGTCAAAATTGGGGCGAACGGGAACGTCCGAAGCAGTAAAAGAGTTAATTAGAGGCTTTGTAATGAATTAATCAAATGAATCGCATGTTTAATCACATATGAATATTTGACCTGAGAAGCAATTTTATTTAAATTAAAACTCATTTTGGAATAGGAGTTTAAATCAAAAATGTCCCATCCACTGCAGGGTCGAGCAAACAAGCGGTCTGATCGACGGTTTCTCCCATTGCGTGCGCTGGGGTTTGTTGACTGTTGGTTGGAGCACCGCTATGATCATCAGTACGCCTGAAACTCCTCCAGTGAGAGAGGTTCTATGGTGCAAAATCTAAGCGCAATTAAAATTCGTAATTTTTTTAATTGTGTTAATTTTCTGTAATTAATTATATTAATCAAAATGAATTAATTACAATTATTACTGCAAGGTTTTCTGGAAAATCTTATGTTGCTTCTAAGGTCACATATTTATGTGCGATTAAACATGTGATTAATTTTGATGAATTAATTACAAAGCCTCCGTATGATTTCTTTTAAATGGGGTCCTAGTTAAACTGCCTCATGGCTAATTGACGGACGCTCAACTGAAGCGCCAAAGCGACGTTGTTCGTTGTGAATGAAGACGCTTAATCACACGATTATGATCAATTCATACGATTAGGACGTATGACAGGCGACAGCTATTCCATTAACTGTGCCGAGATTAACCCATTCAGAACGGGTACACATTATTGTGTATTATTATTTTATGCTTTAACTACTGAAAAATAGCAGATCTACAAGCTCGCAGCGCGGCACCGATCGTGCCGATCGTGAAAATTTGAATTTGGACCCGATTCTTTTGAATCCTTCTAAGATTTTTTGAAAAAACCTATGTTTCTATGTCAGCAATCTGGCTTAGCCATCATCAAAGAAAAGGTCCTTGTCACATAACTGGAGCTCAGTTAGTCTGTTCTTGAGAGACTACTATGTCAGTGGTTCTCAAACCTTTTCATGTCAAGGACCCCCAAAATGATATGTATTTGGCCACGGACCTCCATCTCAAAATATTTAGTTCCAGGGACCACCCAGAAGCAAAATTTGAGTTACAAATGTTAGCTTAGAAAATACATACATTCAAAGATTTGCACACATTTTCACGACTTTTTTTTCAAAAATAGCAGATCTACAGCTTGTATATCTGCTATTTTTCAACAGTTAAAGCATAAAATAATGATACACAATAATGTGTACCCGTTCTAAATGGCTTAAAGAAGCAATTTCAGCGTCGACTCCTTCTCTCCATATAGACTAACCCGTCGTACTCATGTACTCTACTCTGTACTGGATCACAAGCCTCCATTGATACGGGGCAATTAGGACCAGTGTAATTACACTCTCCCTTGATCGTCTCCCATCCCAAGATGCACTGGCTTTTTGACTCAAAGGGATATCATATTTCACTTCCTAACATGTTTGGAGTGTTCTTTTGCAGAACATGGCAGCATTCCGCTCCATTCCATAAAAGTGCAGTGTGACTGTGCCCTAACACAGTGGTACCCAAAGTGAGTGCCATGGCACCCTAGGGCAGGGGTTTTCAAAGTGGGTGACGGGGCACCCTGGGGTGCCGTGATTGCAGTCCAGGGGTGCCACGAGATAATTTGATAATATTTGGAATTTATTTGGACATTTATTTTGACACTTAAAAAATATTTAGTATCATTTTAAACTTGAAGTACAAAGTTGTTTTCAGTCAGTTCTAACCAAAATGGCTGTTATCTCAACGTTTTCCTCGCAACATTATCACTAAAATATTGTCACTGTCAGGCAGAAACCTCGTATCTCCAAGTTTCAAATGTGTACGTCTTTTGGTAAAGCAAAGCCCTGCTTCATCATACAAGACTGTCGCACAAAACTAGTGAAAACAGACAATCTACAAGCACTTGTAGATCTGCTGTTTTCACTAGTTTAGTACATTTTATAGATGATAAATACAAAACGAACGGTTTTGGACATACAAGGTTTCCACCCGACAACGACGATATGCTATAAATAAAAGGTGCTGGGCGTGAAAATTATAATGTAGGTGTCTCGGATTAAAAAAATATTTATGGGGCGCCCTGATAAACGTTTTGGAACCCCTAGGGTGCTGTGATGCCAGTCCAGGTGTGCCTCGGAATGATTTGATAACATTTGGACTTCATCAATATCACTTCATCAATATCACTTCATCAATATCACTTCATCAATATCACTTCATCAATATCACTTCACTATACTTAGTGAAACAG
The DNA here is from genome assembly GCF_963921795.1 of Nannobrachium achirus. Lineage (NCBI taxonomy): Eukaryota > Metazoa > Chordata > Actinopteri > Myctophiformes > Myctophidae > Nannobrachium > Nannobrachium achirus. The sequence continues at coordinate 3,109,484 of NC_137831.1, read as the reverse complement.
AGCTGATTTGCACTTTATACTTGATGAGTTCTTTTTCCACCTACAGCCAACTCTGTTCACCAAAAATAGTCGATCTACAATCTCACAACGCGTCACGTTGTGAGCTTGTAGATCGTCTATTTTTGGTGGACCTTCGATCTTCCCCCCAGAATAGGGATGCTGGGGTTCAAGTGGTTAGAAGTCAAGTATTAAGTTATTTTCAGTCAGTTCTGATGGAAACTGACATTTCTCAGTGGCATAGCCTACCGCATACGTGGGCAACTGGCGGCCCGGGGGCCACATGCGGCCCCCACTCTCACTTAATGCAGCCTGCAGGTTAATATCGGAATACTGATATATTATTGATTTCAGCTGTTATAATTCCAAAACATGCAAACAAACATGACATTACTTCAGTCTATATTAGTAGCTTAATGACTAGTACTAGTCTTTTTTCATGTCCAGGGTATTTGCATTATTTGGCTGACACATCAATGCATTTGAAAAAAAAAAAAAAAAGAAAAAAAAAACTTTTCAGGATTCCAATTAAAAAAATAGCAAAAAATAGCAGATCTACACTCAAAATGACTGTAGTGAGTGTGAAAATATAGTGTCCCTCTCCATCATCAAAGGTGCCTGGCCTACTAGTCAGGGAATTTTAATAAAACCCTGGGAATAAATTCCTTACCAAACAATTTCTTTACCAATGTGTTGGTAAAGGTGTCTAGTCACATATCTAACAAAGATTGAAATTCCCTAGCAAAATGTTTGACAGCTACCGGTAGGGTAATTCTGGGTCTCATTCACTTACTATACACTGTACTATAAGGGAAAAAATCACTCCCAAAAATATGCTTTAAGTAGCATGTTAGGGGTCTAATTAGGTGTTTTTAATTATTCTGAATCCATTGCAAGCATTTGTTTTGCACGAAAAACATTCATTGGGCCAAAATCAGACGCAAAAAAACGATGGTTTAGTGATGATTCATCACTTTTCACAAGGTGTATGGGGTCCATTTCTGGCCCAAGGAATTTATTCCCAGATTTGACAGGTATTCTGCAAATTTTCCCTGACTATACCGTATCTCAGGTAGAAAGATGTGCATATTAAGTTGCGTAATATGATGTAAGATTGTAAAAATGAACAGTGTAATTCAGGGGTGCCATGGCTGAAAAGGTTATTTAAAAAAAACATTTGAAAACTCCTGCGCTATAGTGTTGTTTCTTCATTGCAGTATTGGTACTTTTACTTAAAGTAAAACCCTTGAGTATACTTTTTTTTCCACCTCCACCCATCACGCCGCCCACATTAGCGCGGCTGGGTGGCCTACTTTACTGACACCTTGACAGACAAGACGTCGCTTATGCCATCGGGACCGGGAACGCGTCAATACGTGTTAACCATGATTATATGCTTTAACTATTAGAAAAATAGCAGATATACAAGCTCACAGCGCTGCGAGCTTGTAGATCTGCTATTTTTTAAAAATCGTGAAAAATGTTCAATTCAATTCAGGAGCTTTATTGCCATGAGAAAACACACGTTACCATTGCCAAAGCAAGTGTCAAAATATAATTAAAATTAAAAACACTGTTGAAAATGAGGAACATATAATATACAGTTGGAGTTGGTACAGCATTGTGTAATTTTCAAACAAAGTCTTTGAAGATTTTTAACCCGATTCTATAAATATCTTGTAAATCCTTCTTCTAAATCAGTGATTCTCAAACATTTTGACGTCAAGAACCCCTAAAATTAAATGTATTTGGCCACAACGGACCCCCATCTCAAAATATGTTGTTCCAGGGACCCCCCCCCCCCCCCCCCAGAAGCAGAGATTAGAGTTACAATAATTGTTTGCTTTGAAAAATATCTATTCAAAGATCTGCCAACGTTTTCACGATTTGCGGGGCACTCTGTGCCGTGCTGTGAGCTTGTAGATCTGCTATTTTTCCCATAGCTAAAGCATAAAATTATTCCAGGTCTTGATGTGTTATCTGGCCCCCGCAAGACACTCCCCCCCCCCCCCCCCGCCTGTCAGTCATCTTCCCGCCAACGCCACGGAGGCCGTAGAGCTGCGCTGTGATTGGTTTAGTGTCAGAACACAGCCCGAGGAGCAGCTTAACCTTGTGGCTGGTTTTCACCTCGGCTGCCCGCCGTGGAGAGAAGAGAAGCTGATGTGTACACACTCTGCTCTAGCAGTGCTTGAGTACAATCTGGAGGTAGTTTTACTCAGGGACGTGCTGGGTCCCTGATTCAGCCCGGGAAAAAAAGTTGGAGAGGCCCTCATTGCGTGCTATAGAGAGAGATTAGCGCTGATGATAGCGCCGTCCATGGCAGCTGTGGTGACTACGTGTTGCGCTCTGTCGGTGTTTTTGTGTTTGTTTGTTTTTGTTTTTGTTTATGTTATATGTGAAAAAATTGATTTGAATGCAAAAATGTAGTATGCCAAAGCAAATTCCTATGTGTATTACACAATGGTTAATAAAGAAATCTGAATCTGAATAAAGAAATCTGAATCTGAAGCTGCTACTCAAAGATTTGCCATTTCCGTTTGTTTTGTATTTATCATTTTAAAAATGATTTAAACTAGTGAAAACAGCCGATCTACAAGCACACAACGCCTTGTGTGCTTGTAGATCTGCTGTTTTCACTACTTTTGTGCAACAGCCTTATATAATGAAGCAGGGCTTTGCTTTGCGAAAAAATGTATACATTTGAAACTTGGAGATACAAGGTTTCTGCCCGACAGTGACGATTTACTTTGTTGGCCGCCCAGCCCCCAAAATGGAACGAAGGCCGACATTTTATTTACATTTTTTCCTAATGGCCGGCCTAGACCGGCCGGGAATGAACCGGCCATTCGGGAGTTGTCCCGCTTTTCCCAATGGCCAGCACGTCCCTGGTTTTACTGTACGAGAGTATGTCAATTCCTTCATACTCCTCCACTAATCTAATGCACTTGTTTTGTCTTATTTGTCTTAAGATTTGTCTTATTCACACCGAGGCCATCTTTGATCACATGACTTCCTGGGATAGCAGCCTGCATTACAAACCATTGTGAACAATGGAGCGATGGTCCCAAAATATGAGTTCTGTTCAACCAATTTATTTTTTACCAAATTTACAAATGGGCAGATGACAACATCTGGGAGTGTTTTCTGATCGGTTGGAGTTATTGGTAAAAATACAAAGTGCCATTTCTTCCTCAGCCTAGTGGGAGCGTGCAGAATTGCACGGAAATTGTATGTTCACATGGACGGGTTAACCCCCGCGAGGGCCCCTGGCCTATAATTTTTTTTTAAAAATGTGTTTTGCACAAATCCGCCTCCTTAAATAACCCATGTCCAATTGGTCAGCTGAATGTCACGTCTGCATATGAGGTCTTTATAACGCTTACAGTAAGTCCGTGAATGCAGGTCTACTTAACCCTGCAAGACCCAAATTAATTTCTACTGGCCAAAAAAAAATAAAAATAAAAATCAGATGGTGTTGTAAGCGTCCTAATCACAGGAAAATTACATTTTAAAAAATTAATAATGTTTTTGTAAGGTTTTATAGCCATAAATCATAAATCATGCTCTAATTTGCATTTTGGGGATATTTTTTTCACAATATTAACATATGCATGTGTTCTAGACATTCTAATGATCACGAAAAAAAATATTACAGGCATTTATGTTTTAGTGAGGAATAGCTTCAGTTAAAAAGTGAGATGTTGTTCGTCCAGACACTGGAATTTCAACTTCTCTGGGATAAAAAGCAACGCTGGGCCTTGCAGGGTTAACAAAGCTTGTTTACTCTGTGGTACTTTTACTCCAGACCAAAGTATCTGAGTACTTGTTGTTAACAGCGTCTCTCTACCTCGCCTGAAGAGCGGCTTAACCTTGTTGTGACGTTTGATTGCAACTTATTGACACTCGCGACCTTCGCTGACACCGTTCAGAAATAAGCCGCTTTGCGATCAATGAAAAAATGAAAGCCTGCTGATGTCAAAGACAGGGTGCTGTGATTTTACCCCCTACAACGTGATCATACCTGGTGATTATGTTGTATTATACTTGGAGAAAGTTTTTAAGTTGTTAAAATATATGTATTTTACGTGACCACACCCACCTGTTCATTAAGTATGCCTGGTTGTCAGGTGGGTGGTGACTCAGCTGAAGTTAGCCACACCCACAATAGATGTTGTTGGATGGTGAAAGGGGGAGGGGATGATATTGTGATGTCATTATATCTGTGTGTTTTAATTGGGCCATTTGGCTCGGAGGCTTTCAGGAAGTAACCACAAATACACAGGGAAAACATAATGATAACCACACCTGTGGGTCTATTAATCGAGTAATGTTAACTCCATAGACACATATAAAACAGAAAAAGTACAAAACTATAGCACCACCTCTTTACAGCTGTTTTGTTTTTATTTCATGCCTGTGATGAACTTGGGGTGTGAATATGTATCTGTTCTAGTTGGGGTGTGAATATGTATCTGTTCTAGTTGGGGTGTGAATATGTATCTGTTCTAGTTGGGGTGTGAATATGTATCTGTTCTAGTTGGGGTGTGAATATGTATCTGTTCTAGTTGGGGTGTGAATATGTATCTGTTCTAGTTGGGGTGTGAATATGTATCTGTTCTAGTTGGGGTGTGAATATGTATCTGTTCTAGTTGGGGTGTGAATATGTATCTGTTCTAGTTGGGGTGTGAATATGTATCTGTTCTAGTTGGGGTGTGAATATGTATCTGTTCTAGTTGGGGTGTGAATATGTATCTGTTCTAGTTGGGGTGTGAATATGTATCTGTTCTAGTTGGGGTGTGAATATGTATCTGTTCTAGTTGGGGTGTGAATATGTATCTGTTCTAGTTGGGGTGTGAATATGTATCTGTTCTAGTTGGGGTGTGAATATGTATCTGTTCTAGTTGGGGTGTGAATATGTATCTGTTCTAGTTGGGGTGTGAATATGTATCTGTTCTAGTTGGGGTGTGAATATGTATCTGTTCTAGTTGGGGTGTGAATATGTATCTGTTCTAGTTGGGGTGTGAATATGTATCTGTTCTAGTTGGGGTGTGAATATGTATCTGTTCTAGTTGGGGTGTGAATATGTATCTGTTCTAGTTGGGGTGTGAATATGTATCTGTTCTAGTTGGGGTGTGAATATGTATCTGTTCTAGTTGGGGTGTGAATATGTATCTGTTCTAGTTGGGGTGTGAATATGTATCTGTTCTAGTTGGGGTGTGAATATGTATCTGTTCTAGTTGGGGTGTGAATATGTATCTGTTCTAGTTGGGGTGTGAATATGTATCTGTTCTAGTTGGGGTGTGAATATGTATCTGTTCTAGTTGGGGTGTGAATATGTATCTGTTCTAGTTGGGGTGTGAATATGTATCTGTTCTAGTTGGGGTGTGAATATGTATCTGTTCTAGTTGGGGTGTGAATATGTATCTGTTCTAGTTGGGGTGTGAATATGTATCTGTTCTAGTTGGGGTGTGAATATGTATCTGTTCTAGTTGGGGTGTGAATATGTATCTGTTCTAGTTGGGGTGTGAATATGTATCTGTTCTAGTTGGGGTGTGAATATGTATCTGTTCTAGTTGGGGTGTGAATATGTATCTGTTCTAGTTGGGGTGTGAATATGTATCTGTTCTAGTTGGGGTGTGAATATGTATCTGTTCTAGTTGGGGTGTGAATATGTATCTGTTCTAGTTGGGGTGTGAATATGTATCTGTTCTAGTTGGGGTGTGAATATGTATCTGTTCTAGTTGGGGTGTGAATATGTATCTGTTCTAGTTGTTGAGAGACAGAGAAGCTGCTTGGCCAATGTGACCCTGGGCGTGCAACAGGGTTCTTCAACATTTTCAGGCCAAGGACCCCTTAGCTCAGTAGCGTCAGTTCAGAAAAAAAAAGCTAAGGTATGGCAACATGACTGGTACACCAGTCATGTTGCCATACCATAGCAACAGGCATGATACATTTATTTATTTTAAGAAGTACATTTTATTTTTTCCCCTGTTTCTACAGTTTCTTGGGCTGGATATGGCAGCCTGGAACGAGATATGAGCAGGGCAAAAGTGTGACGTGTGACGAGTGACTCAGGGACGGACGGCCGGTGGAGGTTTTGATACTAAACTGCGACCTGACGGTCGCAATTAGAGCCCTGACGGACAGAGTGTATAGTATAGGGTCTAAGTGGTCAACAGACTGACTTTGACATGTAAATACAAAGTATATAGGCAACCGTACGTATAAACAGTGATGATGAAGTTAAAGTTACATGTAACTGAGTTACGTAACTGAGTTACATTTTGCTGTAACTTGCTGGTAACTGAGTTACATTCAGATTTTTGTAACTCATCAAGTAACTGATATACTTTTTGGGTCATTTTTGGCTCAAGTTACAAGAAGTTACAAGCGAAGTTATAATTTAATTTTTTAAGTTTTGTTAACTCATTTAGTGCCCCTGAAATTAACGGATTATAAAGTCCACGATGCCACCTTCAGGCTGGCATCACCACCGTTATCTTATTTTGAAGGCCAGAAGTGCACACGCGAATCACTTCCGGTCTGACGTCATCGGATCGTGCGCTGGAACCGTTCCGTGTCCACGTGGAGTTGTGTAATGGCCGACCGGGAGCTTTTATAACTGTGTAACATAAGCGAGCATCTGCCTCCATCCTAGCTTCTAAAGTGTAGTTTTGAGATAATGGACATTAAAGATGAGATCCCCCATCCACCTCAATGTTATGGATGCGACTATTTTGTGCTCGTGGAGCCGTGATGATGCGAAATCAGCGATGGATTTCGTCTCCGGACCGCCGGCCATTCTTCTCGGTAATGTACTCGCCGTTACAGTAATAGATTACTTTTCCCGAGATATCCCGTGAATGGCACTACTGTAATAGATTACATTTCGCGAGACATCTCGCGAATGGCACAAAATGAGTTAAGATGACGATCAAATGTCCTCAACAGATCATAATTTTCTTATTTGTTTAACTTTATTTTAGGAACACAGATGTTTACTAAAGAAAATGTCAACCTTTTTGAAATAAAACATAAAACTCAGTTGAGAGGCATATTTCTGCTGGCATGTGACCTTTTTTGTAGGATATTAGTTACTCAAGTAACTTTTTCTATGTAACTTGAAACTTTATAAGTTATATTTTCTCCAGGGTTATAACTTTAACTTGATCAAGTTACTGCCATGGTGAGTTACTTGTAACTGTACAAGTTACGCTTTCAAAGTAACTTCCCCAACACTGCGTATAAAACAGAGTGTTCTCATCGTTTGCACTCCACACCAAATATCTTTGCCAAAAACAGCAGTTGGTTGAGAGTGCTGCTGCTCAGCTCTTAACTGGTTCCAGAAAAGTTGGAACACGTTTACAGCCATTCTGTCCTCCTTGCACTGCATCATGTCGACTGCATGGCCATTTCTTTTAGAATGTATTTTAACATTTTATGAACTGCCTACAAGGCCAGGTCTCCGTCTATATATCTAACTTTCCTCGGCCCTGGAGAGCCTGGGGCCTGCAGGCCTGCTGGACACTACAAAGTGTCTCTTAAGATAAAAGAGAGACGTGACCTTTTCGATTGGAACTCCGACACCTCAGGATGAGGAGAGCAGGTCTGCTGGGTCTCGGTGCCTCCTTTTAAATAACCGTCTGATAACTGACCTCTACAGAAGGTTACTATTAACACCCAACCCTCTCCGTCATTCATATTTAACCCAGCTACCAACAACTGCCAGCCTATCTTTCAGTAGTTTTTCTTTACCTTTTCAAGTCGATTTTTCGATCGATCCCTCCGATCGTTCACGGGACACACTTTTTTGTGCTTCGAGAGCGAGGACCTCAAAGCCGAGATAAGTTGTGAAAAGAAGCAGGGGCGTCACAAAGGGTAGGAAAGTGGGACTGAGTTACCAGGGCCCAAGGTGGAGGGGCCCTAGTAACTTCATCTGTTGAAAAATAGCAGATATACAAGCTCACAGCGCGACACTTGGTGCTGCGCTGTGAGCTTTTGAAAAGTTGTGAAAATGTGTGAAAATCTTGAATATAATGTATTTTTAAGCAAACATTTCTAACTCAAATTTTGCTTCTGGGGGTCCCTGGAACTAAATATTTTGAGATCGGGGTCCGTGGCCAAATACATATCATCTTGGGGGTCCTCGACATAGGTTTCTTGCACACATTTTTACGATTTAAAAAAAATAGCAGATATACAAGCTCGCAGCGCGGCACTCGGTGCCGCGCTGTGAGCTTGTATATCTGCTATAATTTTTCAATAGTTAACATTCATGGGGGGCCCGCAATGAATCCTTGGACCCAGGGCCCAGAATTTGGTCTGACGCCCCTGAAAAGAAAGGTGGTGGGGGGGCAGTGGCTCAGGGGTAGAGCTGCCGTCTTAGAACACAGAAGGGTTCCCAGTTCGATCCCTGTGGGCTCAACCCAGAGTTGGTGTCGAAGAGTCCTCGAGCAAGACTCTCAACCCCTAGTTGCAAAATCTTCATAAAGCACCTTGGATGAAGGCGCTATAGATGCACCTTCTAGCACTTTTTGTGGTCACAATGTTCAGATACTGGATTCTGATTGGCTTAAAACAGTGGTGAATCAGTCAACAACCTTGAGTTGGCTCCTGGACCCCGCCCACTGTTGTGTTGTTTTCTTTCATTTATATGGTAGAGTTGTTGAAAAGCCATTTACCATTCGAGGGTCGTGGGTTGGTGGCTGATTTACCACTGTTTCAGGGTTGTTTGGTTGTTTGGCAACAACCCTGAAACAGTGGTAAATCAGCCAACAACCCACTCCCTCTCATGGTAAATGGCTTACATTTACCATGTTTTAAATGCAAAGAAATCTGTAAAATCTTGTCATTGGCTAAATGAATCTCTTGTTTTATCTGCCATTGTAAAAAGCAGATATACAAGCTCATAGCAAAAGGCTGTGAGCTCCTCAAACTCCTCAAAGACACAGCTTGTACTGTAAGCTTGTAATGTAAACAGCCTTCTATCAGAATGTCGGCCTACCACTGCCAAATGTTCGCCTATTTTCACAGAATGTTTGCCTACTTCTGAAGAATGTTCACCTAATGACACGTGCCCACAGTTAGACAGTTCATGTGGTTTTCATCGTGTGACGTGACCCCCCAAAATAATCCTATTTGAACCTGGTACCCCCATTTTGTTGGACTCTATTCCACAGATAAATAGGGTTGTGAAAATAGCAGATCTACAAGCTCACAGCCAAGACTGTTGGCTCCCACGATGTTCAAATGCTTGACCCGTCATACAGTCTGAAGTGAGGGAAGCTCTGAACATTATCAAGCGAAAAAGCGGATGCGAAGCTTTTATCCAAAGCGCTTTACATAGATTGTGCATTACATTCACCCATTCACGCACACATTCATACACTGGTGGTGGAGGAAACCATACAAGGCACCAACCTACTCACCGGGAGCAATTAGGGGTTCAGAGTCTTGCCCAAGGACTCTTCGGCATTAACCCAGGGGGAGCCAGGATTCGAACTGGGAACCCTTCGGGAATCCTTCATGCTCTAATCCTTTGTGCTCTAATAACGGTTTCTCTACCCCTGAGCTATGCCGCCCCATAGCACTGATGTCATAGTATTGATGACATTCTGATTATAGATTTAACTTAAATGACCATTGAGATTGAATAACGTCATTAGCTAATATGTCATATAATGATGTCATCACGCCAGATATAATTGTCCTTTTAAATGCTGTTGTTGTATTTTCAAACACAACACCATTCAGGAAATTCTGGGAACCTATTGAACTGCCTTCTAACAAGCTCTGTTGTAAATTAGTTGAACGGATTCACAGTGGTGCTGCTGCGTGAAATGATTCACTGGACCATACATCTGAAAGGAGGACCTAAAAACTACTACCATGCTGCTGTGTTAGTCGGACACAAGCTGTACTCATTTGGAGGATACTACAACAACCTGAACAAGGGAGATCAGATTGAAGTCCACATCTTCAACACAGTGTCTTTGCGTTGGAGGAAGTTGCCCCCAGTGACAAATGGAGGAAGACAAAGTCCCATTGAGGTTCCCTCCAGGCGCTATGGCCACACAGCTGTGCTGGTAGAAGAGATTGCCTACATCTGGGGAGGAGGGCAGACTTACTGCAATGTGCTTTATGCCTTTGATGTCGACACCCACAGCTGGTTCAAACCCAATGTCTCTGGGTCTATTCCAGAAGCAAGGTATTACCACTCAGCCTGTGTCCTGGAGAAGGTCATGTATGTGTATGGAGGATACACCCAGCTGACTGGTATATATACTAATGACATGTACAAGTTGGACACCAACATAATGGTCTGGACTTCAATTAGCATCAGAGGAATTCCACCACCTGCTTCATACGGTCACTCTGCCACCATCATGGGGACAAAGATGTTTGTATTTGGAGGCTCTAGTGGAGGCTACTACAACAACAACAGAGTGTTTGACACAGAGACCAACTGCTGGCTGAGCATGCCTTCTGGACACCTTCTCCCAGAAGAACGTTTCTTTCATTCAGCCTTTGCCTACAATGGAGAGCTGTACATATTTGGTGGCGGGAAAACACACTTCACAAACTACACAAGCATGTACTTCAGTGATCTGTGGAAATTCAGTCCAGAGACCTGTTCCTGGAAGCAGGTTGAGCCCAAGGGGAAAGGACCCTGTAGGATGTATGGGATGTGCTGTTGCATGGTGGGAGATTGTATCATCATCCATGGAGGATACAAAGAAAACAACCTAATTTCCAATGACCTGTACATCCTAGACTTAAATCCCAGCCTGAAGACGTTATGCAAGCTAGCAGTCACTCAGCATGGTCTGGATGAGTCTGAACTCCCACATGACATCAGTTGGGAACTGGCAACCATTGACTACCAGAAGAAAAAATAAAAAAATAAAAAGATGACCCCACCACCACCACCGCGCGCGCACACGCACACACACACACACACACACACACACACACACACACACACACACACACACACACACACACACACACAAACAAACAAACAAACAAACAAACAAACAAACAAACACAAAAGAAAAAAATATATGATGATGATGATAATGATGAAGAAAAGGTTCATGACTTCCAGGAGAATATGCAGATGAAGAAGACAGAATATCTGGTGAGATTTGAACTCTCAACCCTACATGTAGACAGGGAGAAACACTGCTGTTGAATTCATCACTAAACCAGATGCCATTAGTATGACATCACTCATATCCATACTTGGCCACAGACAGACAGAAAGGCAGGCAGGCAGACTAAGCTCTGTAAGACACTAGCTGTCCATAACGTCCAAAAACACAGCTGTCCCCGTCCCCCAAACGCAGATCTTCACACCAGACCAGTCAACATAAGCCAAAACAAGAACCAACCCAAAATAAATTGCTATAGTAATCAAGCAGTTTTTCTTTCTGATCCTTACAATGATTGTGCATTACATTCACCCATTCACACTCACACACCGATGGTGGAGGAAACCATGCAAGGCACCAACCTGCTCATCGGGAGCAACCTGGGGTTCAGCGTCTTGATCAAGGACTCCTGGACACAAACTCTTTGGGAGCCCGGGATCGAACTGATCCAACTGATTCTGGTTGCCAAGTGGCCACTCTACCCCTGACCACTGCTGCCCACTTGTGCTCCTTGGCTTTCCATGATGCGGTTTCCACTCTAGTAGTCCATGGGCCATACGAGATGTCGCTATCCGAAAGGTGGCAAAGGTTACCATGCTAAAAACGGCGTGCAGGCGGGCAGCTGGTTGGGCAGGCCGCAGCTCTCTCGGTTTTATGCCGAACCAGGCTTGTGTCATGGGTGCCGGGAGCAGACATCAGGCGAATGTTTCAGCATGGAAATAAAGGACGGAAAAGTGAGTTAGTTCTGCTCCAGAGTCTGCTGATGCATAATATAAGAAACTCAACAAAAACACATCTTGACTTTTAAGTCAAGCAATGCAAGAGAGCGGCCAAAAACCAATATACCAAACAAGCTAATGTGCTGCTATTTACTAAGGCTACCTTTAGTTTCCAAGCTTGGAGCGACTGAAACCCCAACAGCACCGAACAAGCAAATGCGCTGCTATTTACCTGCTGGAGTCTGGCTCCGCAGTGCTTCTAGGATAGCTGTTGCTGGCGAGAGGAATGGAGTTCCCGCCACTGGTGCTGGAACTGCAGTTCCCAGGTTCCTTCGCGGCATGATGGCGGCGTCGGCGTGTTGCGCCTCCGGTGGACGAGCCTGCGCCCCATAAGCTTCCAGCACGACGCGACGGGCTGGCGGCCGGGCTAGCGGGCAGGCATGCAGGCGGCGGGTGGACGGTGGGCTGGCAGGCATGACGACCGCCTTGCTTGGGTTAGCTGATGCTGTAGTAGCAAAGCCCTCTGCAATGCTAATTGACTCCTGACTGGCCTCATGGTATTATACAGCCTGGACGAAGCTATAAAGATAACATGTTAATAGAAAATGCAGCAGCTGCAGCACAACGCTGCAATGACAAACATGCTGTAGCGACAGCCATGTGGGCTGCATATCCATGGAGAAAGAGAGGGGCAGCCATGGTCTGTGGCACCTCGCGAAAACTCTCTGGAGAGAAGATTATAATCCTCATCCTGCAAACGTATTCACGTTGATGTTGTGCTTGTGCGCGAATGAAACCCACTGATTTATAACTAGTTTACAGCCTGCAGCTAATCGCTGCTGCTGCGTGCTGCCTGCTTCGAAAACCTCCGCAGTCTGTGAAATGAACAGAGGTAACAGCCTATCAGCGCGTCGTTGTCATAGAGATGACAACCTATAATAGTTTATACCCCGGCATCAGCCAATCAGCGTGCCGTTCTCTCTCTCTCTCTCGCACACAGACTTCAGAGCGCATGCAATGAAGTGGAATACAAGGAGAAGTGGAAACAAAACGTGGAGTTTTTCTTTTTTCTTTTTTTTTTTTTAAATAATTCGTCCTGGGTCCGGTCGGCGGTGCCTCGCGGTCCGGACGTGGACCGCGGTCCGCTTATTGAGGACCCCTGGTCTATACTAATGACATGTACAAGTTGGACACCAACATAATGGTCTGGACTTCAATTAACACCTAAGGAATTCCACCACCTGCTTCATACGGTCACTCTGCCTCCATCATGGGGACAAAGATGTTTGTATTTGGGGGCTCTAGTGGTGGCTACTACAACAACACCAGAGTGTTTGACCAGCTGTTTTCACTAGTTTTGTGCGACAGTCTTGTATGACGAAGCAGGGCTTTGCTTTACCAAAAGACGTACACTTTTGAAACTTGGAGATACGAGGTTTCTGCCCGACAGTGACGATATTTGCGACCGTAGGTCGCATTTACTATCAAACCCTGCACAAAGTGTAAGTAACTCCGTCCGTCCGTCCCTCCGTCTGTCTGTCAGTCTGTCTGTCACACCTCACACGTCACACTTTTTCCCTGCTTATATCTCCGCAACCGTTGCCCCGATCCATGCCAAATTTTGCACACACGTTCCTTGGCTGCCAAACTACAACCTCCAAGGACCCCCGGAGCTCCAGGGACCCCCAGGTCCCTGGGGGACCCCCAGATGTAAAAAATGACCAAATGCGCAAACATGACCAAATGACCACCCCAACGGGGCTGCTCACGGGGAATTCCCGGGGACCACCGACTCCTGGTGCTCCAGAACGGATGCAAAAGTGGTGGCGCCCCCAGTGGAGGACCCCCTACACTGCAGCTCACATAAAATGCCGTAACTCCGGCTAGGAGCGACCGGGACAGCGGGGGCCGGTACCTATTCGTCCGCCTTGCCGGCGCGGAGACCCCACCCCTCATTTCTCACATGGCCCTCTTCTAGCGCCACCATGAGGCCGATTCTTGCAAAACACATTTTTGGACACTGCTCCTACAATTTTCGCCCTAAAATCACGCAAATCGGTACACAGTATGTCTACACTCATCCCATCAACATGAATCTGTCCCATATAGCGCCACCTCCAGGCGATTTTTAAAAACACATTTTTGGACACTGCTCCTACAGATTTTGCCCTAAAATCACGAAAATCACTACACAGTATGTCTACACTCATGTCATCAACATGGATCAGGAAGATTTTGGCAAAACACATTTTTGCCCTATTTGTGGAGATAAGTGACCTACGGTCGCTTATCTCCCGATTAGGGAGTGTTACTGGTTTTAGTGATTATGTTGTGAGGAAAACGTTGAGATAACAGCCATTTTGGCTAGAACTGACTGAAAATAACTTTGTACTTCCAGTTTAAAATGATACTATATATTTTTCCAAGTGTCCAAATAAATTCCAAATATTATCAAATGATCTCGCGGCACCCCTGGAATGCCGTCACGGCACCCCAGGGTGCCCCGTCAACCACTTTAAAAAACACCTGTTCTATAGCATTCTGTAGATAGCATAATAATTGTCCGACTACGCGAAACTATGGCTCCCGGTGAGCAGATGCTGCCGTCTGTTGCGCGGCCCCCCCAGGACATGTGTCTACAAGTGGGCCGCTTTGCAGGCTCCATATGGGCCGTGCCCTTGGCGTCAGGGTGCCAGGGTGCCAGGGTGCCCGGGTGCAGCCACCATGGAGGAGCTGCTTCATTAGGCGGGGCAGGGTGGGTGAACCGCAGGGCCACGCAGAGCTGCCACGCTCTGCAGGACACCCAACACAACCACCGTCTGGAGCTGCTCTGGTCCACAGCGTTAGTGGAGTTCTCCCTGATGCTATGCAGTAGCGTCAGTTCAGAACAGGCTAAGGTATGGCAACATGACTGGTCGGGCTGTCACGATTACGCAATTTTACATGGCGATTAATTGTCACTCAAATAATTGCGATTAACGATTTAATTGTGTATTTGTCGTTGATAATTACATTTCTGTTTGGCTTTTGGACTTTGAAGTTGCACATGGCAGATATGACACACCTAAATATACAAAGAAATTACTGACAAACTTTGACAACTTTCTACTTACAAAATAACATTGATAGTGGAAATAGCCGATCTACAAGCTTGTAGATCTGCTATTTCCACTATTTCTGAAAATGTTTGTAAATGTATGAACATTTTTCAACATTCACGATTATGACGATTATGACGAAATATTTGCGATTGTGTCAAATAATTGCGATTAGACGACTATGTAATAATTGTGACAGCCCTAATGACTGGTAGTCATGTTGCCATACCTTACCAACAGGCAAGATACATTCATTTTAAGAAGTACATTCTATTTTTTCCCCCCTGTTTCTACGGTTTCTTGGGCTGGATATGGCAGCCTGGAATGGTTGTTCAAGTGCAGCTACACTTGGCATGTTAGTAAACGTGCCACAATTAACAATAATGCATTGCACCTGTGCAGCAGCTGACCATTGTAAAACTAACTAACTGACCGATAGCTGTACAAATTCTCTATACACGCCCCACTGGTGTATAAGCCACAGGGTTCAAAACAGGAAAAAAGCCGCGGCTTATAGTCCTGCAATTACGGTTGCCATTCGATGCCATTTAGACGGGTCATGCTCAAGTTCCCTCAGCCCTCTACCAGAGTTACCCACAGATGATGATCCAAAAAGGTCCTGGGTTCGATTCCCGCCGGAGGACGCTGTGGGTGCTGGCCGCGTGTTTCTCCCGCCGCGTCATCAGCGCCCACACCCTAGGTTGGGTCGGCGATAGGGCCTTTCTGTGTGGAGTTTGCATGTTATCCCCTTGTCTCCTAGGGTTGATACCCTCACAAAAACATGTAGTAATCATGGTCTCTATACTGCCTCCCCCTGGCCAGCTGGGGCGCTTGATTGAGGGGAAAGGAACTGGTTGGAATAACGTGTTCCTTCCACGCGCTACGTCCATCCCGGGAAAATCCCTCCTGTCAGGTGAAAAGAAACAACTTGGACTCCTCATGCATTGAAGGAAGCATGAGGTCAGTCCGTTGTCTCCCCCAGAGGGAGAGCAGAGCCCAGGATTACATAGGCAATTGGCACTGGGTGAAAAATGGGTTGCAAAATTGTGGGATAAAAGTTATTTAAAAAAAAAAAAAGATGATCCAAAAAGCAGAATTAGTTGAAAAACCAACATTCAGGCTTTCAACGGGGTGACAAAGACATTCAGCTACAGCTGCTGAATCATTGCCTGGTCCTTTGTGTAGAGATAGTTTGTGACATTAACTTTAAATAATGACGTTCATCCAAAGCGTGTCACAGCGTCCTACCAGTTTTTTGGGGGAAACAATTGTCAGGATTTTATTTTTAGACACTGACGTGCAAACACAGCTGCGTGTGTTTCATTTGAGGTGTTACTGTGCCAGCATGGACAGCTCCTGTCTGGGACGTCACAAGGGGGGGGGGGGAGTGGGACTGAGTTACCAGGGCCCAAGGTGGAGGGGCCTTTATTATTTTGGGATAGTGTTTTCTGCAGGTGTTTCAGTCCGAGTGTATCAAAGGGTGCGTTCGGAAATGCGCACCGGGTGTGGTTAGGGTTAGATTTAGGCATAGTTTTACTGAGGTTAGGGTTAGGATTAGGGTTAGGTTTAGGCACTCACTACACCCGGAGCGCATTTCCGAACGCACCCTTTGATACACTCACTGACTGAAACACCAGCAGAAAACACTATCCCTTATTATTTTATACTTTAGCTATTGAAAAATAGCAGACATGCAAGCTCACAGCGAGGCACGCGCTGCAAGCTTGTAGATCTGCTATTTTTTTTTTAAAGTAATGAAAATGTGTGCAAATCATTCAATATACTGTATGTATTTTTTAAGCGAACAACTCACATTTTGCTTCTGGGTGGTCCCTGGAACTAAATATTTTGAGATGGTTTCCGTGGCCAAATAAATATAATTTTGGGGGTCCTTCACATGAAAGAGTTTGAGAACCACTGACATAGAAACTTTTTTCTTTCTCCAAAAACCATAGAAGGATTTGAAATATTCAAAGATTTTTCAAAAATAGCAGATCGACAAGCTTGCAGCGCGGCACTTGTATATATCATGTTTCAATAGTTAAAGCACAAAATAACGCGTAATAATGCGTTCCCTGTCTAAATGGGTTAAACCCCCTCCTCCCCCTATGAAGAACATTCATGGGGGGCCCACAGTGAATCCTTGTACCCAGGGCCCAGGGTTTGATGTGACACCCCTGACTCCATGCAGTTACTGTTCACTTGACGCTGGCGCACACAGAAGCCACATGACACACAGCTAACGTTTAACATGATTATCCTCAGCTGTGTCTACTGTCTACCCGTCACAATGGACACGATGGGATTGTTTTGGAACTGACACGGACGATTACAAACCAGAACAACCAGAACATGACATGTTTTAAGTGCTGCCCACAAGCCAGATGGGGGTCCTGAAAGGGTCCTAAGGTTCCTAAGGTCCGCTGAGCAGGGTCTGTTAAAGGTTCCAAAGACTCACTTAAAAACCAAAGGTGACAAGGCTTTTCAAGCTGTAGCACCCAAACTTTGGAATGCTCTTCCACAAGCCTTGAGATTCGCAGTCTCTGTTGGCATTTTTAAAAGCAACCTCAAAACACTACTATTTGAACAGGCGTTTGTTGTTGGTATTTGATTTTAATTTTGTATTTCTTAGTAACTAACTGTATAGCCTTTTTCTTTCTTTCTTACTTGCCGTGTTTTTATTGTTTTCTCTTTCAATGCCTGTAAAGCACTTTGTGTGATCTCTCTGTAAAAGGTGCTATATAAATAAAATGTACTTACTTACTTACTTACATATTTTCAGACGGGCATCCTCTGTCAAAGACACTTTTTTGTTTTCAATTTGGAGGTCCTTGACATGAAATCGTTTGACAACCACTGCCCTCTGTAACTAGTTGGAGAATTTGAGTCCTCAATGTATCTTAATTTTTCAAATCAAAACAGATTGATTTTTGTAGAGCACATTTCAGCCTCACAAAAGATAATTAAAATAAGGCATGATATACAAAGCACTGTGATCCCTCCTACACATGAAAACATAGACAAAGATCCATCAACAAACCATACATGACCCTCACCCGACCTACACCCACACATCACCCACACCGTACACGCCATGGCAGTACCGTACGCACACTCGCGCACGCACCCACACACACACACACACACACACACACACACACACACACACATGCGCACGCAGACTTGCATGCACATATAAATAAATAAATACATTCAATTAATTAATGAAGAAATATGGGGACCAATAGCCCTGAGAGAACATGCCTGCTTTTAAACCACTTAAACACAACGTCATGGCGGGCTATTCGATCTTCAAGCTCACAAGCTTGCTGCTTGATCATTAAAGGCACACTATAGGTAACTTTAAGACTATTTTTGAGCGGTGCAAACCGCTCCTATAAGTGGCTGAGCGTGTGTCCGTAGCCTTTTTCCTCAGCGTTTTGCTATCGTAAAATGTGTGTACGTAGCATCATGTTTGTCTAGTGATGTCATATGCCGTATGTCTGTAGCCTTTTTCCTCAGCCATAGCAAAACGTGTGTGTGTAGCATAGCCTGTACATCCTAGACTCAAATCTTAGACTGAAGATGTTATGCAAGCACGACCAACGCTCACTTCACATTGGGTGTGATTTTTAATATATATGTTTCCAACGCCCCATAGTGCATTGCGCAGACGCTGTACCGAGCTTCCGGCGCCGCAGCCAAGTGTGATTTACAAGCTCACAACAGGCTGCATCTGTGACGTGACGTGAGCTTGTATGTCTGCTGTTAAACCGGAAGTGTGGTGCAAACAGGTCCAAATAATCTCCAGTAAACTCCCGCGGAAACAGGTGGATACATATTTTCTGTGTCACATCCAGACTGGAATACGATTGGTTTAACAAATGCTCACAACGCCTCACATAATCTGTCATTTTAGAGGTATTAAAAAGTCCTTAAATCGTCACTTTAGAAATGTGCAGATACCCTCTATACACTTAAACTTTATGTTGGTTTGTTTACTGTTGAGTGAGAAAACAATCTTACGCATTAAGTTAATCATCTAGGGGACCCCCCAAAATAATTTGGGGAACCACCCTGGGGGTCCCCACCCATAGGTTGAGAACCACGGATCTACAGTGCCATCCTTGTGTGCACACCCCTGCATCACGTGCACACCCCTGCATGGCAGCATGCATGCCTATAATATTAAATAATCTTAGTGCCATTTAGTGTTTTTTCTTCTTCTTACGGACCGGTGCCTTCCTGTTTGGGTGAACTGTTGATTGCGCTTTTGATAACATTAATCTTGCATTAATGTAATTTACTCTCCGCGTCTCGAGGGTGGTGGTGGGGGAAAAAAAAAAAAAAAAAAAAATTAATCACTGAACTAACAGGCTTCTATGTTAAACTGCGTGCTTAATCAAGGACTCATGAATAGGCATAGCGCCACAGATTATACATCTGAAGACTTAAAACATTTAGGCCTAGAATTATTGAATGTTTTAACCAGTGAAAAATAGCAGCTCACAGCGAGCTTGTAGATCTGCTATTTTCGAAAATGTGTGCAAATCTTTGAATATATGTATTTTCAAAGCGAACGTTTAACTCAAATTTTGCTTCTGGGGGGTCCCTGGAACTAAATATTTTGAGATGTGGGTCTGTAGCCAAATAAATATCATTTTGGGGGTCCTTCACATGAAAAGGTTTGAGAACCACTGACATAGTAGTCTCTCAAGAACAGACTAACTGAGCTCCAGTTGAGTGAAAAGGACCTTTTCTTTGACGATGGCTGGCCAGATTGCTGACAGAAACATATTTTTTTCTCGGTGCCGCGCTGTGAGCTTGTAGATCTGCTATTTTTCAATAGTTAAAGCATAAAATAATAATACACAATAATGTGTACCCGTTCTGAATAGGTTAAAACAAGTATACGATTAACATAATTATCAACTTTGAGAGGCGTTAATTACTTCAGATGTGCAGGCCCGTCTCTGTGAGCGCACCCTTCACCTTAAGGAACACCTCCGCTCAGAGTCAGGGAGTGGGTAATTAAGTCATAGTTTGCTGCTGCACGTCTCAACAGAATTAACGCCACGATGATTATTCAAATGATGATTAATACAGTGTAGCATGGCACAACTTTTCAGGGAATGTTTTTTGCCGATTTAAAAAGAATCCAATACGGAACTAAAACTTCCTATGTTTGGCCGCTAGTTGCGCTGTTTTCCCCCCGCGAGGTACCAAAAATAATTTGTCTACATTGGACCCCATTTGTTTTCCACTTTGATTTTCTAACCTTAATAAACATCGTCATAAATACTTTATGGTTCCTGTCGCTAGTGAAAAACTCCCTTTCAATTACCATGATATGCGTTTTGTGCAAATAAGGTCCCACATCTATACTATAATTTTGCGAATGTCTGTCTGAGTGAGTGTCTGTCTGTCTGTCTGTCACAGCGTTTCTCCTCAGTGGCTGGAGCAATTGATCTGAAATCGCATCACCATTAGCATATGAACACACCTGACATAACTGTGAAGCCCGTTTGTCACTTTCACAAATCATATGCTGTATATTAGCATTTTTATGGTGTAACTACTATCTATTCTGCATCTAGCATGAGGCATATCTATTCTGCATCTAGCATGGGGCAACATGTTTAACCAGCTCTGTGTGTGTGTGCGTGTGTGTGCGTGTGTGTGTGTGTGTGTGTGTGTGTGTGTGTGTGGGGGGGCGGGGGGGGGGGAGGGGGGGGGGTGTTGGCTGGCCCTCTTTCAGATGTTGTCATGTAGATCGGTACACAGTATCTCTGTAGCCTTTAAACGAAACGGGTATTTCTTACATTGATGCTCCTACATATTATCATGCAAGCACCATAAAGTTACTTTCCATCCCTCATACACACCCCATAACCCACACACTGCACATCATTTCGGAGCTCATATCTTTGAACGGGTAAGGACTAGTATGTTATAATTGATGATAAAGTTGCGGGGGGCGTGGCCAACTAAACTGATACCAGCCGGCTGTGTTCTTCTTCGTGTGCTGTATTTCGGGAGGCTCCGACCACATTCTCCCATGTATCCCTGCGGTTGCACGTGACCGTTGGCACTTGGCAGCCAATAGCATTCCTTATGATTCCTGGGGTACCATTCAAACAATGATGGCGACACCCACACAAGGGACAAAAAAAAATCATT
The DNA here is from genome assembly GCF_963921795.1 of Nannobrachium achirus. NCBI lineage: Eukaryota > Metazoa > Chordata > Actinopteri > Myctophiformes > Myctophidae > Nannobrachium > Nannobrachium achirus. The sequence continues at coordinate 3,088,337 of NC_137831.1, read as the reverse complement.
TTCGCCGCATATAAACCAATGGCTTCGCTTCGTCCACATTTTTTTTTTACAGTCTATGGATGTAACGCGCCGCATACCCTCTATAATTAGAATTGAGCAAACTGCTAATCAATCAATCAATCAATCAATCAATCAATCAAGCAGCGCCGGCTCCAGAGAATTCTGACTGGGGGGGCAGTCAGAGCAGGGGCTAATTCATGTTGGCAACAAACAATAATACATAGTACTAATATGACACACGTGATTCACTCGCTCCTAGGGTATGGATAACTGAACAGACCAGATCATTGGCAGCTTCCAGCTCCAAATCTGAGGACTGTAGGTGATCGGATAGGGTTTTTGTGAGGCTGAAGATTCTTTACAGCATAAAAAGTATGATTTTATAGTATGGTTTACATAGAAGTTAGTCGGTTGTCTTTCACATATTCAAATACATTTTATCGATTTATTCCTTAACTCATTTTGTGCTCCAGAAATTAACAGATTAAAATGTCCAGCGTGCCTCCCGCAGGCTGCATCCACGACCGTTGTCTTATTTTGAAGGCCAGAAGTCGATAGCGTAAACACTTCCGGTTTGACGTCATCACGTCACTCACCGGAATTGCTCGTCATCAACATACTTTCGCTGTGTGTCTGTGTGTCAAATAGCTAAATGTGGTTAAACAACATGTAAATGTATCAATCAATTATCCCATGTTGTGTGTGTGTGTGTGTGTGTGTGTGTGTGTGTGTGTGTGTGTGTGTGTGTGTGTGTGTCTGTGTGTGTGTGTGTGTGTGTGTGTGTGTGTGTGTGTGTGTGTGTGTGTGTGTGTGTGTGTGTGTGTGTGTGAGTGACGTCACCAGCATAAACAGCCAATGAGGGACCAGCATTCTTGGTGACGTCACCATCAACAAGTATTGATATAAAGTCCAGCTTGAATGAAACAGACAGATACGCGACTGATACGCCACCAAACGCTGTACAGCGTTTGGTGGCCTATCAGTCAGAATGAACAGGTTTTATCTGTCCCGTACGTCCAGAATAAGTGTGTAGTGTCCGTCCCGGTCTGATGATTGGATGATTAAAAATTTCCAATACCTTTGAGGATTGGTCAAGCTTCACATGACAATTCGGCCCTCCAGATAAAATCATTCATTCATTCATTCATTCATTCAGAATTCTGAACACGTACCGCTTCACTTCGAACCGAATGTATATACAGAGTTCATAACTCTAGAACACATAGAATAAAAGTTCACCGCTTCACTTCGAACCGAGGTTTGATTTTTGGAATCTTGAGTACCCATGAAGAGCTCTACTGCAGGGGTCTTCAACAGGGAGTCCGGGACCCCTAGGGGGTCCTCAGAGTTACTACAGGGGGTCCTCCAAATCGTTGTGTGATTAACCACTTGAACCCTAGCTGTGAAGTTTAGCCAAAAATAGCAGATCTACAAGCTCCCAACGCCTCACACTGCGAGGCGTTGGGAGCTTTTAGATCGTCTATTTTGGGCAAAGAGCTTTTGTGTAGAGGGGGAAAAAGAGCAGACTAAGTACAGAGTGAAAGGTCAAGTTCATTAAGTATTGACAGTTCAAGTGGTTAAATATCTGAAAACACAAATTGACATGAATCCAAAATACACTGATGATTGTGCTGTCAAACAATGAAACTATTGGAATCTATGAAAAGGTCGTGGGGGTCCCTGCTTCATCTCTCTCTCAACTAAGGGGTCCTTGGCCTGAAAACATTAAAGACCCCTGCTCTACTATATAAACCCGGACACTCGCTGGCTGCAAAATGCCTCCACTGTTGAAGCTCAAATGGAGCTGTAGCTTAGTGGCCTCTGGCAATGGACGACGGACGAATGCATTTACACACAAAACAACAACATGTCCGCCGTGTTCTGGTGTTATCCAACACACAGCTGCTGTATGTGTGGGCTTTTGTTCCCAGCTAAACAACAACGCCAAGCTTTCACTTTCTTCGGGGGAAAACTTCCATAACCCTCTAGGACCCACTGCTGTAATATTACAACGTTTGTATTTTATCCCAAAAAAGGTTTAAATCATTTTATTTTAGCCCCCCTACCACCTAAACATCACCATTGGATTCTATTGTTTAGTATTACAACGCCATTGGCCACAATATTTGCATATAAATACCCCCCACAGAGGCTGATATTTACACCCGCCACACCCGCTGACATTCCAGAGTTTGGACGAACAACATCTCACTTTTTCACTGAAGCTATTCCTCACAAAAACATAAGTAAAATGTATTGTTTTGCTGATCATTAGAATGTCTAGAACATGTACATAAGTTATTATTCTGAAAAATATCCCCCATATGCAAATTAGAGCATGATTTATGATTTATGGCTATAAAACCTTACACATTTTTTTAATGATTAGGACTCCTACAACACTATCTGATGTTTTATTTTATTTTTTATTTCAAGTATTTCTATTTTTGGGTCTTAGAGAGATAATGGCCTTCCATTCCATCCTCTCTCTCTCTCTCCCCCTCCTGAAGGTGACTGCTAATTGGGACGATTCATCAACGGCCCCTCCAGCCCACAGTGACAAGCACGCGCTCCGTTCTCCATGTTTCTCATTAACACTTATCTGTAACGAGGCAACACGAGCCATGGTGGAATCTACATACGTGTGCTGAGAGGGATGGCCGGAGAGGAGGGGAACGAGGCTAGCTGTTACCGCTAACCACTTCACCCTTTGTTCAACCTTATCTTGGTAAGATTTGATCCTTACCAGGGGCACACAGAGAATGTTAGAAAGGGGCTGACATTTCTAAAAGGGCTTTTAAAAGGGCTAGCAGACCTCCAAGCTCACAACGGTGAATCAGTTGTTCTCACATTTTAAAGATTACAAAAAAATACAAATGTTTAAACATAGCAGATGTACAAGCTCATCAGCATCACTCTGTGCCGCACTGCGAGCTTGTACAGTAGTATGGCTGCTGTTTTTGAATAGCCAATGCTAAAATCGAAAAGGTTCCTTTCTCGGTTGACGCCACCATTATCTTCACCGGTGTGTTCCCTGTGACAGAACTATGATCAAAATGCAGCACAACGGGCCAGGGGGGGCTTCAGCCCAAAAACACTGTTTACCCTGCTGACTCATTTTCACTCTTCATCTTCTCTCTTCTCCATAACGGTATAAGAAATGCACCCGTTATTGCAACCGTCAGGTCGCACTTACCATCAAAACCTCCACCGGCTGTCTGTCCGTCAGTCACACGTCACACGTCACACTTTTGCCCTGCTCATATCTCCGCAACCATTGCCCCGATCCATGCCACATTTTGCACACACACTCCTTGCCTGCAAAACCACTAACCCTAACCCATCAATTCTCACATGGTCCTCTTCTAGCGCCACCATGAGGCCGATTCTTGCAAAACATATTTTTGAACACTGCTCCTAACATTTTTGCCCTAAAATCACGCAAATCGGTAGACAGTATGTCTACACTCATTTCATCAACATGGATCTGTCCCATTTAGTGCCACCTTCAGGCCGATTTTTTAAAACACATTTTTTGACACTGCTCCTACACATTTTGGCCTAAAATCACGCTGCGACCTGACGGTCGCTTATCTCCCTATTAGGAAGTCTCTCTGGTAATACATAAAAATAGCCTCTTTGGAATTCAGCGTGATGTTCTTTCTTTCTTTCTTTCTTTCACTTTACTACCCTCCTATACGTGAGCTGGCCGTGTTTTTTCAATAACTTTTTTAATTTTTTAGTATTTTTTGGGGGAGAAATTTACTTTCTTTAATACAATAAAAAATACAAAATACATCCAACCTGATGTCTAAAATCAAGCTATGTTGTATTTCAGACATCAGCTAATTTAAAACCAAGATGAAAGTAAAAAAGAAACAACAATGATTAAAAGTGTGATTGTTTAAATTCCTCAGCACACCATATGGAGCCTCCCGAGGGTCAGAGTGTGCAGGGTTTGTTTTGCGGGGGAGGATCGATATGAAGTGGACGTGAACACGTTCTCTGACCTCTTTTCTCCGCTCCGCTGCCTCCTGCATGGATCCATACATCCAGGAGAGGAGGAGGAGAGGCCTTGTACAGGGGAAGTGAGGGATCTGTGGGGCCTTGTTAACGCTGCCATGCTCTGATACGTTGTCTGCCACTGAGGTGGTTGAGGTTATGGAGGAGCTTACTGTTACTGAGGAAAGGAACCAAACAACATGTACTCTATTCAGCGGCGGCTCCAGAGAATTGTGACTGGGGGGGCTATGGGGGAGCTGGCTTTTTCAGAGCAGAGGAGAATTATTTTTTAATAATATAATAATAATAGTAATAATAATAATAATAATAGTTACCTACTCCTCCCGCGGGGGAAATTCAGTATTTTACAGCCCAACCCAGCTGAATGTTGCGTGCAGTACTCAACATCAACAGGAGCGCACATGTTACCAACAGGAGCCTGTATGAGGGAATACCAAAGGTAAGCGAGAAAATTGCCACCAGAAGAATGAGACTAGCAGGACACTGCCAAAGACACCAGGAGCTTCCAGCCAGCAAATTGGTACTGTGGGAGCCAACACATGGGCACCGGTCGCGAGGACGTCCCACAAAAACATACGTGGACGTACTCAAGGAAGACGTAGGGACACAGAACACCAATGAGCTGGCCAGATGTATGGAGAACCGAGATGACTGGAAACAACGATGGAGGGCTCGTCTGAGGACGACCTAGATAGAGATAGATAGATAGAACCCAGCTGCAGTGAGCAATTAGGGGTTAAGAGTCTTTTGCTCAGGGACACACATGCACATTGCTATCCTGGCCAGGAATCGAACCTGTGACAACCCGGGGAACTGGTTCCCCAGGCAGGGCCGTGAATAGGGTCTATTCCAGACTTTTACTTGTAACAGAGTATTTCTACACTGCAGTATTGATACTTTTACCAAGTAAGAAACATACTTCTTCCCACCTCTGTCCACAGGCCACCAATTAGACGGCGAGCAGAAGGAGAGAGAGAGCCATTGTGTAAGGAGCGTTGGAGAGGAGCTGCGATCAGACGGAGATAAGGTTGAGAACGGGTGAAGTGCTAATTTATGTTAAACCATCTGGGCCCCAACGCAATGCTGTGTTTAGATTTGAACCACTTTAACCATGAGTTTTATGCTTTAACTATTGAGAAATAGCAGATATACAAGCTCCCAGCGTGGCACCGAGTGCCACAATGTGAGCTTGTATATCTGCTATTTTTTGAAAAATCATTTGTGCAAGTCTTTGAATATTTTTGACCCGAATCTATAATGTCTTGTAAATCCTTCTTCTAAATCAGTGGTTCTCAAACTTTTTCATGTCAAGGACCACCAAGATTACATGTATTTTGCCAGTGGACCCCCCCATCTCAAAATATGTTGTTCCAGGGACCACCCAGAAGCAAATTCAGTTACAAATGTTTGCTTTTAAAAATATATATTGAAACGTTTTTTATCAAAAATGGCAGATCTACAAGCTCGCAGCGCGGCACTCGGTGCCGCGCTGCGAGCTTGTAGATCTGCTATTTTTCAATAGTTAAAGCATTAGATGAATCTAACCCTAAACGGGTTAAACAAAAAGAAAAAGGCATTAGCCTTCCTCTTCCAAGACTCCGTTGCTTGATTCTAACGAGTTTCCTTCAGAAGAACAGTTGTTAATTAATTTTCTTACACACACCTCATCAAAATTCATCTTGCAATGTACGGGGAGGCCACCCCTAACCACGGCATATATATGTGCTAATTACTGTATGTATTAGCATAATGTAGGCTACCATACCGACTGTATGTATTAGCATAATGTAGGCTACCATACCGACTGTATGTATTAGCATAATGTAGGCTACCATACCGACTGTATGTATTAGCATAATGTAGGCTACCATACCCACTGCTTGACATTATCTGCTTTTATTCCTTCATTAACCACATGAACCCTAATTCTGCTTTTGCACAAAGTAGTGCAATGCAAGATAGAGGGCGCCAGATCCCTTTGAGTCACACCCTACCACTACTTCCTGTTCATCCACAGAGCATTGATTCTAGTCGTTTTCTCCGTTAGATTTCTTTTCACTTTTTTCAACTTTTATTACTTTGGATGGTAAAAAGATGAGGCAGACAAATAAAATGTATTTTGACAAGTGATAAAAGTTGAAAAAAGTGAAAAGAAAGCACTTTAATCTACTGGAGAAAACGACTAGAATCAATGCTCTGTGGATGAACAGGAAGTAGTGGTAGGATGTGACTCAAAGGGATCTGGCGCCCTCTGTCTTACATTGCACTACTTTGTGCAAAAGGAGAATAGTGTCCCTGTTCTGTAGCCTGCATGTCGGGATGGGCCAGTAGGGGCCGCCATTGACGCTATAACGCCTTTATGATATCCAGCGCTTGGCCGCCATTGATGTGGCACCAAATTCAGGGTCCTGCGGGTACAAGGATTCACTGCGGGGCCCCCACGAATGTTCTTCATAGGGGGAGGGGGTTTAACCCACTTAAGGCCCATTCCCACTGGGCCAGATAACAGATAAAAAAAAATCTCTTTCTCCAGATATTTTTCCATTCAAAGTGGATGGTAGAAAAAAAAAAAAAAAAAAAAAAGAAAACTGCCACAGATATTTCTTTTATCTGTGGCAGATGTTTTTTTTTATCTGTAGTATATATTTAAAATCCTAAGGATTTTTGAAAAACCTATGTTTCTATGTCAGTGGTCTTCAAACCTTTTCATTGTGAAGGACCCCCAAAATGATATGTATTTGACCACTGCCACAGCCCGAGTTTCCCGAGTTGGCAGCCATTTTGAAAAAAAATAAATAAATAAAAAAAAAGAATGCCTAAATTAGGCATGATCGCAATCACGAAATTGCATGTTTAGCCCCATAAAAAACACATCTTTCAAAATGGCAACATGTTTGTTTTGTTTGACTTTGGCTTCTATCTCATGAATGCCTGAACGGATTTCCAAGCGGATTTTTTTGAAAGCTGTTAAAAAGTACTACACATATGGTGCATGATCTAGGCATGGGCGTGCACGATCCGTGCACTAAATATTGATCCTTGCACTAGAAATTTAGGAACGTGGCATCCTGGTACTTGGCGGCCATCTTGAAAAGGCAATGAATGAGTTAATTGTACGGTCTCCCACACCAGGGAGCGATGCAAAGACTCCATTTCCCATGATCCATCGGGAGATTGTGTAATCCAGAACCCCTTTTTGTCTGCCCAGACCAGTGATGGCAAATTCAGAACAGTGGATATAACTGAAGCTTCAGCGTTAGCGTTATTGCTTAAAAAAAAAAAAATATATATATATATATATATATATATATATATATATATATATATATATATATATATATATGCACTGACTTTGGTCACTTATTTTCTGGCGGGTTGTGTTGGTTGATCTGAGTACTATTGCTGTGTTGATATGGCGGTATGATACTTGTGTTGCATTGACTAGCAGTGACTGTTATGTGCACTTTTTTTGTTTGGCACTGTTTGTTAAGTTGTGCTTTGAGTATAGCTTATTTGTGTGTGTGTGACGTGTCACTTATGAGCGTTGAATGTTTCGTGGTCACTTTATGTATATTCTTTTTTTGCAATAGCTTTTCGACACTTCTTTTTGGGCTTGCTCTTTGGACTACAGTACTCTTTTTCTTTTTCTTACTTCTCTGTAACTTGTAACCTTAAACTGCTGTGCTGCCTCTGGGCAACTGAATTTCCCCCGTGGGATAATAAAGGTATCTATCTATCTAGTTCATGCAGGACACTGGAGTCGCTCCGCCCGGCTGTAGTCAGCTGTCAGTCAGCTCAACTGGTCATTACATCACACTGCCATACTCCAATCAAAGCTCTCCTTCAGTAGGGAAGGCTCCTTTAAATACGGCTTGCTTTCTCTACCTATGCTTGGTTTCGGAAGCCTCGGAATCATTCGCAGCTTGCTACCTCCTCCTCCACCCTAGCCTCCACCTTTCACGATCAGTCTGGCTAAGCTCAAAGACTTGTGATCGTCTGATTAAGTTACATGTCAATGTTGTTGTTAAGCTCAAATACTGTGATTTTGACTGACGAGGTTACATGTCAATGTATTGCTATTGTTTTGCTATTGTATCCCTAAGGGGAGGGGGGGGACAGGTTGATGTTGGGGCACCCTGGGGTGCTGTGATGCCAGTCCAGGGGTGCCGCGAGATAATTTGATAATATTTGGAATTCATCAATATCACTTCATCAATATCACTTCATCAATATCACTTCACTATGCTTAGTAAAACAGACCTGATTTGCACTGTAGTCGATGAGTTCTTTTTCCTACGACAACTCTCAAAAATAGCAGATCTACAAGCTCACAACGCGTCACGTTGTGACAACGTGACGCGTTGTGACGCGGTGTGAGCTTGTAGATCGGCTATTTTAGGTGAACCTTCCCCCCAGAATAGGCATGCTGAGGTTCAAGTGGTTAAACATGAAGCATAAAGTTATTTTCAGTCAGTTCTGATGGAAATGGATATTTCTCCAATATGACATAAGATTCTAAAAATGAACAGGGGTGCCGTGGATGAAAAGGTAATTTACAGGGGTGCCCTGAGTCAAAAAAGTTTGAAAACCCATGGCTTAGCGTTCCCTGGTGTTGCTTAGCATGCTCAGAAAAGCATGCACAACATTCAGGGAAAATCTCCGAACGCGGATCCCTTTAACGCCAAGATTAACAGTATTCCATTTATGCAATAAAAATGGTTCAACCTACTTAGACGTGAGTGTTACTGACCAAACTGGGTTTCTTCTCCCAGATTGTGTTTTATAAATTAATTGTACTTTTATTTATTTATTCCAACAGCAGTGCAGTCAAACATAACTAGGTGTGGAAAAGGTCTCTACATAAGTTGTAATAAAATAAACATAGCCTTTCTTTCCCCATCTTGAGGATTCATTAAAAAGGAACAAGCAGTTATAGGAATCCTTACACATTCTGCTGAGAAATACCCTATCTGCCCTGCTTAATTTAAAAACACTCTTTGGTGTATGAATCTCACGTGTGGGCCATAAATAATACATTTTAGGGGAAGCAGACTGTAAGAAAAGAAGGAAAAAAAAGCATCATTCGACCACCAGTAGGCTAGGTACCAGGCACATGCACACATAGACATCAAAGGGGGCTTGAGCCCCTGCCTCTCTCCAGACCCTGAATGTGGTTTTCACTATGGTGAAAGAAATGCAAATGTCCTCTTTCCATGCCATACCTGAAGGCAGCATTCAAGAGAATTGCCTTGTCCAAACTCTCCTGAACTGGAATGCAGAATCTTGTTTTGAAAGAATTGCCTTCTCTGTGTAGAAATCCATGCCGTTACGCCACATCTCCACTATTCACTTGATTATGTGGTATCAAGCACAGATAATAGCCGACCTCCAAGCTCACAACGGTCGGCTATTTTCGATATCTTTACCAAAGAGCCCCTTTAGAAATGTCAGCCCCTGCCTCTCTAACATTCTCTGCACGTCCCTGCTAGATACAGTGGTTACATTGGGTTCTGGATTGTAGCTTAGCTCAGATGTGTGATTTCTCCCTCATTTCACAGCGGCGGCCCTCCAAAGGTCAAGGCTGAATGTGTTAGTGCGGGTTCAACAGGAATCAATAGCAGCTGCTCTGAAGGAGCAGCAGCTGCTCGATATGCACTGTTATCCTCGCTGGCGCGTGCAGGGGCGTCGCAAGGGGTAGGAAAGTGGGACTGAGCTACTGGGGCCCAAGGTGGAGGGGCCCTAATAACTTTATCTGTTGAAAAATAGCAGATATACAAGCTCACAGCGCGGCACCGAGTGCCGCGCTGCGAGCTTGTAGATCTGCTATTTTTGAAAGTTGTGAAAATGTGTGAAAATCTTTAAATATATGTATTATTTAAGCGAACATTTGTAACTCAAATTTTGCTTCTGGGGGGGGGGGGGGGGGTCCCTGGAACTAAATATTTTTAGATCGGGGTCCGTGGCCAAATACATATCATCTTGGGGGTCCTTGACATAGGTTTCTTGCACACATTTTCACGATTTTCTCAAAAATAGCAGATCTACAGTGCCGCGCTGCGAGCTTATATATCTGCTATTTTTCAATAGTTAACATTCATGGGGGGCCCACAGTGAATCCTTGTACCCAGGGCCCAGAATTTGTTGTGACGCCCCTGGCCGCGTGGAAACCTCGTATGTCCAAAGCAGTGTTGTTTTTGACAGCACATATTGATTTAGTTTTAGTCATAGTCTTTTGAATAAAATGTAATTTAATTTTAGTCATAATTTAGTCACCTGAAAAGTTTTAGTTTTAGTCTAATTTTAGGCGACTAAATATCCAGCCGAGAATATGTTGAAATATCATACGTTTTTTTAGGCGACTAAATGTACAGTTGATTTAGTCAACTAAAATGTATTTTTGCAGGCCTTGATGGCATCATAATGACTGATTTTACACTTGGTTTTGTGCTGAAAATAGCCGATCTACAAGCTCACAACGTGCCGCGCTGCGACGCGTTGTGAGCTTGTAGATCTGCTATTTTCAGCACACATGAGAGCAACCAAACATAAAATGACTCTTCTTCACTGGTCCCTCCTCAACGTTTTAGTCTAGTTTTTATTTTGTTGACGAAATTGTCAATATATTTAGTTTTAGTTTTAGTCACCTCAGCTTAGTTTTTATTTTGTTTTCGTCAGTGAAAAAAACGCAGTCGACAGACATTTTTCGTCATAGTTTTAGTCGACGAAATCAACACTGGTCCAAAGCTGTTTGCAACTTTTTGTTTACTATGAAAACCGGCATATCTTGTCCGCGTATCTCTGTCTGTCTGTCTGTCTGTCTGTCTGTCTGTCTGAAGGTGACATCACCTATGTAAAAGTCCATATATGGGTATTCCCCAGAACCCCTTTTATGCCCTGGAAGTTCCTTGATGTCATTGATATATATCACTGGCCAGATGGCCAAGTAATGGCCCATATCTGTGTGGCCGGTTCAGACAGGGATCTCCATGTATGGGCATAAAAGGGATGTACCTTCAGTACATGGATCTCCATATATGGGTACCAGGGGTCTCCATATAGGGGTAACTGGTCCGATATACATCACTGGCCAGATGGCCAAGAATTGAGGCGTCTTACTAGTAGGCCTACTTTCCAGGATTGTAATTCGGAAATAGCCAAAAATAGCAAAAAAACTATAAAAAGAATAATAATAAATAGCAGATCGACCACCAGCAGATCGGGCAGATCGACAAGCTCAAAACGGAATCCCTTTGTACCGCGTTTAGAGCTTGTAGATCGGCTATTTTTTAATACATGTGTGTGACAGTGTAGTATTAAAGGTGTATTCAGTGATAATGAAAGTGGCCGGGGGTCATCTTGTCCCTTACTGGCCTTACAGCATGGAAAGGTTTAGTTTTTTTTTTATAGATTTTTTACACCATTATAATGTTCTCGTTTTGATCATTAGACCCAATCACTGAATATCGGTAGGCCTACGTCTCCAGCTTCAGGATATGTATGATACTGATTTACATCAGTATCACGTCAGTATGTGGCATGTTATGAGTTCAGTAGTTTACAATCTAGGCATTTAGCAGACGTTCTTAATTCAGAGCGACTGTGGTTCTCACAATTTTTATTTTGACCATCATAACTAAATATCATAACATAACTACGGCCATACTCTACCCTGATTGGTCGAGGGCTGGCTGGCCAACTCTGAAAAACGAATCTAGCTATGCTCGTAACACAGGCCATGGTGGAAGTCCTTATATGGTCAGCACACATTCTAGTGAGGAGAATGAATGGAAAATGTTTCATTTGAATGAAATACAACTGAATATACCTTTAAGTAGCAGAGCCAGAGTTTCCTCCGAGTTTAGATTGATTCGATTTAATTGCCAAAGGTGCCAAAGTGACCAAATTATATAAAAAAATAAAAAAAATAATAATAAATAAATAAATAAATAAATAAATAAATAAATAAATAAATAAATAAATAAATAGATAGATAAAGATATTTTCAAACTAACATCAATAGAGTGATAATGTATAAGCTTGCTGTGTGAAAGCCATGGGAGAGAGACACCATTCAAAGGTCCATCATGATAGCGGCGCTGCGATGCTGTGACCTGCTGCCTCCATTGAAAAAATGTCTGAATGGTCCACATTCAACAGACACCGCCATAGACTCACCGTTGATCCGCTGAAAGTACTCACAGAATGCTTCAGACCGACCGAGCGGCCGGCATGGGGCGTCACAAGGGGGGGGGGGGGAGAAGTGGGACTGAGTCACTAGGGCCCAAGGTGGAGGGGCCTTAACACATCGGGTGCCCACGTGGTGTCTACAAGTAAATTTCTTTGATGTCGCTGGAGGCCCACGACGCGTTTGACGCGTTGTACAGTAAACTATACTGTACTGTAGCTACTGCACTTGGCTACCGCGGTGATGAAACAAACTCCATTTCCCAACATGCAGCGCGCAATTACGTCACCCGGACGTGCTGTGTGTCTCGTTGACTTCCTGTCTAACGGCTGCACAAAAACGCTGTTCTCTCCTAATCTAGCTTTTAAATCACTTTCATTTCAAAACGGCAGCCTCTTCTACCTGCCGTAACACAAACACTGTGGCTTAGAAATGATAAAAAACGGTCCTGACTGAAAGAAAAGATTTTCGCGAAATAAACAGGACATACTCGGATTACATTTACTCGGATTACTTTTCTCGCCAGTACTCTCGCCGGTAGGTAAAATGACGCGTTTGACGCGCGTTGCCATGGGCACCAGCAAATTAGACGTCAGAGATCACGTGGGCATCCGATGTGTTAAAGGGCAACTTTGTTTTTTACTTCTTTCTATCTTTTTAGACATTTTAATAATTTTGATTTCAGTGGCTGGGGGGCATGCGTACAAGTGGCTAAATATGTCATTTTACACAGAATAAGCCCATTCCCAAGATACAACGAACGCAGCATGTCATGGTTAGATGTGACTTATAGGGGCTAGTAGTGTTACTGTAAATAGCAATAAAGAAATTGCTGGCTTATTGTGTCTTTAACGTTTTAGCACGTGATAAACCGATAGAACGAAGTAAATGAAAACATTTTAACACTCATCTTTTCTTTTCTCTAATTACAATCTAAAATATGAACCCTTGTTGTAAAAAAACTAAAGTTGTCCGTTAATTATTTTATACTTTAACTATTGAAAAATAGCAGATATACAAGCTCGCAGCAGCGCCGCGCTGCGAGCTTGTAGATCTGCTATTTTTGAAAAAGTCGCGAAAATGTGTGCAAATCTTTGAATATATTACTGTATGTATTTTTAAGCGAACATTTGTAACTCAAATTTTGCTACATGTCATTTTAGGGGTCCTTCACATGAAAAGTCTGAGCACCACTGACATAGACACATTTGACCCGATTTAGAATCGGGTCAAAATATTTAAAGACTTGCACACATTTTCACGATTTTTCAAAAATAGCAGATCTACGAGTGCCACGCTGCGAGCTTGTAGATCTGCTATTTTTCAATAGTTAAAGCACAAAGTAATGCGTACTAATGTCAGTCTAAATGGGTTAAACCCCCTCCTCCCCCTATGAAGTACATTTCATGCAGTGCCTGCAGTGAATCCTTGTACCCACTAGGGTATTAAGGACTTGTGATTTTTTAAGTCAACTCGACTCAGTACAAAGTTGAGTTGAAGTCGACTTTATCGTTTGATGACGTCATCACATCACACACAACCCCCCAAATATTTTGGGGGGGTCCACAGATAATTAACTTAATGTGAAACATTGTTTTCTCACTCAACAGTAAACAAACCAACATAAAGTTTAAGTGTATAGAGGGTATCTGCACATTTCTAAAGTGACAATTTAAGGACTTTTTAATACATCTAAAATGACAAATTAAACATTGTCTAAATTGTCAAATATTCACGATATTCCTGGCCATTCTATGGAGGCTGCCATTTTCCTTTTACAGAGGGCGCTGGAGCATTTTTAAACATCTTTCCACTTCCTCCCAAGTCGAAGAACAAGAGATCCCAAGGAAGTGACAGGGAATTGTCTGTTGCCAGATATTGCCAGAGACAAGCGGCCAGGTCTATGAATAATAAGCCCAATAGAATTAACTAGGTTCAGTTTTACTACTTTACATTTACATTTGAAAATAGCAGATCAGCAAGCTCACAATGTGTCACATTGTGACACATTGTGAGCTTGTATATTTGCTATTTAAAAAATATAGAGGAAAGAAAAAACGAAAATAATTTGAATATTTTTGAAACATTTTAACAACACAAATCTGTGTGGCGGTCCCTGGCACCACATATTTTCAGATGGGGGTCTGCGACTGTGGACAAATCTGTTAATCTGGGGTCCTTGATATGAAAAGATTTGGGAACCACTGGTTTAAAAAATATTAGAAAGTAAGCCCAATAAACAACGACACCAATTGCTTATTATAAGCAGACATGGCAACACCGGTTCATTCAGAGCCAAGAGCCCAGAGCGCCTCTACTGACACTTTAATGCAAGGACACAGGAAACCAAATGATGTTTTTCATTTTCTTTCAGGATATGAACAGGAAGCCGGGGGCGGGGCCAGGAATATCGTGAATAGTAGGATATTGTGAAAATAGCAGATCTACATGCTCACAACGCCTCGCATCGCGAGGCGTTGTGTAGATCTGCTATTTGTAGATCTGCTATTTTCACAATAGACAAGTATATATATATTTTTCAACTTCGACTTTCGACTTTCTCTGGTGGGAGTCGACTTGTGTAATGAAGTCGACTGAGTCGACTTGTCGACTTTTTCGTTAATGCCCTCGTACCCAGGGCCCAGGATATGGTGCGTCACCCCTTGCCGAGCGGCGTTCTGTTCTGTTGAGGACGGTTGGAGAAGAAAGACGCGTCGCCTCAGAATTGAGTGAGGAAAAGATCATTTTCCGTCCTCACAATCCCAGCTCTCTGTGTGCCCATGCAGCTGTGAAATCCTCTTAGTCGCACAGAGCAGAGCCTCCCGGCAGCGCTCTCTCTCTCTCGCTGTCGTTTCAGGAAACGGTGTCTTTATCGCCGCTGTCGCGGGCGTGAAAACCTTGTATCTCCGTATTCCATCTGTTTACGTTTTTATTTATCTGTGCTTTCTCAACCTGTGGGGGGTCCCCAGATGATTAGCTTAATGTGCAACATTGTTTTCCTCTCGATCTCAACAGTAAACAAACCAACATACAGTTTAACTCTCCCGCCGCTTCGAACGTTCACGTTCGCCCCATTTTTTACAGAACCTCGATGCCAATACGGCGCTCGTTCGGTTCGTTCGTCTGATGACTGTAAGCTGATGAGGCGTCGCGCGGCCGTCTACTGTAAACACATTTTCCGCGGTGATGGTGTAAAAAATCCATTATGCGTTAACATCAACGGAGAACAATTCACTTCCTTGTTGATTTTCTCTGGCTCTGAGGCTCTGTGGCCAGTGACTGGTCTTCTTCTTCTTCAACACATAACAGGCAAATTCACATTCATTCTCGCATGACGCCGCCCTCTGCTGCCTGGCAGACCAAAGTGCACTATTGCACAACCAAAAAAAAAAAAATAAAAAAAATAAATGTCTGTCTGTCTATCTACTATAACGTCGCAAAGGTAAGCCGCTTTTTGATGGCGCCAGACCCAATAAATAAATAAATAATCTGGCAGTAGGAGAGTTAATTGTATAGAGGGTATCTGCACATTTTCTAAAGTGACAATTTAAGGACTTTTTAACCCTTTAAGTGCCTATCCCGAACATGTTCGGGATATTCGGGATCAAAAACTATTTTTTATTTGCTATTTTACTTACCCCGAGCTGCTTGGAGCAACGTGGGTGGTCCCGGCTCGCCCAGCACTCACCAACGAGAGACGCTAGATGCTCCGACGATTTATTCCATTGAAAATGGTTTAAAATAAAGTTTAGACCCCCCCCAATGTTCACCCAATGTTCATTGTAGGCGGCGCGACGTATTCCAGGGTGCCTATCCCGAACATGTCCGGGATATTTAATAAAATGAATTATTTTATCGGAGGCCTCAATGAAGCACCGGTCTAGACGTCCATCCTTGGCCGGGACTTAGACTCGCCACGGGCCGTATTCGCGCTAACGGCCAAATCGCGCCGCCCACTCCAATAATAAATCACATCTTTAGACAGGATTTTCTCCGGATTGTGTCCCCAGACCCAAAGAGAAAGTTTTTTGCGGCTGAAATAGCTTTAGATCGGGCTTCTAAAGGGGTTAGCATTTTGGCTACGTGTCAGCTAGCTTCCTCCTCTCGACACCCATAGCATTGACTGGAGTGAAAACACAAGGCAGTTGGGAGAGGGTCGACGAAAGCTATAAAGAAGGTCTATGGAGAAATTTCTGGCACTCTAGCACCCCTTGTGGCCGGATGGCACTGTATGAGTTAATACCTCTATCCAGCATTCATATGAAGCCACATCAGGGCCATGTAATTTCGCTAGGTGGCGGTGACGCACAGATAGACGATTCTATTTCATTGTTGACCATTCACCATGGTAACGTGGCTGCAGTAGGCTATATATGCGAGCCACGACATCACATGTGTTGTCGTTGCTTGCATTATTGGGTGCGTTCTGAAATGCGCACTCAACGCACTGGTGTGCCATGTTGTCGTTCGTTTATTCTGTGCACTTGGTGCGTTGTCGTCCGGAAATTCAGTGCGCGGCGCACCGGTGTACTGAGTGCACGCACTCACCAACCCTACTCAGAAGATGGGGTTTGGCAGTGTGGTGCGTCGCTGCAGTGTTTTGATTGGTTGGTTTTCATGGCGGTGTCTCGCACTTCTCAGCTGTGAACAATGGCATAGGAACAAAATGCACCATTTGCTGCTTTATTGGTCCTTTGGGCTTTATTGTTTGTAAACTAACAGCAGGTAGCTAGGCCAATGTTATGAATTAAATGACCTATCAATAGCAACGTTACGTTAGCAACTAGGGGTGTAACGATATAGTAACTGTATCGAAATATCGTTTTTAACTTAAACAATCGAAGTATATCGAAATGAAAACAGCAAAAATCGAATCGTATCGTTTTATTTTGTATCGTATCGAATCGGCAGTGCAAAGAATCGATTGTATCGATACTACCTACTTGGGCTTTGTATTTAGCATTTTTAAGAAGAAAAAAGGGGCTTAATTACTTTTCCTTTCCATATAGCTACATTGGTCTATTGATAAATGTGTGTAATCTCTGGTTTCATGTCAAGGTCTCTGGTTTGTCAATATGCAATGTCCATGTATTTGGCAGATAATCACTGTGTTTACTTATTTATATCCATAATAATACATGTTTCCCTTAAAAACCTGCACTATCCACCCCTTTCACACAGATCTAATTTCTTTGCTAAATAGTTACTATATCGATTTTAAATCATTGAACCGAATTGTATCGTATCGCCATGAATGAACCAATATCGTCCATGTATCGTATCGTCAACCATGTATCGTGATATGTATCGAATTGCTATTACAATGTATCGTTACACCCCAACTGTTGCTTTTAAGAAAGTGTTCCGACTGAAAAAGCACACAGTTGCCTCTTATATGGTCGTTGGTAAATAAGCCACACTGAATGCACTCTCAGCGTCACCGCCCACTGCACTCACTACACTGAGCACACACTCGGTGTGCATTTCCCAACGCACCCTCTGTTGTTCACACGGTGACGCGAGGGGAGAGCGATGTCGGCTTTTCCACCCAAAATTCCGCGCAATCTTTTCACCCAGATTTTGTGCAAATCTCGTTGCAAAAACGCAGTGTAAACGGGGCCTCGAGGTGTTATGGAAGGTTTCTGGTTGTAACCTCCGGCAGTCAGAGAGAACCGTATGAGTTAGTCATAGTTCTATATAAATAATGTAGGTTAACACATTCAGACCGGGTACGCATTATTACACACTATTTTATGCGTTAACTAGTGAGAAATAGCAGATATACAAGCTCACAGCGCGGCACCGAGTGAGCGTGTACAGTAGATCTGCTATTTTTGAAAAATCTTGAACATTATGTGAAAGTCTTTGAAGTGTCTACTAAATCCTTCTAAGGTAAAAAAAAAAAAAAAAAAAAAAATTCTATGTCAGTGGTGCTCAAACATTTTCATGTCAAGGACCCCCAAAATCACATGCATTTGGCCACGGACCCCCCATCTAAAAATGTTTCGTTCCAGGGACCACTCAGAAGCAACATTTTTGTTACAAATGTTCACATAGAAAACACATTATATTCAAAGATTTGCACAACATTTTCAATATTATCTAAAAAAAAAAAATAGCAGATATACAAGCTCGCATGCTATTTTTCAATAGCTGAAGCATTACATAATGCGTATTAATGTGTTTCCGGTGTAAATGCGTTAACGCGGTGGCTTCTCGCGCAGCGCGGCCCATCCACGCTGGATTACTAATTGATCTTGTTCTACATTGCAAATGAGTCATTCATATTAGTGCTGGCTGGGGCTCAGAGGAATCTGCGCTGCTCTTCTCATCCAGCAGCCTCTGCGGTGAATTGATTAGCGCTGCAACAGAGAGACGTTCTTGGCATCCGACCCGGCAGAGCAATGCAAATGTGGATGAATGGCTAATGTACTGCTGCAGGGGCGTCACACCACATTCTGGGCCCTGGGTACAAGGATTCACTGCGGGGGGGGTGTATCACCTTTAAACCTTTTCATAGATGTCATAGATACGTCATAGAGGAGCGCTTCGCTGTTTCTACGTGTCATCTTTTCGACACCCAAACCTTACCCTAACCTCCATGGGGTGAGTCGCTGATGGCCGGACTACACCAAGCCCTTTCGCGCGCGTCAGTGCGTATAAGCGTGCGTATGCGGGTCGTGCGCGCGTATGCGCGTTTTGGATAGATCCAATGTATATCAATTCAGCCGGCTACACCAGGCGTACGGATAGCGCGAACCACAGATACGCATTCCCTAAAAATAGGATCGGTTCTATTTTTTTAAGCACGCGTATGCGTTTTGTACACAGACTATCTGGTCTTCCTCACATATACTCCCTCCTTGGTGTAGCCTGGAGCGTTTACGCATACGCGAGCGTCTTCACGGACAGTACGCGCGTGTGTGCGCATTTTTTGGTGTAGTCCGGCCGTAACCCTCCCTCCCAAAAAGGCTGAATTATTTTCATAGACGGCAACAGAAAGGCTGTGGCCGTCTAAACATAACTTTCAGTTATGTTTTTCTATCTTTTATTCTGCTTATATTTAGAGATCCTCTGTCACCTAAACAGGACCTTAGTAGATATTCTATATATTTTATTCTGCTTATATTTAGAGATCCTCTGTCACCTAAACAGGACCTTAGTAGATATTCTATATCTTTTATTCTGCTTATATTTAGAGATCCTCTGTCACCTAAACAGGACCTTAGTAGATATTCTATATCTTCTTTTTGTCTTCTTTATCTGCTTATTCTCCTGGAAGTCATGACCCTTTTCTTCGTTATCATCATCATCATCATCATCATCTCATAACCATCTTCTATGCTTAGACACTGTTGCCACTTGTGTTATTTATTTATTTATTTTTATTTTATTTTTTATTTTTTGTGTGAGTGTATGTGGTGGTGGTGGGGGGGGGGGGGTCATCTTTTTATTTTTTTCATTTTTTTATTTTTTATTCTGGTAGTCATGGTTGCCAGTTCCCACCTGATGTCATGTGGGAGTTCAGACTCATCCAGACCATGCTGAGTGACTGCTAGCTTGCATAACGTCTTCAGGCTGGGATTTAAGTCTAGGATGTACAGGTAATCAGAAATGAGGTTGTTTTCTTTGTATCCTCCATGGATGATATTACGATCTCCCACCATGCAACAGCACATCCCAGACATCCTACAGGGTCCTTTCCCCTTGGGCTCAACCTGCTTCCAGGAAAAGGTCTCTGGACTGAATTTCCACAGATCATTGAAGTACTTGTTTTTGAAGTTTGAGTGGTTCACACCACCAAATACGTACAGCTCTCCATTGTAGGCAAAGGCTGAAAGACAGAAACGTTCTTCTGGGAGAAGGTGTCCAGAAGGCATGCTCAGCCAGCAGTTGGTCTCTGTGTCAAACACTCTGGTGTTGTTGTAGTAGACGCCCCCATAGCCTCCAAATACAAACATCTTTGTCCCCATGATGGTGGCAGAGTGACCGTATGAAGCAGGTGGTGGAATTCCTCTGATGCTAATTGAAGTCCAGACCATTATGTTGGTGTCCAACTTGTACATGTCATTAGTATAGGCAGTCAGCTGGGTGTATCCTCCACACACATACATGATCTTCTCCAGGACACAGGCCGAGTGGTAATACCTATCTTCTGGAATAGACCCAGAGACATTGGGTTTGAACCAGCTGTGGGTGTCTACATCAAAGGCATAAAGCACATTGCAGTAAGGCTTCCCTCCTCCCCAGATGTAAACAATCTCTTCTACCAGCACAACTGTGTGGCCAAAGCGCCTGGAGGGAACCTCAATGGGACCTTGTCCTCTTCCATTTGTCACTGGGGGCAACTTCCTCCAACGCAAAGACGCTGTGTTGAAGATGTGGACTTCAATCTGAGCTCCGTTGTTCAGGTAGTTTTTGTATCCTCCAAATGAGTATATCTTGTGTCCGACTACCACAGCAGCATGGTTGGAATTCTTAGGTCCTCCTTTCAGTATGGTCCAGTGAATCATTTCACGCAACACTGTGAATCCGTTCAACTGATTTACAATAGAGCTTGTTAGAAGGTAGTTCAATACGTTCCCAGAAGTTCCTGAATTTTAGCTAATGACGTTGTTCAATCTGAATGGCCATCCTAGCTAAATCTATAATCAGAATGTTGTCATTACTATGAACACCAGTGCTATGACATCAGTAATCCATATTTGAGCATATTGAGATAAAGACAAACAGACAGATATGCAGAAATGTAGAAAGGTAACACATACTGTAGGCTACAGTAGGAAATGTAGGCTGCATCCCCATGGGGGTTCCGCCATTTTTGAGCGGTGGTCACACCGTCTCCTAAGAGTCACTTTGTCCGTTCCTATCTATAGAAAGTGTTTTGTTCACCCAGGGTCTCATTGGCCAAGCTTCGCTGCTAACTTATAAATAGCACGGCTCACTTCTTTTATGTGCAACTGTCCTTTTAGCTCACATTGGCCATGTGATGTTATTTTTGAAGCGGTAAAAGCCGCTTCCAAGGAGTGGCTTTGTGTGTCCCGTACATGTCCTGTGCATGCAGAATTGAGGAATGGTCAAGCTTCACATGTAAATTTGGCCCTCCAGACAAAATCATTCATTCATTCAGAATTCCTAAAGAACTAAAGCACATAGAATGTATAGATCTAGAACACAGATTTGATAGCTCTAGAACAACCAAGGTTTGATTTTTCAGATTCTGTACCAAATTCCCCTCGATGTGGAGTTCCACTTTCTTCCACTTTCATCCCAGCTCCATAGCGCTGCGGGGGGGTTTCTGTCTTCTCTCGACACCGCATGCCCCCCCCCCCCACAACACATCCCCTCAGGCCGCTTATCGCTAAATGTTTTGGCTTTGTTTGACGGGGCTAGAATTGGCGAAGTGAAGCTTGCATTTAGCGTTATGTTTTCCTATAAATACGAACCGCCCGGATGGTTTCTCCATTTGTCTTGGCTCTTCAACCCCCGATGTGGTTTTAGTGCTGTTTTAGTGCAGCAGCAGCCAGCTGGTGTACAGGCAGGGGCTGCAAGTACTGCAGGAGACCATTACCATCCAACACACCTTCCCAGAGACACATCACCATATAGTCCATGGGCCATACCAGATGTTGGTATCCCAAAGGTGGCAAAGGTTACCATGCATTTTTGAAAAGCTCTATATCTGTAGATTATATTTTGGTATGATAACCCTTTCTGAGACACAGCTAAATTGGTGTTATCAGCCGCTAGAGTTGGTGTCCCATTAACTTTACTATACAGGGGGAAAAAGCAAAAAATTAAAACAACGTTTTTTTTTTCATGATTTTGAATCCATTGAAAGCATTTGCTTTACATGAAAAACATTCCTTGGGCTAAAACGGCACCATCAAAAGTGTGAAAAGTGAAAGTGAAGTGATCACTTTTCAACACTAAACCAAAGTCTTGTGGGGCCGTTTTTAGCATGGTAACCTTTGTCACCTTTCGGATACCGACATCTCGTATGGCCCATGGACTACTAGAGTGGAAACCGCATCATGGAAAGCCAAGGAGCACAAGTGGGCAGCAGTGGTCAGGGGTAGAGTGGCCACTTGGCAACCAGAATCAGTTGCTGAGTTGAGTGAGAGAGAGAGAGAGAGCAGGGAGAGGAGAGGAGAGGAGGCTTTATATGCCGATGGAGCCGGTCGAATGTCTTTATCCGTCATCTTTTCTGTCGTCTCATGTGTTTGTTTTGATTCAGTGAGTGCATGTGCGTAGCTATGTGCCAGACCAGTGTGTTACACCGTAAACGGTCCGGTACGGCGCTGCAGGCAAAGATTAGTTCCACCCCCCCCCCCCCCCCCCCCAAAAAAAAGAAAGAAAAATATTTTTTTGAAATTTGTGAATCGATTCGAATTGAATCGATTCGAATCACAAATTTCAAAAATCGATCAATTGGTGAATCGATTATTTTTTCCACCCCTAGATCTCATTTTCAGTCTAATTCAGTCTCAAAATATACAACAAGAGCTTTGAGCACTTGGAAAAGCGCTATAAAAATGCAATCCATTATTATTAATAAACTCACCTTTCAGGAGGCCAGAGGCGGAGGTAGTTATCACTTCTCCCATAGACAGGCGAGAAGGGAGCCCCCACCCTTACCTTAGCCCCACCCCTTGTTTCCCCTACTCTGTACATACAGTGTTTTTATAACTGCGATGATATTGGCGAGCCATCGTCAAAGAAAAGATCACGGACCCCCATCTCAAAATATCTAGTTCCAGGGACCACCATTTCTAGTTTATTTTCCTTTCGAGTTGTTTTTGCTTTTCTTCGCACTGACTTTTTTTTTAGGTTGTGTTAGTAGTTGGGTATTTTTGCTTGAGTTTGACATGACAGTGAGATACGTGTTGCACTAGCATTGACTGCTATGGTCACTTTTGATTTGATTTGGACACTGTACTATTTTGATAGTTGTGCTTAAGGACACTTATATATGTTAAGGACACTTATATATGTTAAGGACACTTTATGTATATATATATGTATATATATATATATATATCAGTGATTGCGCTAGGATTTTTAACTGCCGGTCACCGTGACCGGCATGATTAAAATTTACCGGACATCTGAAGAATATACCGGACATAATCATTTTAATGCATACATTACAAGCAGGTGCACAAACAGCCAATAGCAACAGTTAAAGTATTAGGCCTACTGCATAGTTGGGACTGAAAACGAATTGAATGAAAAAGTATAGGCTAAAAAGAAAAAAACGCTTCAATCTTGCATAAGGGAATTAATTATATTGGACTAATCGCGCTGTTCGCGCAGGCTGTCTGCATGTGGCACACGCACACTGCTTTCACAACAACGTCTTTCTGTTGCATCATGTTTCATGCCAACAATACAATACCATGTCTTGACTTCAGAATAATGAAAAGGTTGATATTCATCTGGCCAGCAATTAATCCAATAGGCCTACTCACTGTCGAGTGGTGACAGTGCGTCCATGTTATGCAACTTTGGGAGAGTTGAAAAGGCTTTGTTCTTCCTACTGTCTCCACTCCATCTCCTCTCCTCATAACTTCAATCAAGTGTATAATGTTTGTTTATGGGTTGATTGCTGACCGTGCGTGCATTCCTTAATTCCCATGGCTTTACATGCTGTGCGTGCATCGCAAACTGACACTGAAATGAGCGAGCGAGAGAGAGAAAGAGAGAGAGAGAGAACGGGGGAGCGCGCGGGCGAGCGAGCGAGAGAGAGAGAGAGAGAGAGAGAGAGAGAGAAAGAGCGAGAGAGAGAGAGAGAGAGAGAGAGAGAGAGAGAGAGAGAGAGAGAGAGAGGCAGGCAGCCTGCGCATGAGGAGCAGACGGCGATAATGATAAATGACCATTGGTTTTTCAATCGGTCAGGATGTCCGGGAGGAATTTTATTTTTCGGTCTTGGCCATAAAAAATCAGTCAAATCCGGCAATTCCCGGTCTAACGCAATCTCTGATATATATATATATATATATATTTATATATTATTTGTTCCCTCTCTTGATTTACCTTGCTCTCTACTCTGTTCTGGTTTCTTTCTTTTTCTTTTTTCTTACTTCTCTGTAACTTTTGTAAATAACCTTATACTGCTGTGCTGCCTCTGAGCAACTGATTTTCCCCCTTGGGGATAATAAAGGTATTTATCTAAGAATTTGAGTTACCCGTAATTGCCGGACTATAAGCCGCGGCTTTTTTCCCATGTTTTGAACCCTGCGGCTTATACAACAGTGCGGCTTATATAAAGATTTTTACAGCTAATGGCCAGTTGGTTCGTTTTACAATGGTCTTTAACAAGGATTTATATATAGATTTATACAGCTAGCGGCCACCAAGGGCACTTAGCGGGAAGCAGGAGGGACACCTGCGGCTTATAGTCAGGTGCGGCTTATATGTAAACATTCATTTTTTCTTTCCTAAATTTAGCTGGTGCGGCTTATATTCAGGTGCGGCTTATAGTCCAGCAATTACGGTACAAACGTTCGCTTTGAAAATACATATAGTCAAAGATTTGCACACATTTTCACCGACTTTTTCAAAAATAGCAGATCTACAAGCTCGCAGCGCGGCACTCGGTGCCGCGCTGTGAGCTTGTATATCTGTTATTTTTCACTGGTTAAAGCATTCAATAATTCTTGGCCTAAAATGGGTTAAGGCCGAACGAGCAAAGCCAGTGCGTGGGCAGCACTTGTAAAATAGACAAAAACAGATGGACCGACGCTCTGAACAAAACAACAACAACAACAACATTCGACGCAATGAGAGAATAAGAAGTCAAACTTAATCTTCTGCCTGGAGAAGCTGTTGAGAAAGTGCTCCTCAGATATACAGTATTTACTGAAGTGAACGTATCAATGCCATAAAGTAGAAGTATAGCCTACTAATGAGGGGGGGGAAACACAGAGGCCAACCGGCTGCTCACAAGAGATTAACTGTTTCTTTTCTTTCTTAAAGGTGCATTGAAGGGTGCTTCTAGGATCAGTGGAAGAAAGACAGAAGACAACTACTCCAGGTATGAATGAACTCAAACTGTCTGCGCTGCCTGCCTGTCTGTCTGTCTGTCTGTCTGTCTGTCTGTCTGTCTGTCTGTCTGTCTGTCGAATGCTGTGGAAAGTTGCAATGATCCCGTGCATTTGAATTAATATCTGGAGCAATCATCTCGTATGCCTGCCTTGTATGATTGATTTAGGCTATTTTATTAGCTGTTTGGGACGAGGAGTCCTTGTACAGGAGTGGGACAGGACGGGATTTATTTTATTTTTTTTACTCTGTTTTTTTTTCTGCAGGAGTGGGACGTGGCAGGAGTGAAAATTCACTCCCGTGTCATCCTCTAATGTGTACTAAACAGTAGACACCCAACGCAACAGCCGCATATATATATATATATATATATATATATACTTATAAAAGGGACTAAACACAGCAAAACCCCAAAATAAGGAGAGTTTTATAATAGCCTATCAAGCAACAGAAATGAATTACTTTAGTTGTAGGCTGCCTACAGAGAGAAAAAGAGATGAGTGGCACTGTGGCAGCGCACTTGAGAGGTCAATTGAAATGCTAATTCACATTTGGAAAACAATAGAACCCCCGCTGGCAGCAGGGGGAGGAGGTGTTCCTCTCCTCGGCCAAAAGGGAGATTTAACGGTCAAAATGAACGATAAATGCAGGCGGAGTGGTATTTTTATTTTTATTTTCAGTCACCCAAGTGTTAAAAGGACCTCTTCTTCCTTTTTAAGTAGAAGTACGGGTACAGGACAGTAATGTGTCAAGTCATGTACAGTTATGTAATAATATGCTTTTTACTTGATGGTGGTTAGTTTACAGTTTAGTCATTTAGAGAGCGATTTACAATCAAGCAAGGTAATACATCAACATCAATACATCAATTGCATAGAAATATCAATCTAGGGAAAAAAAACACCTAATCAGTAAAAACTTTATATAAAACCTAAGAATACTATCTAGCTTTCATGTATGTATCTAAGCGAGTGCTATATAAGTGCTATGGGCTTATATGAGGTGATATGAGGCTCTGAGGCAAGTCTTCAGACCGCAGAATGCGCCTGGACCATACCATTTGCACTGCATAAAGAGGCTCAGATGGCATGACCCAAAATGCTTGCCAACATCTAATTAGCAACAGCTGACTGCACAGGCCAAACAATTTGCTTTGGAGGATGTTCTGGGAAGTTTTCCCTGTATATCTGTAGGCCTACTAATATTTTGAAATAAGGGTTGCATAACTTGAATGAACAAACGAGTTTTCAAAATTGAGCATTTTAGTTGTTTACCGTAACGTATAACGCAGGCCTATATGTATCACATGTGATACAACAGGCACAGGACTCTGCATTTACAGAACCGACTTGTATAACCCTATAGTACCAAATGTGGTACAATAAACTAGTAAGACACCTCAGGGTGACATGCGACCTCGCCCTAAAGGGCGAGGTCGCGCCAATTCTTGACTATCTGGCCAACCACAGTGTTTCTCTGACGATTCTAGTTGTTATCATTCTGGGGGGAGTTTGTTCATGTTTTTGTGAGGGTATCAACCCTAGGAGACACGGGGAAACATGCAAACTCCACACAGAAAGGCCCTATCGCCAACCCCATCGAGGGTGTGAGCGATGGGGCCTAAACATGGAAATGTGGAGAACACTATATATGGAGATAGTCCAGTCCATCATGTCATAATGGGACTACCGTCATAGACAGTAGCCATTGTTAGGCCGGAGTCAATGGCTGTGTCTATGACGGTAGTTCCATATGACATATTGGACTAGACTATCTCCATATATAGTGTTATCCACATCTCCATGTTAGGACTCATATATGGGCATAAAAAGTATGTCATGTGACATCACTTCCTGTACAGACAGTCAGCCATTGACTCCGGATTAACAATGGCTACTGTCTATGACGGTAGTCCCATATGACATATTGGACTAGACTATCTCCATATATAGTGTTATCCACATCTCCATGTTTAGACAGCCAATGACTCCGGCCTAACAATGGCTACTTTCTATGACGGTAGTCCCATATGACATGATGGACTGGACTATCTCCATATATAGTGTTATCCACATTTCGTGTAGCCGCCCTGTACAGGAAGTGATGTCACAACTCGCTGACATCACACTGACATCACAGAGGATACGGAAGGACGGTCACGAGGATACGGAAGGAAGGAAGGAAGGACACTCAAGCGACACGATTCTTCAGAGTATATGCGACCTTCGGTCGCAAAAAAAATCATATAAATGCAGTTTTTTTGGAAAAAAAAAAAGAAAAAAAATCTGACTAGTCCTTCATGGGTCAGGTTTCACAGGGCTAACCTCAGTGGGGGTATTTCTGAATGGGGATGTTTCTAAGTGGGGGTGTTTCTGAATGGGGATGTTTCTAAGTGGGGGTGTTTCTGAATGGAGGTCTGCCCCCGGTGGGACCACTGTGCTGCTGGCCCTGGCCGTGTCTTAGCATGCGTGGTCATGGTTAGTCAACTGTCAACTGTCAGCCGCTGACTGTTTTGTGGGAAGCAGCATGAAAGGAATGGTGTTGTCACCCCGGCCATCTGCCGGCCTGGTATTTCAAGGCCCTTGTAATAATCTCTTTATTGATGATGGATGGGTGCTTTAGAGTGGGATATCAGTCAATTGAAACTGCTCACATATCTTATTCCCCGGGTCCTGGGACAGCTCAATCAATATTTGGGGGGGAAATAAACTCTCAAAGCCAGCCACCAGAAGGGGAGAACTTGTGAGACTTATCGAGGGGACAAATGGGTCCTTTTTTTTCAGTGGTGGATCAGACTGTGAACCCAGAATGTTTGTACATGTTTGAACAACCGAGGATTGACGTCATTACAATTTACAGTTCAGGCATTTAGCAGACACTTTTAATCCAAAGCGATTTACTATAAGCAAGGTATAATATCATCAGTATAATAAGCAAGATAATGTCAGGACATCAACAACAATACAACAAATGCATAGGAATATCAATCTAGAAAAAACAATAACATAGGTAGACCACACACTTTTCATGAATCTGAATCCATTGCACGAAAAATATTCCTTGGGCTAAAAACGGCTCCCACAAAACTGTGAAAAGTGATGACTCATCGCTAAACCATAGTTTTGTGGGTAGTTTTTAGCCCAAGCCCAAAACACATGCTTGCAATGGATTCAGAATCATGAAAAAACCCTAGTTTGACCCCTCACATGCTATAAGCATATTTATTTTGGTGTGTTTTTTTTCCTGTATAGTTACGTTAATAGGACCCCAACTTTCAGCAGCTGTAACGGATTCTCCTATAGTGAAACTGAATTTCAGTCTTTGTGAGATGTGTTTCTAGACACCTTTACAAACACATTGGTGAAGAAATTCTTTGGTAAGGAATTTAATCAAGGACTTTCTAAGATATCCATGACTAAGAGTATAAAGGATCATTCCCACCAGGCAAGATAAAGTTAAAGATACAAAAATATATCTTTCTCAATTGAAGTGGATGGGAGTGTCCACACTGGACGCTATCATCCACTACCATCCACTTCAGTTGAGATTTTTTTGTTTGAATCTTTATCGTTATCTTGCCCGTTGGGAATGGCCTTTTAACAGTTCTGCTGCCGTTGACAATCCTCACCGTCATTGAAAGGGTTAAAATCATGGTGCCGTTGACGGTGAGGACTGTCAATCTTACTGTATATACTGTAAAAGTATAATTACTTACAGTACGTCGCCCCGGTCCAGCCCACATCAGTAATGTCCGCGATTTGTTTACAACACACATCGGGCGTGCACGTGAAGTGAACGTCCTCCATAGTAAATCCATTGAGAGGCCCATAAAGAGACTTCATTTACTCAAAAGAGACATTTTTATACAAAGGATGGTCTCCATACTGTACACAATAGACTCGGTCGGGCTGGGCACAGCCATGTTTCTCTTCTGGGCTCACACTGTCATGTGACTAGATGACGTAATCGTTGCCGTCAAGTGATAATCCAAAAAAACAAAAAAAAAACAACCCCCTTCCGGCCCTTCAAAATAATAGCGGCGACCTACGGAGAAAGCGACGCGGCACCAAGCATCCCTTCAGATTAAAAGGCAGTAGATGTGTTAAGGCTCTATATTGGTGCCAAAATACTTCAAGGGGAGTGGGGGAATGACACAGAACCCGGTCGTATCCCCCTGCACTGAACAGTCTTATATCCGGCCCTGGTAGTGCATGGTTCAATCCAGCTTTACTCTCCTCTTAACCCTGCATTTGAGAAACGACTTCCACTCATCTTCACCTTCTTCAATCTGGGCTCACAATCCCCCCCCCCCAAATGACTCAACGTTTCATCACTCGTTGTACTTAGAACTGTAAGAAGGTCTTTTATGTGCCGAAGCACAGAAAAGCTGTGTTTACGTCCAACTGCATTAACCTATTTAGGCCTAGAATTATTTTATACTTTAGCAAGTGAAAAATGGCAGATATACAAGCTCACAGATGTTCGCTTTTAAAAAGATACAGAATGCCGCGCTGTGAGCTTGTACAGTAGATCTGCTATTTTTTCAAAATCGTGTTTTTTCTTTTATTTTTTTGTAAATCATTGAATATACCGTATCTTTTTAAAAGCAAACATTTGTAACTCAAATATTTGCTTCTGGGGGGTCCCTGGAACAACATATTTTGAGATGGAAGTCAAATACATGCCAAATACATGTAATTTTGGGGGTCCTTGACATGAAAAGGTTTGAGTACCACAGAATCGTGTCTTGCACACGTTTTCAACTTTTTTTTAAAATAGCAGATATACAAGCTCACAGCGCGGCACCCGGTGCCGTGCTGTGAGCTTGTAGATCTGCTATTTGTGTAATAGTTCAATCATAAAATAATGGTTCATATATGTCACAGATTTGCGTTCGGGTCTAAACGCATTAACAGCTAAGGTAGTGTAGGGACAATCCTACAACGTTGGAATAGCTTGAAAACACTGCCTCTACACGGCCTCAATTCAATGTCTCCACTGCATCCTTTATAGCTGGGAAGTATAAAACACCTAAACTTATTAGACACACTTTACTATTTTGAAAAAACATTTTAAAATGGTTAAACTATCGATCTGCATCATCACGTTGTGAACTTGTAGATCGGCTATTTGAACTACTTACAAGGGGAAAAAAATGTATATACAAATGTTCGCTTAAAAAATACATTTACGGTATATTATATTCAAAGAGTTGCAAACATTTTAATGACTTTTCAAAACTACCAGATCTACCAGCTCGCAGCACTAATAGCTAAAGTATAAAATAGTTAATGCTCCTCCACCTTGGGCCCTGGTAACTCAGTCTCACGTTCCTCACTTTGTGACGCCCCCTGACTACATAACATGGCTTTTCTTTTTCTTTCTCCCTCCTCTCAGTGGTGTCAGTTCAGCAAAAGCTAGGGTATGGCAAAGATGGGAGTCCTCATGGAAAAGAGGCATTACATTTTGGATAACACGGTTCTATTGTGAAAATAGCAGATCTACATGCTCACAACGCCTCGCAGCGCGAGGCGTTGTGAGCATGTAGATCGGCTATTTTCACAATGTCTGAAAAAATTACTTTTGTCAGTTTTTTACACAGGTTTCTATGGTTTCTTGGGCTGGATAAGGCAGCCTGGAATGTTTTTTCAAGTGTAGCCAAACTTGTAAACGTGCCACAATTAACAATAATGCATTGCACCTGTGCAGCTGACCTGCGGAACCTGGGTATACCATTCTCTCAAGATGGGGAGAATATAATTATAATACCTTGTTAAAGTGACCATTATGTAAAATGTTGCATTTGTAGTTATTTTACTGTAATTTAACAACATAATAACCAGCACAGATAGACAAAGAGACATTCATGGATTTATATTTAAAAGTAACTTTTATTTCCCCCCCTGGACCCAGGGTAGGCAGCTGCATACCCCTGCCATACCCAATTGACGCCCCTGCCTCCTCTTCTTTCTCCTCCACTTCTTGATGTCTTCTTCAGAGCTAAAGGGTGAATCCCCAGAGGGCCCAGGCAGCCAGCTATGAAATAATAACATGCAGTGCTTTTACTTGCGGTGGGGAAATGTTTCAGTCTTTTATTGGTGCTTGTAACCACACGGTGTCCTTGGAAGAGTCTCCCTGTGCCCCCCCCCCCCCCCCCCCCCCTGGAGGGCGTGTGGGGGTCTGGGAAGAACTTCTCCCTCTGCTAGAGATGGGACGTTCGCGAACGAATCGAGTCTTTTGAACGGCTCCTTGAAATGAACGATGGGATCCGGTTGGCAGTATTCACCATATTCCTGGCCCCTCTCTATGGAGGCTGCCATTTTCTTTTACAGAGGGTGTGTGCTTCAAAAAACATCTTTTCACGTCCTCCCAAGTAAGGAAGTGACACGGAATTGTCTGTTGCTAGATTTTGCCAAAGAAATAAGCACAACAGAAGCAACTAGGCTATACTACTTTACATTTACAATTGAAAATAGCATCAGCAATTTCACAATGTGTCACATTGCGACAGGGACGTATCTCCATTCCGACATGTCTCCATTCCAACACATTGTGAGCTTGTATATTTGAAAAAATATTGAGGGGATTTTCTTTTTTTTTTTAAATATTTGAACATTTTAACAACATAAATCTGTGTGGCGGTCCCTGGCACCTCATATTTTCAGATGGGGGGGTCTGCAACTGCGGACAAATATGTTAATCTGGGGTCCTTGATATGAAAAGATTTGGGAACCACTGGTTTAAAAACATATTAGAAAGTAAGCCCAATAAGCAACTATACTATTTTTTTTAGAGACACAAATTGCTTATTATAAGCAGACATGGCAACCCAGGTACATACAGAGCCCAGAGCCTAGAATGCCAACTATTGACACTTTAATGCAACGGCAGCAGGAAACCAAATGATGTTTTTCAGGCCAGCTTTTTCAGCCTCCGCCTCTTTCAGGATATGAACAGGAAGCCGGGGGCGGGGCCAGGAATAACGTGGGCTGTTCCTTTCCAAATGAACAGTTGTGGAAAATGTAGAAATACTCTGCCACAAGTAGAAGTTTGGAATCAAAATGTACTTGAGTAAAAGTACAAAAGTATTGGTATCAAAACACTCTTATTTGGGATGTTCCTTTTAGGCAGGGTGTTTAACTGTACTTGTACTGTACTACATGTCTATTGTATTGACTATACTTGTACTGTTCTCCATTTTTGTCTAATGAAATAATCAATCAATCAATAAATCAATAAATCAATCAATCAATCAATCAATCAATCAATCAAATGCAAATGTCCCATTTCACAAGTTTTCCCATGAAGAAAATGTAGAAACAAACATTTGAAAATAGCAGATCTACAAGCTCAATTGTGAGCTTGTAGATCGTCTATTTTAAATGGCCGAAATATATATACAGGGTTGAAGCGATTTGTAATTATAATCAAAACCTACAAAGTGATAAGTAACAAAATTAATCTTAAAGGAACGGATGCCAGAGATCCGGCTCACTTCAAAGAGCCATATAAATCCCATCTGGAGGGGGTGTGGGGGTCTGGGAAGAACTTCAGGTTGGGGCTGCTTTGGGCCAACATGCAGCAGTCTGCCTTTGATGTGGAAATGTTGAAGACGAGAGATGAGGGGGAAAATGAGTGAACAACATTAGGCCAATTATCAGTCACTTTTCTACACTAAAAAGCTGTTTAATACAGAATTACACATCCTACTCCCTCTCTCTCTGTCTCTCTGTCTCTCTCTGTCTCTCTCTGTCTCTCTCTCTCTCTGTCTCTGTCTCTCTCTGTCTCTCTCTCTCTCTCTCTCTCTCTCTCTCTCTCTCTCTCTCTCTCTCTCTCTCTCTCTCTCTCTCTCTCTCTCAGCCCCAAACCGTATAATATTGTGTTATTGCTGGATACGATTTTGGAGAGATAACAGCAGGTCAATAAAAAATTACAATTCTTCTACATTCTCAAATTGTGTAGACTTCTTGTCATTTTACACTCAAGAGTTCTATAAGGGTCCATTTGGAATACCAGCTCTCCACCATTTAACTTTGCACCACCTGGAACCCCCTCAAGCCTTAAAGGAGAGAAAAATCCCCAGCCTCCTTCAAAATCGGTATGAAAAGTCACCTTCAGGTGGCTGCTACTCGTGACTTGTAAATAGACTAAGCCCCCATGCTCCCCCCCCCCCCCCCCCTTTTCTGCTTTTGAAATTGATATTATCCTAGATAAAGTACTATGTTCTATCCGTCTGTCTTTCAATATTATACGAGATACATAAAGAGTGGTTCCTTTGTAAATAAGCCGTAAAGGCTATTAAACTGTGCTTTTTTCTATTGCAAATTGCTGATAAACTCTTCAATCAATCAATCAATCAAGGACCACTGGTGGTCTCCGGACCACTGGCTGAGAACCACTGCCATAGACGTTATAATGTCTTCATCTCTTTATTTGTATCCTGCGATTTTGTAACCCACTGTGCCACGCTGTGAGCTTGTACAGTATATCTGCTATTTTTCATAGTTAAAGCAAAACATAATGTGTTCCCAGTCTAAATGGGTTAAACCCCCCTCCTCCCCCTATGAAGAACATTCATGGGGGCCCACAGTGAATCCTTATGGGGCTTTTAAGCCGTGACATCATTTTGTAGTCAGACCTCCAAACAGATTTATTATCAATATCTGTGCCTCGCTATTTCAACAGATCCGAGACAAAAATAACGACTAAAGTCTAATTCTACCACTTTCCTTTCAACAACAAAGAGAAGAAAAAATGAGTAAATAGTAAAAATAGTAAGAAGATTCACGGAAACTGGGGGCAAAAGTTCTCCTCTGCCTACAAAATGATGTCAGACTTAACAGCCCCACACTCAGGGCCCAGAATTTGGTGTGACGCCCCTGTCCAAGGCATCGGTGCTATCTTTCCAGAGACGCTGGGAATCTCGTTAATCCGTTCACGCGCGTCGCTAATTGGATGAAGGGGCGTTTGGCTACCGTAGGAGAGTCAATGAGTCATCCGGTTAAATGCTGTTTGCACGCACGCGCACACGCAGGCACTCGCGCACGCAGGCAGGCGCATACGCATGCAAGCGTTCACGCACAGTTCAGTTCGATAAAGCAATATTTTTTTCTTCTTGTTTGTTAATTCGATGGTCCATAGCACATTTAATTAAAGCTGTGGGGGGAGGAGGGATTAATAACATATTTTTGGCAGATTGTTGCGTCCCCAGTGCCAGCGCGCTCATTTGAAAGTTTCTCCCACGATTCCCACAATATTGCGAACGTTTCCCATTCTGTTGTAAAGTTTTTAAAAGGATTCCTGGATATTAAGCCTTATACTGTATACAACTAAAATCTAAAAACACCTGAAATGTTACAATTAGAACTATACATTTTCAGGTAGGTGACAAAGTTTCAGCCAATCAGGAGATAGTACCCATTTATCAGCTTTATAGGATTTTTTTCCCCCTACATTTTTATCCCACGATTTTTGTAACCCATTTTTCACCAAGTATCAATTATCTAATGTAATCCTGGGCTCTGCTCTCCCTCTGCCAACCTGGGGAGAGCAACGGACTGACCTCATGCTTCCTTTCTTGTATGAGGAGTCCAGGTAGCTTCTTTTCACCTGACAGGGGAGAGATTCCCCGGCTGGACGTAGCATTATTCCAACCAGTTCCTTTCCCCTCCATCAGGCGCCCCGGCTGGCCAGGGGGAGGCAGTATAGAGACCAGGATTACTGCATGTTTTTGTGAGGGTATCCACCCTAGGAGACACGGGGAGAACATGCAAACTCCACACAGAAAGGCCCTATCGCCGACCCCACCTAGGGTGTGGGCGCTGATGATGCGGAGGAGAGAACACGCCCCCCACAGCGGGAATCGAACCCCGGACCTTCTAGCTGTGAGGCGACAGTTTTACCGACTGCACCACCGTGCCCCCCATCAGCTTTATTGTTAAGGTCTTACTCTGTCCATACTGTCTGTCTCCGACTACCAAACCTTTATTGTTAAGGTCTTACTCTGTCCATACTGTCTGTCTCCGACTACCAAACCTTTCGTCCGAAGGTTCCGACTTTCTGACGTGCAGCTTTCTGAACTCTAATTCGGGGTAATGCTTTTCAGAAGATGCGAGCAACGTCATTTTGTAGTTGAACCGAACCTTTCCGGCGAAATGTTCGGTGGTTGGAGACATTATGGACAGGCCTTTATAGCATGGTTCTTCAACAGGGGGTCCGGGACCCCTAGGGGGTTCTCAGAGTTACTACAGGGGGGCCACCAAATCTTTGAGGGATAGAAACCTTTTTTCTCCTTTTTTTATATTAACCACTTGAACCCGAACGTCCATATTCTGAGAACTTTAGCCAAAAATAGCCAATCTACAAGCTCACAACGCCTCACAGCGCGACATTGACATGAATCCAAAATACACTGGTGATTGTCCTGTCAAACAATGAAACTATATGGAATCTATGAACAGGTTGTGGGGGTCCCTGCTTCATCTCTCTCTCAACTAAGGGGTCCTTGGCCTGAAAACGTTGAAGACCCCTGGTTTATAGTGTTCCAGTTAACATTTTGTCAGCTCATTTCTATGTCATGACTTCCAATCTCACTTGTTTAATCTCTCTTTAGGGTCTCAACCTGAAAAGTATGGCAACCCCTGATCTTATTCATGTTGAGGACCCCCACATGATTTGTTTCAGTAACTCCCACTGACTGTTCATTATTGGCGCCGCGAGTGTTTTCGGCAGTCAAGTCAATAATGATCCTATAGCCACTGTTTCAGCACCACGGCCAGTTCAATACAGGGCTTACATTTCAATACAAGTCCAGACACTGTTGGAGCACAATAGACCAGGGGTCCTCAAGGGTTTTCTCAGGCCAGGGACCCCCTGGCTAACCAGGGGGCTTCAAGGGTTTTCTCAGGCCAGGGACCCCCTGGCTAACCAGGGGGCTTCAAGGGTTTTCTCAGGCCAAGGACCCCCTGGCTAACCAGGGGGCTTCAAGGGTTTTCTCAGGCCAAGGACCCCCTGGCTAACCAGGGGGCTTCAAGGGTTTTCTCAGGCCAGGGACCCCCTGGCTAACCAGGGGGCTTCAAGGGTTTTCTCAGGCCAGGGACCCCCTGGCTAACCAGGGGGCTTCAAGGGTTTTCTCAGGCCAGGGACCCCCTGGCTAACCAGGGGGCTTCAAGGGTTTTCTCAGGCCAGGGACCCCCCTGGCTAACCAGGGGTCCTCAAGGGTTTTCTCAGGCCAAGGACCCCCTGAGGCCAGGGACCCCCTGGCTGAGAAAGAGAGATGAAGCAGGGACTTCCTCTACAAATCCTATAACAATATGTTGCAGATTAAACTTTTTCCACATACCGGTATTTATATAGTTTAATTGTTTGACAGCACGGTCATCAATGTATTTTTGATTTATGTTCAAATGTATTGAGGCATTTAACCACTTAAACTGTCAATACTTAGTAAACTTGACCTTTCACTCTGTACTTGGTCTGCTCTTTCCCCCTCTACACTCTTTGGTACTAGTCTGCTCTTCTTTTCCCTCTACACCAAACTACTGTGCCAAAACATATCCCATCTATATAGGAGATCTACAAGCTCACAACACCTCGCGTTGCGAGGTGTTGTGAGCTTGTAGATCTGCTATATTTTGGCTAATGTTCCACTAAGAATAGCTATGATAGGGTTCAAGTGATTAATGTAAAAAAAAACATGATCCTATTACACAACAATTTGGCGGCCCCCCTGTAGTAACTCTGGGGGTCCCGGACCCCCTGTTGAAGACCCCTGCCATAGGCAGTTCAATACAGGGTTTAGCCTCTGTTTCAGCACCATAGACAGTTCAATACAGTGCTTAGCCTCTGTTTCAGGACCATAGACAGTTCAATACAGTGCTTAGCCTCTGTTTCAGGACCATAGACAGTTCAATACAGTGCTTAGCCTCTGTTTCAGGACCATAGACAGTTCAATACAGGGTTTAGCCTCTGTTTCAGGACCATAGACAGTTCAATACAGGGCTTAGCCTCTGTTTCAGGACCATAGACAGTTCAATACAGGGTTTAGCCTCTGTTTCAGGACCATAGACAGTTCAATACAGGGTTTAGCCTCTGTTTCAGGACCATAGACAGTTCAATACAGGGTTTAGCTACTGTTTCAGCACCCTCGACAGTTCAATACAGGGTTTAGCCTCTGTTTCAGGACCATAGACAGTTCAATACAGGGTTTAGCTGCTGTTTCAGCACCATAGACAGTTCAATACAGGGTTTAGCCTCTGTTTCAGGACCACAGACAGTTCAATACAGGGTTTAGCTGCTGTTTCAGCACCATAGACAGTTCAATACAGGGTTTAGCTACTGTTTCAGTACCATAGACAGTTCAATACAGGGTTTAGCCTCTGTTTCAGCACCAGGACATCTACAGACTGCTCCATGTTGGACCTAAACTCCCCGGCCATAGATTTCAATGAAGATGCTCAGCCAGTGCATACTCCCTCCTTGATGACATCGTCAAGAATGTCAGGCAAGACCCTTGTTATGCTTGTTAACTCGCAATACCAGATATACATACACAAATATATTTCAAAAAAGATTGTCAATTTTTGCTAATTTTGCGTGCATGAAGCAGGGCATAATTCATTTTTTTCCAAACAGTTACAGTAGATATGATGTAGGCCTATTCTCCCCGACAGCAACAGCATGGATTTATCGGAGTTCTCCCCTCCCCCCTCCCCCCCTCCTTGACCGTAGTGATTGAGCGTCTTCAGCGGGACAGTTAGCATTCCTCCAGCAGCTCATAATGAGGAGGCTGATGGGCATTGATCTGTTTCCAGCACCCGCACCGCGGTGTCCCGCAGCTTACCCTGTCAGCTTACCCCCTCAGCACTGGCAGGCTGAGGGGGGGAAAGAAACTACCCAAACATATTCTCACAGGCACAAAAAAATAAGGTTTTAATCACAATATCCCAAAAGATCACAGAAAAGGTTTTAAGGCAGGGGTCTTCAAAGTTTTCAGGCCGAGGACCCCTTAGTTGAGGGAGAGATGAAGCAGGGACTCCCACAACCTGTTCCATATAGTTTCATTGTTTGACAGCACAATCATCAGTGTATTTTGGATTCATGTCAATTTGTGTTTTCAGATATTTAACACAGACACTTGAACCGTCAAAACTTTTCAGTCTGTACTTAGTCTGCTCTTTTTCCCCTCTACACCAAAGCTCTTTGCCGAAAATAGACTATCTACAAGCTCACAACGCCTCGCAGCGTGAGGCGTTGTGAGCTTGTAGATCTGCTTTTGGCTAAAGTTCTCTCAATATGGACGCTAGGATTCAAGTGGTTTATATAAAAAAGGAGAAAAAAAATCTATCACACAAAGATTTGGAGGACCCCCTTTAGTAACTCTGAGGACCCCCTGTTGAAGACCCCTGTTTTAAGGCATTGGGCTGTATTTTTATTGTCTTAAGTACCAGCTCTTATGCCTTAACTTAAAGGCCTGTCCATTCTGTCTCCGACCACCAAACTTTTCATCTGAAAGGTCTGGTTCAACTACAATATGTCACTCGCATCTTCTGAAAAGCATTACCCCGAATTAGAGTTTGGAAAGCGGCATGTCGGAAAGTCAGAACTCTTAGGCGAAAAGTTCGGTGGTTGGAGACAGTATGGACAGATCTTTAAGTTAAAGACGGGGTGCTATGATCTTTCCCCCTATAAAACATGATTATCTACTATTATGATTATACTAGGAGGAAGGATTTTTTCCAAAAAAAAGTGTACAGAAAGAGTTAAAATTATGTTTTTATGTGGCCACACCCACCGGTTGATTGTTATGCGTGGTTGTCATGGTGGGTGGTGACCCAGCTGAAGTTAGCCACACCCACGTGTGTTGGGTGAATGGTAATTGGGGGAGGGGTTGATTCTATGATGTAATAAAGCCTCTATCAGAGTCCAGGGTGTAGAGCTATTCACTTCACCGTGTTGTAGTTTCCTAGCTATCACCTAGGCTTTGTTATGTATTTTTAGGTGATAGCTAGAAAACTACACTGCGGTGAAGTGAACAGCTCTTCACCCTGGACTCTGATAGAGGCTTAAGTATCTGTGTTTTTGGACTGGCACTTTTGACCCACAAGGTGGCAGCCTCCAGCTAAAAACCCAGATACAAAGAGAATACATAATTGCTCATAAAAACCACACCAGGGAGTCTAATGAAGCACTATCAACCTCCTAGACACATGAAAACCAGAAAAAGTACAACAATATGGCACCGCCTCTTTAAAGACCCAATGAAATGACTATTTTGGGTATTTTATTTTGAAGTTTCAGTTTGAAAAGGAAGCCTGTGTGTTTCTGAACCTATCAGAGGGGACCAGCCCTTCAGGCGATGGGATTTAAAATCTGAGTAATGGGAGTAATGGGAGCCAGCAATGGGAAACAAACAGGTGAATGTAATCAAAGGTTCATTTATATTCAAAAACTCTTTCTATGTCATCACTTTTTGAATTTCTGTTCACAGGAAGTAATTAAGAATGGCCTATTTAGGGACCTTTGATATAAATATACAAAAAATGTTTTATTTTCTTTTTTTGTGGCATCTAGTGTTAGGTATGGCCATATTATCACTACAGATATGCTCTAAAAGCATCTAGTGTTAGGTATGGCCATATTATCACTACAGATATCTAGTGTTAGGTATGGCCATATTATCACTACAGATATCTAGTGTTAGGTATGGCCATATTATCACTACAGATATCTAGTGTTAGGTATGGCCATATTATCACTACAGATATCTAGTGTTAGGTATGGCCATATTATC
The DNA here is from genome assembly GCF_963921795.1 of Nannobrachium achirus. Lineage (NCBI taxonomy): Eukaryota > Metazoa > Chordata > Actinopteri > Myctophiformes > Myctophidae > Nannobrachium > Nannobrachium achirus. Next base: position 3,048,294 of record NC_137831.1, on the reverse strand, counting down.
ACTACAGATATCTAGTGTTAGGTATGGCCATATTATCACTACAGATATCTAGTGTTAGGTATGGCCATATTATCACTACAGATATGCTCTAAAAGTGTGAAAAACATGATGTTGATTTCACCCCGTCTTTAAGGCATAAGAGCTGGTACTTATGACAATCAAAATACAGCCCATTAAGTCCAACACTCTTAAAGCTTCATCAGAGTCCAAGGTGAGGAGCTATCACCTCAAATGTTCTCACGGTGAAGTCCTATTACCATGAGTCCATGCCTCTGAAACCAGGGGGAACGGATGGGGTGATGGGGAGATGTCTGAAGGTAAAAACAGAGTAGAGATGTCTAGGTCCGCGGTGATGGCTCTTCACCGTGGCTAATGACGTAATGTTGTAGTTTTCTGACTTTAAAAGACTACACCGCGGTGATGAACACAGACTGTACTACCAGTAAGACTCCCTAATCGGGAGATAAGCGACCGTCAGGTCGCAGCGTGATTTTAGGGAAAAATCAAACCTCGGTTCGAAGTGAAGCGGTGAATTTTCATTCTATGTGTTCTAGAGCTATGAAATCTGTGTTCTAGATCTATACATTCTGCGTTCTAGATCTAGACTTTCTATGTGCTTTAGTTCTATATTTTTATGAATTCTGAATTCTGAATGATTTTGTCTGGAGGGCCAAATTGTCATGTGAAGCTTGACCAATCCTCAATTCTGCATGCACGGGACATGTACGGGACATGTACGGGACAGACAAGGCCACTCCTTGAGAATCTATGGGAATCCTCAAAAAAAAAAACATGTAAGGGACATGTATGTGACATACAAATCTAACCAATCACAGCGCAGGGATGCACGGGACAGGTACGGGACACACAAAGCCACTCCTTGGAAGCGGCTTTCACCGCTTCAAAAATGTTTAGGAGCAGTGACCAAAAATGTGTTTAAAAAAATCGGCCTGATGGTGGTGCTATATGGGACAGATCCATGTTGATGACATGAGTGTAGACATACTGTGTAGCGATTTGTGTGATTTTAGGGCAAAATCTGTAGGAATAGTGTCCAAAAATGTGTTTTAAAAAATAGGCCCTGAAGGTGGCGCTAAATGGGACAGATCCATGTTGATGACATGAGTGTAGAGAACGTGTGTACTGATTTACATGATTTTGGGGCAAAATTTGTAGGAGCAGTGTCCACAAATGTGTTTTTGCAAGAATCGGCCTCATGGTGGCGCTAGAAGAGGGCCATGTGATAAATTGATGGGTGGAGGTTGTGGTTTGGCAGGCAAGGAGTGTGTGTGCAAAATTTGGCATGGCTCGGGGCAACGGTTGCGGAGATATGAGCAGGGCAAAAGTGTGACGTGTGACAGACAGACTGACGGACAGCTGGTCGAGGTTTTGATAGTAACTGCGACCTGACGGTTGCAATGATACCCCCTTTATAATGGCATGGGGGAACAGAGGCCAAACAACAGGGTTCACAAACTTAAAGACCAAGCACTGGACTGAGGAGAAGGCAGGGTTTAAAAACTACATCAGGCAAGCAAGAGGTCATTGGCAGTCAGGGATAAGACACAGGTGAGGTGGGAAACAAAAGTAAATAACAGAAAATGTTCAGAATGACCATCAAAACCCCCCGAACCATGACTCTGTCCTTGACAAGTTGTTGAACCATGACTCTGTCCTTGACAAGTTGTTGAACCATGACTCTGTCCTTGCCAAGGTGTTGAACCATGACTCTGTCCTTGACAAGTTGTTGAACCGAAGGCACAAACAAATAAAATACAAGACACTACAAAGTCACTCCTGTTTCCACACCTGCTAGCTCCCACTGAATAAATCGTAAGCAATACTTTATACTTTGTTTATTCTTTACTTTTTGAAGCGGTGAAAGCCGCTTCCAAGGAGTGGCTTTGTCTTTCCCGTACATGTTTTTTTGAGGATTCCCATAGATTCTCATGGAGTGGCCTTGCCTGTCCCGTACATGTCCCGTACATGTCCCGTGCATGCAGAATTGAGGATTGGTCAAGCTTCACATGACAATTTGGCCCTCCAGACAAAATCATTCATTCATTCAGAATTCATAAAAATATAGAACTAAAGCACATAGAAAGTATAGATCTAGAACACAGAATGTATAGATCTAGAACACTGATTTCATAGCTCTAGAACACAGAATAAAAATTCACCGCTTCACTTTGAACCGAGGTTTGATTTTTTTGTTTTCGTATTTATTTATTTAAATGTTCATCTCTCTTGTAATGCTGTAAAACCAAAACAATTTACAATTTAGGCATTTAGCAGATGCTTTTAATCCAAAGCGACTTACAATAAGCAGGTAAAACATCTATATAATAAGCAAGATAATATGTCAGTACATCAACAACAATACAAAAAAATGCATAGGAATTTGTCAATCTAGAAAAACAATAACATAGGTAGACCACGCACCTAAGCAGTAAAAAATACTTTTCTAAAACCTAAAAAATGCTATCTAGCTTCATGTGTGGTCATTGAGGGAAGGGGAGTGTTACAGTAGTGCTATGGGTTTAGGTGGAGTCTGAAGAGGTGAGTCTTCAGTCCACGGTGGAAGCTAGGGAGTGAGTCTGAAGTTCTAATGGAAGCTAGGGAGTGAGTCTGTGGTTCTAATGGAAGCTAGTGAGTGAGTCTGTCGTTCTAAGTGCGACAGGGAGTTTATTCCACAGTTTGGGGGCCAGGAGGGAGAAGAGTCTAGGACGAGTGGATTTTTGTCCTGGGGTTTTTAGCGAGGGTTCTGTCAGCATCTCTGATCTGAGTGAGCGGGTGGGGTTGTAGGGGTTGATCAGGCTTTGGAGGTATGGAGGAGCCGTACCTTTGGCTGCTTTGAAGGTCAGCATCCGTGTTTTGTACTCAGCACTACCCAACAAATTCTCAGCTTACTTCACCGACCCACCCCAGTCAGGGGCCCGCGTCGTGGGCCAGGGTCAGCCCCAGGTGGGGCTGCACCCATCAAAGCCACAGCGACCACAGCCCCGACCGCCCCACCGATGACACCTCCGCACGGACATCCTCCAATCCCTCCCAGGAGAAAGCCGATGGATCTTCCCAGCAGCGTGCCCAGCCAGACGTACAGAACAGCCAGAGGGATCGTCATGTCGAGGAGCAGTCGTTCCTCTCGAGGGTTGAAGAGATACGCCAACGCCAGTACGCCTCCGGCGACCGCCACCCCTACCGCCGCGACCCCTACCGCTGCGTCTAGGCCGCCCGGCCGCCCGCCGATCAGTGCTCCGAGGGCGGCTCCGAACACGATGGCCGTCAACGTGAACGCTCTCTGGTAGTCCTCTTCTTCGTGGCGATGGTGAAGATGAACGGCGTAAGCTAGCGCTCCTAACGTGACCACGCCCCCTACGGCTGCATCGAGTGCATACCAAACGGGCCCCGGCCCGGCGATCAGGTATGCAAGCTCACCCCCGATGTTAGAGCAAGCTATGATGCACACGACCACCCAGAATAGAGTTTTGCGATTCATTTGTCTACCTAAACTTGACCTTAAGCGTTTTGAATATATATGCGCTCCAACATCTGTGCAGAGCGAGAGTATCGCTGGATATATATATCAGATGGAGTGATGTCATTATCTCCAAATTTGGGCATTGTTTCGTGGGTGCAAGCTGACGAAATGGGTTTCCTCAGACGGGTGGCTGGTATCTCCCTTAGAGATAGGGTGAGAAGTTCAGTCACCCGAGAGAGACTTGGAGTAGAACCGCTGCTCCTACACTTGGAAAGGAGTCAGCTTAGGTGGTTGGGGCAACTAGTACGGATGCCCCCCGAGTGCCTTCCTAGGAAGGTCCTCGATGCACGTCCCACTGGGAGGAGACCCCGTGGCAGACCAAAGACCAGATGGAAGGATTATATCTCCAAACTGGCTTGGGAACGCCTCCGTATACTCCCAGAGGGAGTGGAGGAAGTTGCTCGGGATAAGGACATCTGGAAGTCTCAGTAGGAACTGTTACCCCCGCGACCCGATTCCGGATAAGCGGTTGAAGATGGATGGATGGATGGACACATTGTGAGCTTGCAGTATTTTGGCTAGGAATACAGTTGGCGGGGGCACGGTGGCACAGTGGTTAGCGCTTCGCCTCACAGCTAGAAGGTCATGGGTTCGATTTCCGGTTCGATTGTCCTAGGGTTGATACCCTCAAAAAAAACATGCAGTAATCCTGGTCTCTATACTGCCTCCCCCTGGCCAGCCGGGGCGCCTGATGGAGGGGAAAGGAACGGGTTGGAATGATGTGTACCTTCCACGCGCTACGTCCAAACCAGGGAAAACTCCACTGTCAGGTAAGAAGAAGCAACTTGGACTCCTCATGCATAGAAGGAAGCATGAGGTCAGTCCGTTGTCTCCCCAGAGGGAGAGGGAGAGCAGAGCCCAGGATTACATAGGCAATTGGCACTGGGTGAAAAAATGGGTAACAAAATTGTGGGATAAAAATTTAGATTAAAAAAGAAGGAATACAGTTGGCACTCTGTCGAGGTGCAGGACTCTGATGTGCGCGTGATGTCATTAAATTTAGCTTCTTCCCAAACACTGAATCACCAATACAACACTGCCACTGACCTATGGCATGATGGCACCATGAGAAAAAAAAATATATATATATATATATATATATATATATATACACATATATATATATATATTATATATATATATATATCGTCACTGTCGGGCAGAAACCTCGTATCTCGAAGTTAAAAATGTGTACGTTCTTTCCCAAAGTAAAGCCCTGCTTCATCATACAAGGCCGTCGCACAAAAGTAGTGAAAACAGCAGATCTACAAGCACACAACGCCTCGCGGTGCGAGGCGTTGTGTGCCTGTAGATCAGCTGTTTTCATTGTCTAAATCATTTTCAAAATGGTAAATACAAAACGAACGGTATTTGGACATACAAGGTTTTCACCCGACAACGACGATATATGAATGGAGAATTGCGTGAACACTGCTATGCAGGCTTCTATAACACGGCCGTGATGAAGTGCTCCCGGCAGCTCAATAAAATAAAATAAAAAGTTGGGCCCAGCAAGCAAGCAAGCTGCTACACGGCTTCATAATCCATATGTGATACGGGAGCCGGTGAGTCATAATAAGAAGTGTGGTGAGAGGGGAAAAAAAAGATAGAAAAATAATGCATTTCTCCGATCGGCCCCGGCGCGTGTTGTGGCATTTTCATTTCAGGTGGGTTCGCCTGCCGCCGGCCGGATCGCATTAAGATGCCGCGCGTCGCACCTCAGCCACTCTTCATGCCTTTATCAGGCCCTTCATAATGCCCAGTGCCGGCGCGCACGCACGCACACACGCACGCACGCACGCACACACACACACACACACACGCACGCACGCACGCACGCACGCACACACACACACACACACACACACAAACACACACACACACAAAATCATGCATGACATCATGCGGACATTATACATACGCATGCACGTGTGCAACCTCGCATCCATGCACTACACGTAGCCTACATAAGTACACTCGTACATGCATACACTACACGTAGCCTACATAAGTACACTAGTACAGGCATACACTACTAGTAGCCTACATAAGCACACTAGTACATGCATACACTACTAGTAGCCTACATAAGTACACTCGTACATGCATACACTACACGTAGCCTACATAAGTACACTCTAACTATGCATACACTATTAGTAACCTACATAAGTACATTAGTACATGCATACACTACTAGTAGCCTACATAAGCACACTAGTACATGCATACACTACACGTAGCCTACATAAGTACACTAGTACATGCATACACTACTAGTAGCCTACATAACATGAGTACACTAGTACACGCGCACGCATGCATACCGTCACTGTCGGGTGGAAACCTCGTATCTCCAAGTTTCAAATGTGTATGTTTTTTTTCGTAAAGCAAAGCCCTGCTTCACCATGCAAGACTGTCGCACGGAAGCCGCAAAAATAGCAGATCTACAAGCACACAGCGCCTCGCGACGGATTCAAATAAAACAGAAAAATCACACTTGTGTGAACTGAGCGGTGGTGTGTGTGTGTGTGTGTGTGTGTGTGTGTGTGTGTGTGTGTGTGTGTGTGTGTGTGTGTGTGTGTGTGCCCCCTGTGTGTGTGTGTGTGTGTGTGTGTGTGTGTGTGTGTGTGTGTGTGTGTGTGTGTGTGTGTGTGTGTGTGCCCCCTGTGTGTGTGAGTGTGCCTGGCCTATGCCTGGCCTATCCTGAACAACAGCGCCCCTCCCTTAACATGTGTGGTCAGAAAAGGTTACTGCAGGCTACATACCCGGAGACAGACAGACAGACAGACAGACAGACAGACAAACAGACAGACAGACCCACACACACGGCCACGTATAGGAGCGTTGTGACCACCGCTCAAAAAATTGCAAAAGTAACAGATAGGCCTATACAAGCTTTGTATCATACAAGGCATACAAATTGTATGCCTTGGTGTGACAGTGTATTGTGATCAAGCAGGGCAGTGGTTCCATCCATCCATCCATCCATCTTCAACCGCTTATCCGGAGTCGGGTCGCGGGGGTAACAGTTCCAAATGAGATTTCCAGATGTCCTTATCCTGAGCAACTTCCTCCACTCCCTCAGGGAGTATACCGAGGCGTTCCCAGGCCAGTGTGGAGATATCTACAAGCTTACGGCGTTGTGAGCTTGTAGATCTGCTATTTTCAAACAAGTTGGTACTTTGAGTACATTTTGATGCCAATACTTTTGTACTTTTACTCAAGTCCAGTTTGAATTCCAGACTTTTACTTGTAACAGAGTATTTCTGTATTGTAGTATTGATGATTTTACTTGAGTAAAATATGCAAGTACTTTTTCCACCACTGCATAAAACACACAGGATATGCACACACACACGCACGCACGCACGCACGCACGCACGCACGCACACACACACACACACACACACACACACACACACACACATAAAACGCACAGCATTATCTACAGTCACACAGTCTCAGAGAAAGCGTAGCAAGGCATGGTTGCACCTGTAAAATCCATTCTATCTGCCCTGCCTGGAGTGGATGTCATTATTTGCGTTTGTAGATAAAGCCCTGCTCCTTCAATGGCTCTGCAATGTGGAGCATATCGCTGCCACGTAGGAGGACACGGGAAAACAGCGGCGCAAATTAAAACGACTACTGGCGCTCGCAACGCCTCGGCAATACAAATGCTGGTCCTTCTGAGTTTGGATGAAACGCAGCGGCATAGCAATGAGCTCGGTGCTCAGTGTCAGAACTTATACAGTCAACACACTCCTAGTCAGAGTCCTGCATGGGCTTGGCTGTACCAGTCGCTCCTGGTTGTGCCCTAGAAAGAGATGAGAAGGAAATTACACCAAAGTAATTTTCTCTACCCTGCAAACCTTGCCCCGCAGATTCATCGCACTCGGTGGCAAATTCAATTCAATTCAATTCAAATGGGCTTTATTGGCATGAGAAAACATACGTTTACATCGCAAAAGCAAGTATCACAAATACAATAAAAAACAGTTGAAAATGGGGAACATATATACATTGGGAGGGGGTACAGCATTGTGTAAACAAAGCTATGTCGCATTGTGACATTTTATATACTGCATACAGGGTACAAATAGTAGCATTATTTTTTCTCAAAATGCATTTAAAGGTATCAGCTCTGTTTCATACTGTATGTGCAGTAGGTCTAGATGTCAATCCATGGTATGTAGTCCTTAGGGTGGTTGTGTTTCTAGCCTTCTTTTTGTCGTTCAAAAAACTTGCTGCTGTGTTCACACATTGTTGTATTTCTCCCAGTAGGTATGGGAGTTTTTCATCATTGGTCGAGTTTTCAAATTCACTTCGGGTGTGTGTAATCTGTGGGAAGTATGTGTCTCTGATGTCTTGGTACAGTGGACAGGTGGTCAGTATGTGTCTCTGATGTCTTGGTACAGTGGACAGGTGGTCAGTATGTGTCTCTGATGTCTTGGTATAGTGGGCAGGTGGTTAGAAAGTGTAGCTCTGTTTCCACCACATTTTGTGTGCAGTGGGTGCATAGCCTGTCTTCCCTTGGGAGCGGGGTCTGTCTGTGGCGCCCTTTCTCTATTGCAAGGCTGTGTTCGCTGCTGTACCTAGTCAAGGCTTTCCTAAGTTTTGGGTCGTTTACTGTGCTCACAGATATTCTGCTAATGTATATTCTCTTTTTAGTGCCAGATAGTAGGGTTGTTCGATTAATCGATTTTTAATCGTAACCCGTTTTTTTTCCTTTGGAAGATTTAAAAAAATGGAAATCGTAAAATCGATTTTCACTTTAATTAGGGAAATTCTTACTCATTGGAGCCTTGCACGCGCAAAAAGTACACAGCCCCGTCCTCCTAAAGCAGGACGACAAGGTCCGACACCAAATTAATACTACTTTCTATCTGATGTGTAATTTCTTTGATGCGCGTTTAGCGCATGTCAGACTGAGCAGAGTTCACCACCGCTCACTCGCGATGGTTCAAGCAGCAAACAGAACAAAACGCTGCTGAGCTGGTAAACTTACTTACTTGTTGTAGTTTGAAAGAAGCTTATTAATTCTGTGTTACCCACCTACTGACTGTAGTCTACTCCTAGTCCTACTGTCCCTGTCACTGTGTTAATTTTGCGTCGGGAAGCGAAGCGCTTCGCCTCCGTTTACAATCAGTCAACATCTCCGTGCATGAGTGGTGCAGGGCAGGGGCGTAGCCAGGAATTACATTTTGGTAGGCGAAATGCCTACCAAAATGCCTCACCAGCCTCCAAGAGCTGGCTTGTTTTGGCTGTTTTGTCACTCACTATTGATAATGAAACACTAAGGACGCTAAGTTGTATGTGATTGTTGCACAACTAAAGTTATTATTATTAATACCCTTATTGTTTTATTGCATTTTGCTATTTGGCTATATAAAAAAAATCAAAAAATGAAACAATAATCATTATCATTTCCTTGCATTTTTTAAATGAAAACAAAATAGTTGAAACAATGTATTATTCTTTTAACAAAAAATCGAAATCGAAATCGAAAATCGGGATTTCAGAGAAAATAATCGAGATTTTATTTTTTGGCCATATCGAACAACCCTACCAGATAGCATTCCATTTTGCTTTGGTTTTGGGTTCTCTTTCCAGTATGTTAGCTTTCTTTTTTGTTTTCTTATAATCTGGTTTGGTCCAGAGTGTTTTCCGTTTGGTAGTTGGGCTTCTGTTTGTTCACACTGGAAGTTTGGTGAATACCATTATTAGAGAGCCGGTTGGACAGCTCATGAACAAACAAACAAAATAGTCTGAATGACGGAGACCTTTATAAAATACTCTGCTCAGGAATATAAAAGAAAACATGTCACACATTGTTTTCTGCTGTGTATCTAAAGTGCACAAAGTACGTTTCTGAACTAGCTTGTATCGCGAGACTCTCCGCCATTTCCTGTCTGGAAACCAAATCTCGCGATAGCTAAGAGACAGAAACTATACCTGCCGCTGTTTAGATCCCTCAATAAAAGGATATACTGTGCACATCGAAAAGCAAGTGATTGTAAAAATACCTTCTAAAATGCAGGTTCTACCACTTTTCGTGGTCACATGTTCAAATACTGGATTTGATTGGCTTAAAACAGTGGTAAATCAGTCAACAACCTTGAATTGGCTCATGGACCCCGCCGCGATCTGTTTAGGATGTTGTCGTATAAAAAAAGTGGATCCAGTGGAAAAAAAGAAAATCACTGAGATTCAGGTTGACTGAAATAAGGGGGCGAGGCACTCGCAAACCATTCAGCCCCGCTTCCCTGTAATCATAATGGAACACAAGTGGTATCATTTGACTGCGAGCGCAATAAACTGCAACGCTTCACCTCTTCACAGGGGTGTCACACCACATTCTGGGCCCCATGGGTACAAGGATTCACTGCGGGCCCCCCATGAACGTTCTTCATAGGGGGAAGAGGGGGTTTTAACCCATTTAGACTGGGAACACATACGCATTATTAGACATTATTGTGTGCTTTAACTATTGAAAAATAGCAGATATACAAGCTCACAGCTGTGAGCTTGTAGATCTGCTATTTTTGAGAAATCTTGAAAATGTGTGCAAGTCTTTGAATATTTCAAATCCTTCAAAGGTTTTTTGAAAAAAAAAAAAAAAAAAAAGTTTCTATGTCAGTGGTGCTCAAACCTTTTCATGTGAAGGACCCCCAAACTTATATGTATTTGGCCACGGACCCCCTATCTCAAAATATTCAGTTCCAGGGACCCCCCAGAAGCAGAATTTTTGTTACAAATGTTCGCTTAAAAATACATATATATATATATATATATCCAAAGATTCGCACACATTTTCACGACTTAAAAAAAAATAGCAGATCTACAAGCTCACAGCGCGGCACTCGGTGCTGCACTATTTTTCAATAGCTAAAGTATAAAATAATTAAGGGACCCTCCACCTTGGGCCCTAGTAAATCAGTCCCACTCCCCCCCCCCCCCCCCCCCCCCCCCTTGTGACGCCCCTGTTTGGGTTTAACGCTGTTCACGCCGTCATACCTCTTTGAGTACAGGCAATCAAAGCGCCCAAACTGGAGACAGTAAAGTCATGGGGAGCCTTGGAAGGGTTTGCCAGCGAGGCGTGTATCCAGTCTATGAAGAGACAGTCACGTTCCATTAGCCTGCTGAGCTTTGCAACGCCGCGTAAAGAGTGTTCACGACCCGGCGACGACAAACATAAAATCCACTTCAGTGGAAAACTTTGCACAATAAATGTCACTGCGTTGCGAGGGGCTCGGCAGCCGAAAGAGCGATGTGTGTGTGTGTGTGTGTGTGTGTGTGTGTGTGTGTGTGTGTGTGTGTGTGTGTGTGTGTGTGTGTGTGTGTGTGCGTGTGCGTGTGTGCATGTTTACATTACAGTACAGTATATGTGTGTGAATCAAAACAAAAACCTTTGCCAAACCGACAAAGTCCCTGTTTTTGTTGTCCTATTACAGGCAGAATAACACATGTTATTATTCCAAAAAATAGCAGATCTACAAAGTCATAAATCATTCATATGGACTCTTACGGTTCCATTATTTTATGGGGCTTTCGAGTTATGGGGCTTCGTGAAATTAAAAGGTTTGAGAACCTGTGATCTTATAGGAATAGAAAACAAATCCCATTAATAATTGTTAAAGTGAAGCTATGAGTCAAATTGCGAGGTATAAAGTTGTCAATCATTTCTTGGTATATTTAGTTTACGGGTCATATTTGCCATGTGCAACTTCAAAGCCTAGAAGCCAAACAGAAATGTAATTGTCAACGACAAATACAAAATTCAATCGTTAATCGCAATTATTTGATTGACAATTATTCATCATGTAACATGACATAATCGTGACAGCCCTAGATATGCCTATATATACGAAAACGATTCCCGTTTTAGAAAACCTTCCACACAGCCAGTCAGCCGCAGACTGCTACAGGATATACGGTAGGCAGGGGCTTAACCCATTTAGGCCTAGAATTATTGACTGCTTTAACTGTTGAAAAATAGCAGATCTACAAGCTCACAGCGCAGCACCGAGTGCCGCGCTGCGAGCTTGTAGATCTGCTATTTTTGATAAGAAGTCGTGAAAATGTGTGCAAATCTTTGAATATATGTATTTTAGAGCGAACATTTGTAACTCAAATTTTGCTTCTGGGTGGTCCCTGGAACTAGTATTTTGAGATGGGTGTCCGTGGCCAAATAAATATCAGTTTGGGGGTCCTTCACGTGAAAAGGTTTGAGAACCACTGTGGTCTCTCAAGAACAGACTAACTGAGCTCCAGTTAAGTGAAAAGGTCCTTTTCTTTGACGATGGCTGGCCAGATTGCTGACATAGAAACACAGGTTTTTCAAAAAAAATCTTAGAAGGATTCAAAAGACACTTATAGAATCGGGTCAAAATTCTAATTTTCAGGGGTGCCCGCTGGCGCATACCACATATTAGGCTATGATGCCTGCTGGCGTCGCCGGTTCGATTCCCGATCCGGACGACCTTTGCCACATGTCATTCCCCATCTCTCTCCCCATTTCCTGTCAGTCTACTGTCCTATCAATAAAGGCATAAAAAGCCCAAAAACAAATCTTTAAAAAAAGAAAAAAATCAAATTTTCATGATTTTTCAAAAAATAGCAGATCTACAAGCTCGCATCGCGGCACTCGGTGCCGCGCTGTGAGCTTGTATATCTGCTATTTTTCAATAGTTAAAGCATACAATAATGATACATAATATAGTGTACCCGTTCTGAATGGGTTAAATCCCACACGTTCTGTCATACAGCAGCGTCGCAGTGTAATTCCCTGAACGGCGCTCATTGCCTTGTGAGAGCCTTTTCTGAAAGCCGTTCAGGTCCACTTCAACTCTGAGTGAATTACAGCAGAACGGATCGCTATAGCCCTGGTGGAGCCATTATAAGCGAGCTTATATATATGTACCCGGGTGTCATTGGTTGGAACTTTTCACCAGTGGAATAAAGTAACTATAAGTACCTTTACTTAAGTACTGTTCTCAAGTAGAGTTGTGTCATTTCAAAACTTCACACGTGCTGTCATTGGCAAGACAGTAGATTTCCAGTGGATTTGCAGAACATTGAGCTTGTAGATCAGTGTTTCTCAACCTTTTTTCTGCATGGGCACACTTTTCATGTCCCAAGAATCCGAGGGCACACCAACATAATACGGGGGGAGTAAATATCGTCACTGTCGGGAAGAAACCTTGTATCTCCAAGTTTCAAATGTGTACGTTTCTTGGCAAAGTAAAGCCCTGCTTCATCATACAAGGCTGTCGCACAACAGTAGTGAAAACAGCAGATCTACAAGCACACAACACCTCGCGGTGCGAGGCGTTGTGTGCTTGTAGATCGGCTGTTTTCACTAGTTTAAATCATCAATTATAAATACAATACTGGCTTTCAAGCAGTTTCACGGGGCACACTTGACCCTTCTCAGGGGCACACCAAAGGTCCCCAGGCACAGTGGTTGAGAAACACTGTTGTAGATCAGCTATTTTTGCTATTTTTATGACCTTCTCTGACTTAGAAGTTTAAATCTACCTCTGAAGGTGGATTCTGCTTTTCAATGGGAATGGAGTGGTTTCTTGACATTTGAGAGTTTCTGCAAAAAATACGCTCCATTCTCCATACAAAAAAAATAAAAAAAAACTTTTACTTCTACAATGATACATTTACTTCACTACAATTATTTGAAGACTTTAGTTACTAGTTACTTTGTAGATTCTGATTATTATTACAGAACACACACTAACCACTTCAAGCCTGCTATGGTGTGTAATAGATTCTATGAAATGTAATCTATTTGTTTTATATGTGCAGTCACGTGTCTGTCACTTTACCTAAGAATACAGTAAGACTGACTCAGCAACAGCTGTCGGGACCGTGGCTCCACGCGCGCTCCGACGTCATCAGTCCATACATGGAAGACTCTTCAGAATTGTATCTTTAGACATTGTTTAGGATACACCCTCTCAACTATTCTTGTCACACTGTCCGTGTATATAATGGGACCATGCCTGAGAAATGGGAGCGACAGATGGGCATGCGTGTCGCTCAGAGCTCTTGATAAGATTGTTCAATAAATGTTGTATTCATTATACTCCACCCTCTAAGAATTCAATTTATTATGTTATTATTTATATAAGTATGATGTTTGAAGAATTCTATAACAGTGGAGGTCCTGCCGAGACCGGCATAATCTGTCTGTCAGCTTTTCTCTTTTCCGTACAGGACACACTGGCTATTGATTCAGAGCAGCTGTCGGACAGGGATCGCCGGTCGAACTTAACGGGGTGAGAGTATCGTGAATACAATATGATTTGGGAGGCCAGACGTGGTCATTATAATTGCATGTACCCGGGACAGGCCACGACATTTTTATGCGGCTGTCGTAGGCCTACTTGCATGAACAAAATTTAATAGAGAGATGCCTTGCATGTATAGAAGGTATCTACCGTATCTCGGAAGTATACTGTTTAAACGTACAGTACCCGTGTAATTCGGGGTGAAAGCTAATACGTAGCTCCACGTGATCGTGGGTTGTTTCTGTTAAAGTACAGTACCTGTAGGAAACCAGGGTTAGGGTTGATTATCGATTGGGGAATCGCCTTTCGGCAATAATCATCTCGGTATAGGATATTGCATGACGAAATATTCTCTAAGACGCCGCATGTGGGCGAGTAATTATTATTATTAAAATATGAAGGCCTAATTATGAAATAGTCGTAACCAGACGGGATATATTTAACTATGAAAGCCAGACTTGGTTGTTAAATAACTGCCCACAAAGGGGGGATAATATAGTTAAATGGTAATTTAAATATATTACATGGTAATGATATTAATTATGCATTTATGATAGTCAACTAGAAGTGGGTAGTTGGAAGAAAGAAAAAACAGAACCCAAATAGGAATCGGTATTATCTTTTCTTTCCACTTTCTTTCCTCTGTCTGGGGTAGAATGACCTGGGAAAATAAGAAGGTCTTATGTCATTAGGACATTGGGTAGACTGTATATAGGTTTTGCCACAACCTTAAATATTTTGTGAAAGGCGTAAGACTCGAGCAGCTGCTGGGGGTGTGAATGTGAGTGCGTGAAAGTAAGGAAATACATTTTTGGCTTATATCAAATAACCGAGGCTGTTAAAGAATACCAGGCGGACGGGAGAGTCTGTTACCTTGTATACATAGTCAGTCGTGGTCGAGCAATCAATATATCTGAAATGAAGAAACTGTCGTTTGACTGGTAATAAAGAATCCCCGACCACCATGGTCAGCTGGGAAAAACCGGCTTTCCGGCGAGTTTAGGCTATAATTAATTGAGGTCTATGACCTGTCAAACTCTTGTGAGTCTGTCTGATACGGCAGCTGTCTGCTTCTGTTACGTTCTATTCTCGCCGTACAACAGTTACGCGCGGTGGGGGGGTGACAGAGCGCCTATGTGAAATGAGCAGAAATAGCGTTAGCAGAAATAAGGCTTCCGGCGCTGGTCTCTTAAGAATAAGAGTATCCCTAAAGCCGGCTATAATATACATTATGTAGGCCTACTGCACCTTTAGTTTGAAGGCTGGAGCCTGGCATATTTCTGCCGTCTCTCAGACCGGAAACGTTCTTTCTGCTCACTTCACTTCACGGACCCGTCAGAGCTACAAGCTGACAGCACGGTGAAATGCGCTGCGCTGTGGGCTTGTAGGTCTGCTATTTTTAAATGAGATACAGGGTCACAGCAGGCAAGGGTTCCTTTGCTGGCTATTTTAGTAGCGTACCGCACCGGCCATACGAAGAAGCGGATAGGCCTACATTGAGGAGACGATTGTTCTCGTGCGTCAACGCTTGCATAATCATACAGCAAAGGAAACCTCGGCACAATTAAATAGACATTATTTGATTTAAATCTAAAACCCAGGGACACGTTGGGGTCAGGGAAAACCCATGAGAGTAGACCATTGTAAACTTGTGAGTCTGTTCTAGCAGAACGGTAGATCAGCTGTTTTCAAGGCATGTTGGAGAATATTGATTATAATTTATAATGGTTAATGAAGGCTTAATTTTGTCTTAATATTTAAGTAGGACATAGAAGTCAGTTTGACTATTGAGACTGTATACTGTACTGTGAATGTTAGCTGCAGTGATTGGAAACTAGGCTATAGTTGTGACAGAGTATCTCATTGTTTGGTAAACAGTGATGTTTGAAGGTTAAATGGATGAATTTACATGTATGTGTTGACCAGATCATTCTGGGTTGACCTCTAAAGCTTGACTTAGATTATTTTACCAGGGTTAAATTAAGGTTGGGTAGCAGTCTATTCTTAATTATTAACACTACGGTAAAATCGGTTGGCATTGCTTTGTGACAGGTATTAAGTGAGGTAATTTGTGGGTGAGAACCACATCATAGACATGGTAGTGGACGTCAGTCTAAATGGTTTAGTAGTTCATTAATAGACAGCTTGGGCTGTGATTGACATTATGCTATTTGCTGACTTGGATAGGACAGTGTAGAATAGCTGGACATGGGGAACAGGTGCCGTGCTTTAGGAATGGTGGGGGCCTGTGGAAGACAACCCCTGCTGTGAGAATAACATTTCTGTGGTCCATCCCAAATGTGTGTCAGTCTGGGTGGAATGGCTGTTTCGATATTTGGGCCTATTTGGCCTTTGTACGCTCATTTAAAAGGAGAATGTAACTTATTTCAGCCAGTGGACTGAAGAAGAGATTGTCCAAAATATATCTTTAGCTTTGCAGTTTAGCAGTCGTCAAAATAAAAGTGACCATATGAACTAATGAACATTGATTTAAAATAGGCTGTAGTCAGCTTGTTGTCAGGCTATTCTCTTCATAGGTCAAGCAAGGACTAAGGGTAAGGGTAGGAAATAAACAGTAGTGCAAAATATATATGGTTGGCTGAAAACTTTATTGATAAAATGTTTCTCTAATTCAGTGAAACTCAAGCAAAGTGATGGTGTAATCTGGTTACACAAGTATGTCACATACAAGAAGTTAAATGTTTCAGTAGAATCTAATTTTTCCTAATATAGACAGTAAAAAAAAACGGTTGCCACCCTGTCAGTATATTTTCGCATACTTCAACTTGTGTGGAGACCAGTGCTCGGGGGAGCACTGCTACTAGTTTATTTTTAAAGTCTTAGCAGCCAACATGGCACTTTCTTTGAGAAAGGATAAACAACCGATTGGTTGGATGACTAGCTTTTAAGTGTAACCATTTTAAATTCTTAGATGTGGCATGTAAAATGTATCTAAAGAAAGGGAGCTGAAAAACGGGCACTAAATAGTGGTGAATGTATGTACTTAATATTGTAAGAGGGGTAGTGAAATTATCCAATGTACTGGGGTTTTCCCATGTGAAAAATAGACATAATATTATAATATTATATTATTTGTTATTAATGGAGGACATGTGGTCAGATCTAGAGAACTGTTTCCGGACAGTACAATTACTGTAAAATGTACAGGGCCTCTAGAAGTAAGTGTGACAATTTCTCTCACAGCAGCTGTTCAGGAATACACTGTCGGTTCATGACATAGTATTGACAGAATTGCCTTAAGAAGGATTCTGTGTAAATGTAAAATACTTTTGAGATTGCAGGGCATTATAATTAGATAGCAGATGATTGTAGCATTAGTATAAGGATAATGTCTGGTTGTGTTGTTTTATCATATTGGGAGAAGCCAGGTTTTTCAAACATAGACTTTGGGAAATCCTTTACTCTGCTTACTGCGTGTCCATCAGGGGTTCACCTGTCACTTGAGCTATACTGGGAGAGGGCAAATGCGATCACATTGACAGTCTGGTCATCAAGATGGACTAGTTCCGCATCTGGAGAACAATGTTGGACTGGGGACAACATGACACTGAGAATGTTACTCAAATGACATTTTGGGACTGCAAGAATTCCAAGGACTACTAAAGCCAGGTGCATGGCTTTGGTTCTGTGAGGGCACACAGAACCTTTGGTGAGACCGAACATTCCTAAGGAACATGAAGGATACATCGTGAACACTTTGGATGGCTAATCATTATGTTTTTTCCTGTGTGGTGGTTGTAGTAATTCCTCTCTCAGTGGGGCGCTAACGTGACGGGGGAGCGGTGGTGGGGTCATAGTAAGTTGGTGAGTACCCATGGCTCTGGGAAGAAAGGATTGATTAGGTGATTAATGGCTTCCATATGATAAAGATGAACTATACTATCTAAATGTCTACTTGGCGTAACAGAGGATGAATATGATCCTAAGCCAGGGTCATACATACCGATATGGAAATAGGATATTTACTTATAACTCAGTAACATTGTTTAAAGAGCAGGTAGAATTTGGTAGAGTTTCTGAAATCATGATATGTTGTGTTCAGTAAATTTTGACCCTATTTAAAATACTTTGTAGTTAGAGTGCCCATAACTATATATATTGGAATGGTTTAAAACCTTTCAAGGCACAAGACAGTCTGTGGAGAGAATTGTCTCACTGAAAATTATTTAACCCATCAGATAAAGTGTTCCTTAACCCTGCAGTGGCCATATTAGTCCTTTGAGCTTAAAAGGGGGGTCACAAATAAAATAAGTTAGATTTGTCTAACAATAGAAGCCACATTTTTACACTTACATAGGATAAGTGTCACATTGTCATTAATATTGGACCCAGATCATGTAAAATAGTGCAGTGGCATGGAATTTAAGAACACAACAGTGGTATCAGACTGACTGTTGCCAATATAATTAAGGATAATTATAACTGATTTAAAATCGTATTTGAATAGATCCCTACTGTAGGCCAATAACACATTTTGTTCTCTTCCGACGTGCTAGAGTGAACACAAATATAATCTCTTAAGTCTATTAAAGATTAAAATAGGAATAATGCGATTCTGTGTGGGTGGTGGGGTCTTAGGTCTAAGATAGAATAAAATAATAGTGTTTTTAGGTGGATTGACATAACAGATAACCCAGGTACTCCAGTAAAGTGTAAAGCTGTTTTAAAAAAAAGCCTACTAGTGTGTGGTACTGTCCAACTCTGTAATAGCCAAACATACAGGCAGGCAGCACAAAGAACAAATATATTTTTGGGCTAAATCTCAGCTGTTGTGGCCACTTACAGATCAACTGTCATGACTTGGTTGGGAGACAGCTTGGGGAGGTCAGTTCAGTTGTTCAAACTTATAGTAAGCACACAAGGGTAGACGGAAATGGCTGAGTGACAGGAACAGTGTGGTCGTCAGGTAACATTAATTGACACGGTTGAGATGATATCTGCTGTTTAGCATTCAGTGATTAAATGAAGAGTGCACATGGAGTGGAGCTCTGCGATAATGTCCCTCCGCTTAGCCTTATGGTTCTGTTTTTTCTCACAGGATATCTATAGGAGTAATGTTGAAACTTGTTGGATAGTACAGTACATTGCCACAGCGGATTGATCTATGTATTAAATGTATTACACTACTAATAGGCAATAGGCAATATGGAATCATAAAACAAGGAAAAGAATCCTGTGCCTGATAAAATAATATATGATTCTAGGGAAATATATGATTCTTGGGAAAAAGGTGTGTTTCTATACATATGGGGGTCAGTGTGGGGTTTAGTATTTTAAGTTGTTAAATTAATTACAGGCTTAACCAGTAAGCTGCTTTGAGGATTTTGTTTATATACTTGAATTTTAGTTAGTAGTGAAACACTGAGGACGGATATATCAGTGCTGAGAGGATAGCATATGATTAGCAAATTAGACCCTCTTATTTAACTAATAAGCACTATCCATGAAGTTCCTAGGAGGTTACTGGATGGAACCCGCGACATGGGTTCCTCGGTTGTCCCTTCCTCCTCCCACCACTCCCCAACAGTAGCCCCATGGGGGTAGCCCCATGGGGGGTGTCTATATGTATTTTTATCTCCCTGCTCCTAATAGTTATTGATGATCTTCTGTGTTGTGCCGAGCAGGGTGAGCAGCGCGTCACAAACGCAACCGTTGTGAGCTTGTACTGTGGGTCATGCTCAATTGGAAGACCGGAATGCTTCGGTTTGGAGAGAGTGAGCTTGACCAGTGCTTCTCAAAAAGAGGGGGGAGGTGATAGGAATATAAGAGAATTATAGATATGAATTAGCCTTTTTATGAATTATAAGAGAATTATGAGCATTAGGCTATTAATTATAAGAGGACTAGAAGTAGTTACAATTTCCAGAGTTGTTGTCTCTAGTCTCTAGTAGTTACAATTTTGGAATGGCTCTAGTACATTTTCAGGTTAGATTATTAGGCTATTATTATTCAGAATTGCTGTCTCTAGTAGCTACATAATGTAGGTTTAATTGACATTTTTAGGTTTGTTTTTGTTTGGTCACCTGTTCAGTCTCCTACTGGCCAGAGGAATCCCTGCTGGGTTTACATGACCAGTTGATATGCATTGGAAATATATTATGGAGGACTACAAGCCTGAACCAAAAGAGTGCAAGTCTAATAAGATTGGATGATACCCGGGTATAAAGACTAATCGGTATGGGAATGAATGGGACAGTGGTTTTTGAGAATCACTGGTCTGTTGGAAAATAATGTATAATGTTGAATGCATTATATGGAAGTCATGCTAACTATACTTTTGATTTGTCTCTATAGGGATCCTGAGTTCCCTACCATTTTGGACGGAAATGATTTGTCTAATGAAAGATCGTCTTTTCCCACAAATCATGATATGATTTTCAGTTCTAGGTAAGGAGAAACGTGTCTTCTCCTATATGTTATTGGATTTGTCTAATGAAAGATTGTTTTCTCCCACCAATATTTAGGTGCCGAAGAAATAATCTGGGTGGTTTAAGAGAGAAACACATTGTAGTGATGGAATGTTCTAACGGATTTCTCTTTTCTTCCCAACATACTGTATGTGTTGTTAACATAAACTAACTAAACTAAACCAGTAACAACATTATCTATGCTATGGAATGTGGTTGTGTAGATGAAATGTATTTACAGGAGATGTCAGACGTTTCTAAAAACATTAAGTCAATATGGAAACAAATGGAAGGAATATGTCAAATGTGTCTAAAACACTATGGTAAGAAAATACTTCCACAAATTAAGGTATGTAAAAATACAAGATATCATTCATTATTGAACCATTCATGACGTGATAAATGCTTCCCATTGCCATGTTGGAAAATACAGAATATTCATGGCTGTATAAATTATAAAAATCATTCTAGGATAGGATGTCGTAACCATTGGTGCTGAGTTTTCTATTTTCAGTTTTTTAAATCCAAAAAATTAAGCCATACAAATGAAAGATGAGACGGAGCCATAAAAATGAGATGTATGGAAACCAAAAGATGTCTGGGAAATCACCATGGAATTGCCGCCTTGCATCCCAACCAGATGAGATGATAGAACTGTGCAAGGGACATACCCTAACTGCCTTGCATCCCATCCACTATGAAGGACGCTGTCAATCCAACTGCTATGAGGACGTTGTGATCGGAAAAGGGACATGGAAGCCCTGTGTCGTGACATTGCCCAAATAAGGGAAGAAGAGACATTACGAACCAACCTAAGAAGGGACTCATTCATTCAAGTGGAAAAGAGTGCAGGAGAAACACATACACAAACAAAATGCTGGCTTTACGAAGTGATCGCTCAAACCTGAGGGTCGTAGGATGGAATTTTACCAAGATAAATGCTTAATTGGATTTTCGCCCCTACCAGATTTAAATGTGTTTCAAAACTGATGTTTGATCCTCTTGTAGATTACATTAACTGTTAATGACCATATATGATGATATATGATCAAAGGGAGGAATTGTAATAGATTCTATGAAATGTAATCTATTTGTTTTATATGTGCAGTCACGTGTCTGTCACTTTACCTAAGAATACAGTAAGACTGACTCAGCAACAGCTGTCGGGACCGTGGCTCCACGCGCGCTCCGACGTCATCAGTCCATACATGGAAGACTCTTCAGAATTGTATCTTTAGACATTGTTTAGGATACACCCTCTCAACTATTCTTGTCACACTGTCCGTGTATATAATGGGACCATGCCTGAGAAATGGGAGCGACAGATGGGCATGCGTGTCGCTCAGAGCTCTTGATAAGATTGTTCAATAAATGTTGTATTCATTATACTCCACCCTCTAAGAATTCAATTTATTATGTTATTATTTATATAAGTATGATGTTTGAAGAATTCTATAACAGGTGCTGTTAAGTATGACATCATTTTGTAGGCAGAGGAGAATTTCTGCCCCCAGTTTCCGTGAATCTTTTTACTATTTTTACTATTTACACATTTTTCTTCTCTTTGTTGTTGAAAGGAAAGTAGTCGTTATTTTTGTCTCGGATCTGTTGAAAATAGCGAGGGACAGAAAATGCTCTGGGGGCAGATTCTCCTCTGCCTACAAAATGATGTCACGGCAATGTGTTCATTTTAAAATAGCCGATCTACACATGGATTTGAAGGAGGGTGGGGAGTCACACCTGTTGATGGCTGGTTGGTAGGCCATTCCACATCATTCTGGTTGCATAATACAGGGTTCCCACACATCTTTACCAATTCATTTCCAAAACTTTTCCAAAACCTTTCCAGAATATTTAGCCGATTTCCAGGACTATATATCAATAATTCAGCTCAATAACAAGTCGCTTACTCCTATGAGCAATGCCCAAAGACAGGTAGTGTATGCCGGTGGTTCTCAACCTTTTCAGGCCGTAACCCCCGAAATAATCATATTTGAAGTGAAAATAGCCGATCTACATGCTCACAACGCCTCGCGTTGCGAGGCGTTGTGAGCATGTAGATCTGCTATTTTCACAATTTCTGCCTCTAATATTTGACACTTTGGCCAATGTTTAATTTGTCATTTCAGTATTAACAAAATCAATAATGAAAGACAATGCATAGTTATTTTTTTTCCAGGACCTTCGGACCCTTGATCAATTCCAAAACCTTTCCAGTATACTGGAACAAATATTTTTCTAATTTCAAAATATTTCCAGGATTGGGAACCCTGATAATATTAGAATTACACGATTTACACATCATTATAATATTTTTATTTTGATCATAAGACCCAGTTAGTGAATGTCAGTCTCCAGGTTTTCTTCAGAATATGATTGACACTGATTTACTACAAGATCACAACGTGTTGAGATTCCAGGAATTGTGAACTTGAATTGTGAAATTATTTTTTTGAAAAACTGTTGCCAATCTGACTAATTACGGTTGAGTTCCATTTAGGCGGTGAAGCCTTGTGCTTGTTGACACATTGTCTGGTATTCACTAAATGGAAAGGAAACTTAATTAAAACTAATTCACCCTATGTTATTATGTCATGTAAAATAACAGTATGTCACCGTACCTACGGTTAGATCATTTCACCCACTGATTTATGTTATTTTAATAGACAGCTACGGTAAATTAAATTAAACCTTCAGCTAGCATTAGACAATAGCTATACAATATGATGTACCAGCCTCCCTTGTTTAGCTGGCAATTAGTTATGTTTCAGTTATTTTCAACTACTGGTTAACCCTGCAAGACCCGAATTAACTATTGGCCAAAAAAAAAAAAAAAATCAGATGGTGTTGTAGGAGTCCTTTAAAAAAATTAATAATGTTTTTGTAAGGTTTTATAGCCATAAATCATAAATCATGCTCTAATTTGCATTTTGGGGGTATTTTTCACAATAATAACATATGCACGTGTTCTAGACATTCTAATGATCACGAAAACAAATATTACAGGCATTTTACTTATGTTTTAGTGAGGAATAGCTTCAGTTAAAAAGTGAGATGTTGTTCGTCCAGACGCTGGAATTTCAACTTCTCTGGGAGGTGTGAATGTCAGTCTCTGTGGGGGGTATTTATATGCAAATATCGTGGCCAATGGCATTGTAATACTAAACAATAGGATTTAATGGTGATGTTAATGTGAAAAAAGAACGGGAAAACTAATTATAACATTTTTTAAAAAATCATTTAAAAAATGTTGCCAAAAAGCAACGCTGGGCCTTGCAGGGTTAAACCGAGAACATCATTACAAAGTAGAAAGTGCAATCCTAAAGTTTGGAAAAAGCCCTTTCGGGACTTATTTTGAAGGAACTGACCTATAGAAATCATGTTTTTGAAGGAACTGACCTATAGAAATCATGTTTTTGAAGGAACTGACCTACAGAAATCATGTTTTTGAAGGAACTGACCTATAGAAATCATGTTTTTGAAGGAACTGACCTATAGAAATCATGTTTTTGAAGGAACTGACCTATAGAAATCATGTTTTTGAAGGAACTGACCTATAGAAATCATGTTTTTGAAGGAACTGACCTGTAGAAATCATGTTTTTGAAGGAACTGACCTATAGAAATGATGTTTTTGAAGGAACTGACCTATAGAAATGATGTTTTTGAAGGAACTGACCTATAGAAATGATGTTTTTGCAGAGGCAGAAAGGAGGGCATTGAGTTGGATGTTTATATGCACATAGCAGGGTGTAACCAAGGGATGGCATGGCATGAACATGGAAGGTGGCACTCATTGCGTTATATAAGGTCATATTACGCGCACTCGTGTGCATGCAGTGGCCTTTTGAGATTTGAGTCAACGTGGACAGTAACATAGAGTTACTGCCAGGGATGTGCTGGCCATTGGGAAGACCGGGACAACTCCCGAACGGCCGGTTCATTCCCGGCCGGTCCAGGCCGGCCATTAGGAAAAAGAAAAAAAAAATGTCGGCCTTCGTTCCATTTTGGGGGCTAAGCGGCCAACAAAGTAAATCGTCACTGTCGGGCAGAAACCTTGTATGTCCAAGTTTCAAATGTGTACATTTTTTCGCAAAGCAAAGCCCTGCTTCATCATACAAGGCCGTTGCACAAAAGTAGTGAAAACAGCAGATCGGCTGTTTTCACTAGTTTAATTCATTTTTTAAATGATAAATACAAAACAAACGGTTTTGGACTACAAGGTTTCCACCCGAAAACGACGAAATATAACTCATGTAATTGGCCCACTGGCTTGTCACTTGTCATGATCTGAAATGACAAATCTTTGAGTAGCAGCAGCAGCGCTATAGAGAGAGATCTCTCTCTATAGCGCGCAATGAGGGCCTCGATCTCCAACTCTTTTTTTCCCCGGCTGAATCAGGGGCCCAGCACGTCCCTGGTTACTGCAGTATACGCTGCCTCTCTGCATTTGATGTATTTGTTTACCTTGCATACCGTATGTCGCTCTGGAACGGATAAGAGCGCCGCGCGGCCACGCCGGATGCCCAAAGTCGTAAACGGTACAGTAGCTGTGATCTCTATCAAAGACTGAGTAGGGGACGGCTGCTGGAAGCTTTAGCTCTCTGTGTGACAGCCAGCACACGTTTCCACTCACACACTCTCGCTCGCAGCACACACACACACAGAAATGCTCGCACGCAACGCAACACACACTCACTCACGCGCGCAGGCAATGATGCAAGAGCAGTGAAATGCTGGGGGTGACACATCCTAAAGAGCCATTTGAGGTTTGTCGCAGTTTCGCCTCATTTGTGTGTTTCTCCCTCCTCCACAGCGAACGCATGGGGAGACACGGCAGAGAAGCCTCACAGCGCTGCTGTAAGTCTCAACTAGTCTGCTGTGGCCGTTTAAGCCGTTCAGAACGGGTACACATTAACGTGTATCATTATTTAATGCTTTAACTATTGAAAAATAGCAGATCTACAAGCTCACAGAATTTTGACCCGATTCTATAAGTGTCTTTTGAATCCTTCTAAGGTTTTTTGAAAAACCCTATGTTTCTATGTCAGCAATCTGGCCAGCCATCGTCAAAGAAAAGGTCCTTTTCACTTGAACTGGAGCTCAGTTAGTCTGTTCTTGAGAGACTACTATGTCAGTGGTTCTCAAACCTTTTCATGTGAAGGACCCCCAAAATGATATGTATTTGGCCACGGACCCCACATATCAAAATATTTAGTTCCAGGGACCACCCTGAAGCAAAATCTGAGTTACAAACGTTCGCTTTGAAAATTCAAAGATTTGCACACATTTTGTACGATTTTTTCAAAATAGCAGATCTACAAGCTCGCAGGGTGGCACTCGGTGCCCGCTGTGAGCTTGTATATCTGCTATTTTTTTAATAGTTAAAGTATCCAATAATTTTATGCCTAAATGGGTTTTAATGTGCTGTACTTACAATCTGCTTTGAAGCACAGACAGAGACACAGTTTGTGTAATCGTTGCAGTCGGGCAGAAACCTCTTACCTCTGAATACATTTTTATTTTAGTCAGTAACATTCACGTCTAAGCAGATTTAACCATTTATTGCATAAATAGAATACAGTTAATCTTGGTGTTAAAGGGCTCCGCGTTCTATATTATAGAAATATTTATAGAGTAACAAATATGTGTATTATATACTTGATTTCCTTCCATTCAATGTCATTGAATGAGTGGTCAACCAGCTACAGCTGTCAATCTTAACAGCTGAGTTCTCCCCCACGCTTGCTCTCTCACTCTGTCAGCAAATCTGTACCATGTGTAACTATCTGTATGTTGTCCTTATCTTTAGTACATGTCCTTATAAGACCATGTTTAGAATAATATCTCTTTTAGAATGAGTATAAGAACTGTATGATAATGGTGCAGGGGAGGGTTGTGCCCGGAGGGGCTGACAGGACAGGCCAGGAGGCCTGCTCCTCTGATGTATAGCTGTATAGTCTACTCTGTTCTGATGCTGTGGTGCTGTATAGCCTACTCTGTTCAACTTTTTGCCCTTTTGAATAAATCTTTGTCAATTCTTCAAATCCTTCATCCTTGTGAAACATTAATTAATTTCTATAACAGTTCACTGAATCTTGTGAATGCTTTTGGAGCATGCTAAGCAAAATCAAGCAATACCCCCATAGGGATACAATAGCAGAACAATAGCAATGCATTGACATGTAACTTATTCAAAATTAATGTAGTGATCTACTCGAGAGAAGAAACAGTACCATGTGACAGAGGGGTCAAAGTTGAACGAGCATTGGTCTATAAAGTGGAAATATGTGAACAATAATAATGACGGCAGTTTTGTGTATTAGTTTATTACAACATAATGGGACCGGCAACTCAATGGAACTACTTTTTATTGAGCACAAAAATAACCAGACGTCTGACCACAGGACTCAGTTAACCAACTAATGCCCTTCCAACAATTACTCCATTACTGGCAAGTATTTCATACAGCTTTGGTTGAAAAATAGGCGAACTATCACTTTAGGTTCAAACCCAACCCAGACCCATTGATAGAGAGAGTTACAACACTTACATCGACTCCCATTGTAAGCGTGGAAAGCTAGCTTAGCCTAGCTTACTGGAGCTTGTTCTCATTCTTAGCGAGCCTTTGCTGCTCTTCAGCCCCGTCCGTCCCCATTATAACCCAGGCATTTTCACTCGCTGGTAAGTAGACTAAATCACGTCTTTTCCACCCTTTAACGCATTCACAGGCCTCTCCAAGGTAGACAACATTATCAATAGGGTGAAAAAGACGTGATTTAGTCTACTTACCAGCGAGTGAAAATGCCTCGGTTATAATGGCGGACGGGGCACGGAGCAGCAGATGCTCGCTAAGAATGAGAACAGGCTCCACGCGAAGCCACTTACGGTCTGCGGCGAGGTCAAAGCGTGTCGCCACTCTGCTTACACTGCTCTGTCCCAACCCAATTGTGTTTACCCATGAACAGCCATGTCTCTCCAGAGGAAATGTCCTGACAAAGAACACCTTTTATTTTCATGTTTTTATTCTACTGTAGGCCTACTACTTGACTTGTATGTACCACACGCACACACACAGACAAAACACCCGCACCAAGCACCACGTAGCCTTATACTGTATTAAAACCAAACCCACGTAAACGCTCCTCTTAGCGTCCACCAGTGAATCTAACCCGCCGTCGGTGAGCAGACAAACATTAAAAGCACTCATTTATGATTCTTCCTCCGTTGTGTAGCAGGCAGCCTCATTTTTCACTGTCACTCCTTTAGCACTCACCACCCCACCTCCCCAACCCACAAGCGTCCTCTACACCGCCCACTGGTGGAAAGTAACTGCGTACATTTGCTCCAGTATTTTTTTTTTTATATCCCAACAATTGTGTAACCCAATGGTTCTCAACCTGTGGGTCGGGACTCCCAGAGGGGTCCCCAAATTATATATTTGTAGAGGTCCCCAGATGTTTAGCTAAATGTTAACATTGTTTTCTCACTCAACAGTAAACAGACCAACATACAGTATAAGTGCATGTATGTATGTAGTGTATGTATGTATGTATGTATGTATGTATGTATGTATGTATGTATGTATGTATGTATGTATGTATGTATGTATGTATGTATGCAGGGTATCTGCACATTTCTTAAGTGACACTTAAGAGGACAACTGTGGTTCTCAAAGCTTTTATTTTGACTGTCCATGATGGCACAGTAACACCTCCAATGAAACACACGCAGCTGTGTTTGCACGTCAGTGTCTAAAAATAACATCCTCCCAATTGTTTCCCCCAAAGACTGGTAGGACGCTGTGACACGCTTTGGATGAACGTCATTATTTAAAGTTAATGTCACAAACTATCTCTACACAAAGGACCGGGCAGTGATTCAGCAGCTGTAGCTGAATGTCTTTGTCACCCTGTTGAAAGCCTGAACGTTGGTTTTTCAAGTAATTCTGCTTTTTGGATCATCTTTGTCCACTCTGTCGGTAACTCTGGTAGAGGGCTGAGTGAACTTGAGCAAGACCCGTCTAAATGTCATCAAATGGCAACCGTATTTGCCGGACTATAAGCCGCAGCTTTTTTCCTATGTTTTTGAACCCTGCGGCTTATACATCGGTGCGGCTTGTATAGAGATTTTTGCAGCTAATATACCTTTAAGTGAATTCTCATACCACTTATGCACTTATACTCTTACTCAAATTCTGTAGCATACTTGTAGCTCTGCATTACATTATGGTATTTCTACTTAAGTAATCAACATCAGAGTACTTTATCTGCCAACTCCACCCCCCCTCCCCCTCCCTCTGTCCCGGGCTGTTAGCGGAGCGGAGCGGAGGACATTGACTGTGTAATTATCGACATTGGTGTGACACGGCGTCCCCTCTCTCCCCGACATGATTAATGGTCATTGTTTTATCCGCTGGATGAAATGTAAATGTGTTGTAATGGCTGTCGTTCTGCAGGGCCAGGCCTGCATGGCTGAACACTGACCTGGCATCACAGATTGATCCTCATCCGCGTTACGTTTCCTCCGTTCTTATTCAACTCGGCAGTTCAGGGAATAAGCCTTATTCACGGCCCGCCCACTCATCAAATTTCTCAGCATCCCCCGGGTGCTGACATCAATTTAGAAGGGGAAACTATAACAGAAATAGCTGGACTTAAAGCCAACAAATCATTATTTCGAACGGTAAAGTAAATTATAATGCTTTGTGCCTTTTACTATCTTGTGTTCTTGATCATGCTAGCCATATTTTATACTTTACTATTCGGAAATTGCATTAAATTTGCGATTTCTCTGTTAACTCTAGGATTTTCCCCTTCAAAATGTGACTTCAGAACCAGGGGGATGCTGAGTGGGCGGGCCGTGAATAAGGCGAATTAAGCCAAAAAGACATGGAGATATACCAGTAAGACTCCCTAATCGGGAAATAAGCGACCGTCAGGTGGCAGCGTGATCTTGGGTCCAAAAATGTGTTAAAAAAATGACATGAGTGTAGACATACCGATTTGTGTGATTTTAGGGCACAAATTGTAGGATCTGTGTTTTGCAAGAATCGTTTTTAGCTTTTTGGCGGGGGTCCCTGGGGTCCCTGGAGACATGTGTGATCTGGGCAGCTTGTCCCAGGAAATGTGCCAAGCTCAATAGGGAACAAAGGTCGTTTCATTGTTTGACAGCACAATCGTATGTTGGATTCACGTCAATGTGTCTTTTCAGATATTTGCACTTGAGCCGTCAATACTTAAAGTGATCCCTGACTAATACGACAAATATGCCTTAATACATTATAATTGTCCTCTATAACTACAATGTAAAATTAAAAACACCTTCAATATTTTATTTCTTCTAGAAATAGCTAATCTTTCACTCAGTAGGGGAAATGCCTGTCGCAAGTTGATGATGTCATAAATGTCATGTGTCATTTTTAACACTTTGACTGCCAGACCCCCCCGGCCCCCCACCCTGACCAATGCCACCATTAGGTCCCATTCATTCTGCCCCGATTCCAGGGAATATATTGAAAATGATCCGATATTCACATCGGAACAAAAATGGGAGGTTTGGTAAAAGAGGATTTTTTTTTTTACCAAAAAAAAGTGATTTCGGTGAGCGGTTTTGGAGATAGGTGCTCGAGAGTGCGCACTGCGCAAACCAGTCAATAACCTCAGAAATCTAGATTCTGAGATATTTGAGTTCAAAGAAAAAAAACTTTAGGAAGCCATAGCGACAAATTGGTAAATGGTAACGGAACACAAGTACCCTTGACAGAAAGAATGTGAAACCAGCTTTCATTCTCTGCAAAAAAAGTTTAAAAAATATTGTACCATCGTCTAGTTTCAAGGGGGCAAAGTGAAAAAGTATGGAATGACTCAGAAGGTGGAAGTTGTCTTACAGTTTGATAGAACTATGCACTGTGAATTCACTGTGTTTTTACCTGGTCTAGAAGGTCAGGAAGACAAAAAGTCAGAAAAGCGATGTCAACCTTTTATTTTATGGCAACATCGAACCCTAACCCTGGTGAGTACCTCACACATCCAGCATGAACATATTTATGTTCAACAATATTTACAAATATTTAAAAAAAAAAAAAAAAAATCACAAATATGACTTAAAATAAAATAAAATAAATGTGCAGCAAGTAAAGAATAAATAAAAGAATATAAAAGTCAAAATAAAGTACTGTATTCTAAGGCAGGCAGCACAACAATGTCTATTTGTAGTTGGCCACTAGATGGTACGGTTCACCCTGTGTGTGTGTGTGTGTGTGTGTGTGTATGTGTGTGTGTGTGTGCGTGTGCGTGTGTGTGCGTGTGTGCGCGTGTGTGTGCGTGTGTGTGCGTGTGTGTGTGTGTGTGTGTGTGTGTGTGTGTGTGTGTTTGTGTGTGTTCATTGTTCTGGGAAACGAGGAAGAGAAGTCCCAGAAGTTCTTCAGCTCCCATAGAGTGACATTGGTCCAGGAAGCGAACCTACAGTGACCTGACCTGACTCCTCCGCTATTGCTATCTCCGCCATCATACTGTCCTCTGCGTTGTCATTGGTCTGGTTGCAGATCGTCTCCAGCAGCTCATGGCGTAGCAGGGAATGGGTAGACTGTGGGATCCCATCCTTCCTCCATCCAGTCAGACTCCACGGGCCCTGTATATGATAGAAGAAAAAAAAATACTAAATGATACGTCTGTATACGTCTGAAAACAGCAGATCTACAAGCACACAACGCCTCGCACCGCGAGGCGTTGTGTGCTTGTAGATCGGCTGTTTTCACTAGTCTAAATAATTTCAAATGTATGTATATATACGTGGCCACTGAATTCTATGGGCTCTGCTTTGATACAAATCTACAGCTATGCCAGTCTATTGGCTCTGCTGGCAGAGCCTATAGACTGACATAACTACTGTAGATTTGTAGATCGATTTGATAGGTTATTATGTCACACACACACACACACACACACACACACACACACACACACACACACACACACACACACAGATTGTATTACTAAACTATCTATCTAGGTATACACACACGATAAAAAACTAAACTATAAAGAAATGTATTCTTACTGGAAGAAGTTGGTGGAACTTACAGCTACTACAAACCATGGATTGACATCTAGACCTACTGCACATACAGTATGAAACAGAGCTGATACCTTTATGTAGGAAAATAATGCTGCTATTTGTACCCTGTATATATATAAAATGTCACAATGCGACATAGCTCTGTTTGAACAATGCTGTACCCCCTCCAACTGTATATATGTTCCCCATTTTCAACTGTTTTTTTTATTGTATTTGTTATACTTGCTTTGGCAATGTAAACGTATGTTTTCTCATGCCAATAAAGCTCCTTTGAATTGAATTGAATTGTATAATGAAACCAAATGCACCCTACGTGAAAAAAAAACAATAGCAGGTCAGGCTTATTGATTGATTGAAGAATGTATTACAAGCTTGCATTAGAAAGAAGTAGGCTACATATTCATGGCTTATTTCAACAGGAACCACACTTTATGCATCTCAGTGGTGTGTTCTAGACGATCACCCACTATTCGTTTGGCCAGGGCAGACGCTATTGTGCATAATCCCTATCAAATACGCTACTTTGAAAGGTTCAAGAGGGCAGACGCTATTCATATTTTATTTTTCCTCCATCACGGAGGTATAGAGGCCAGCGGCTGGCGGCGCCCTGCCCGCGAGGGTGTCACAAGTCGGGCAAGTCCGACAGCAGACCCCGTATACGCGCGTTACCGTTACAGGTAGACCACAGCACTGATCTCATATAACATTGAAAGACAGACGTATAGAACAAAGTGAAACAGAGAACATAAAGTTTGTAACGCTTACCGGGTTCGCAGTGCATCAGGGCGCGGGGAGAAACGGCAGCAATCGGTGCTCTGCCTTCTGGCCGCCAGATCCAAAATCGAGGCCGTGGATCCTACCAGCCGAGGCCTTCGATGAACCGATCGCCCGTAGGAGCTCTTCTCGCCGCCAGATCCAAAATCGAGGCAGTGGATGTAGCAGCAGAGGCCCTCGCTAGTCGCTGATGAACCGATCGTGGAAGAGCGCCGGCCACCGCCGTTGACTGCGGGCTTGGTGTCCAGAGTCAGACTGTCCACGGGGCATGGCGCGGGGGGGTGTCGCTCTCCATTCCGAGGGGAGAAACGGCAGCAATCGGTGCTCTGCCTTCTGGCCGCCAGATCCAAAATCGAGGCCGTGGATCCTACCAGCCGAGGCCTTCGATGAACCGATCGCCCGTAGGAGCTCTTCTCGCCGCCAGATCCAAAATCGAGGCAGTGGATGTAGCAGCAGAGGCCCTCGCTAGTCGCTGATGAACCGATCGTGGAAGAGCGCCGGCCACCGCCGTTGACTGCGGGCTTGGTGTCCAGAGTCAGACTGTCCACGGGGCATGGCGCGGGGGGGTGTCGCTCTCCATTCCGACATGTCGCCACTCCGCTGACCCGGCGCGGGGAGAGACCACGGGATGCGGGGCATGATTCGGCTGCCTATCTCTCTAAATAATACTAAATCTAATGATTTTATAACTAAATTCTCTGCTGCTTCTGATTCTCGCTCTTTCTCTCAATATATCTCTCTCTCCCTGCTGTGTGTGTCCGGTGAAGTCACTGAACTCTTGTTGTGTGTATAATGGGCCTCTAGACCCTTGTTTCTGGGGGGAACCGGCCAACCAGCATGCTTGAATTTGGTCAAATGAGCGTGTGATGTCATGCAGGGGCGTCAATTGGGTATGGCAGGGGTATGCAGCTGCCATACCTTGACAGGGGGAAATAATAAAAATGTACTTTTCATCGTGCCTGTTGCTAAGGTATGGCAACATGACTGGTGTCTTCACCAGACACCAGTCATGTTGCCATACCTTAGCTTGTTCTGAACTGACACCACTGAATTGTCATGCATGACGACCGTCCCATCGTCCAAAAGGGCTGTATCTTGGTTACCGCATAGATCCAACACTGTACTACTGTAATATGAAAAAAAAGGGTCGGGCGGTATATCCCTCCCTACTTTTTAATTGGCAAGATTGCGCAGGAAGTGGCGGGCGGTATATCCCTCCCGTGGCAGTCAAACTGTTATGGCATGCATGTGCAAAAAAAACAAAACACAAACACATTTGAAATATTGATTTGATGCTCATATTAACCATAGCAAGTATTAAGTTTGTTTTTATTTTCACATGCATGCCATAAATTCCATAGGGATAGATGACACTTGACATTTATGACATCATCAACGTGCGACGGGCATTTCCCCTATTGAGTGAAAGATTAGCTATTTCTAGAATAAATAAAATAATTGAGGTGTTTTTCATTTTACATTGTAGTTATAGAGGACAATTATAATGTATTAAGGCATATTTGTCGTATTAGTCAGGGATCACTTTAATAAACTTGACCTTTCACTCTGTACTTAGTCTGCTCTTTTTCCCCTCTACACCAAACTGAAAATTGCCGATCTAAAAGCTCACAACGCCTTGCAGAAAACATTTTCTACCCATCAAAGATTTGGAGGACCCCTTGTATTAATTCTGAGGACCCCCTAGGGGTCCCGGACCCCCTGTTGAAGACCCTTGACTATAGCGTTCTGTTCCAGTTCCCAGCAGGCTCACCCCTGTCTGTGTGTACGTTGATAGAGTCACATCACATGGGGGGCCAGGCAGTAATAGCCTTGTTACAGCTGTTCAGCTCCTCAAAATCTGGGACAAGACCCCCCCACAGGAGAGACACCATGCAGGGGGGGGGGGGGGGGGCAACTGGTAAAAGTTTTATTTTAATACAGTTTATGGAAATATTTACCAGCTCAGTGGCCCTGAGGTCAGAGTTTCTGCCCTGACACTGGGAGGTTGCGGGTTCAATCCCTGGTCGGGTCATACCAAAGACTGTGAAAAATGGGACCCAGTGCCTCCCTGCTTGGTACTCAGCATTTAGCTTTGTAAGTCCCTGCGACATATCTAGCGTCACACATCAAGCTGCCTCACGCAATCTGATGCTGAAAGAATTGCCCTCACTGTGTAAATATTCATGCCGTTACACCACATCTCCAGTATTTCCTTTTTTAGCGGTGGTAAACCGTTCCTCTACGTGGCTGTGTGTGTGTCTGTAGCCTTTTTCCTCAGCGTTTTGCCATAGTAAAATGTGTGTGCGTAGCATCATGTTTGTCTAGTGATGTCATATGTCGTATGTCTATATATAGCCTTTTTCCTCAGCGTTTTGCCATAGCAGAACGTGTGTGTAGCATACCCTGTACATCCTAGACTGAAATCCTAGTCTGGTGACGTTATACAAGCACGACCACCGCTCACTTCACATTGGGTGTGATTTTTTATCCTTAAGTTTAGTGTGGTATCGAGTACCGAAAATAGCAGACCTCCAAGCTCACGCGCTGTGACGCGTTGCGAGCTTGGAGGTCTGCTATTTTCAATATTTTCACCAAAAGGCCCTTTTAGAAATGTCAGCCCCTGCCTCTCTAAAATTCTCTGCACGTCCCTGGTGGACAATGGAGCCATCGTCTTCACACACAATGTCTCAGAGAAAGAAAGAAAGAAAGAGAAAACAAACTAGAAAAAAAAAAAACTTTGTGGGATACTTTTTTTTTCTTTTCTTCCCCTGACTGAGGAGGAGAAGGAGTTCCACTTTACATTTAAAGTGATATTTCAACCATGGGAGGAAGAGGTTTTTTCAATTTTGGGGCATTCACACCTCCGTACGTTTACAAGCCGCGGAGTGAGCAGTCACCCAGACACAATAGAAGCCCTTGAAGGCTACTGTTACCTCCACAATGTCTGCTCTCAAGCACACACACACGCACGCACGCACGCACGCACGCATGCACGCACACACACACACACACACGCACGCACACAGGGGCGTCACACCAAATTCTGGGCCCTGGGTACAAGGATTCACTGCGGGCCCCCCATGAATGTTAACTATTGAAAAATAGCAGATCTACAAGCTCACAGCGCAGCACCGAGTGCCGCGCTGTGAGCTTGTAGATCTGCTATTTTAGAAAAATCATGAAAATGTTTGCCAAGAAACCTATGTTTTCATGTCAGTGATGCTCACACTTTTTCATGTGAAGGACCCCCCCATCTCAAAATATTTAGTTCCAGGGACCCCCCAGAAGCAAAATTTGAGTTAAAAATGTTCACTTAAGAAATACATATATTCAAAGATGTGCCCACATTTTCACGACTTTTCAAAAATAGCAGATCTACAAGCTCGCAGCGCGGCACTCGGTGCCGCGCTGTGAGCTTGTATATCTGCTATTTTTCAATAGCTAAAGTTACTAGGGCCCCTCCACCTTGGGCCCTAGTAACTCAGTCCAACTTTCCTACCCCTTGTGACGCCCTGCACGCACACACACACACACACGCACGCACACGCGCGCACGCACGCACGCACGCACGCACGCACGCACGCAAACACATTCACTTGGAAATAGGGAAGTTTTTCTCCCCCAAGAGGTTTAGCCTATTTACTTTTTCGCTTAGGATATTGCAGAGAAAAAGGTAAACAAAGATGCTATGGCTGCACACTACAAGACCTACTGTACATTCATATATTCAGATTTCTCTAAACTTTAAGCTTGAACTTTTATTTAACTACTCATGACCAAGAGTTCCCAAACTTTTCAGGCTGCGACCCCCACCACCCTCACAAGCAGTGGCGTCAGTTCAGAAAAAGTTAAGGTATGGCAACATGACTGGTGTCTTAGACACCAGTCATGTTGCCATACCTTAGCAACAGGCATGATACATTTATTTTTTTCAAAAAACTTTTTTTTTCAAAAAACTTTTTTTTTCAAAAAACTTTTTTTCAAAAAACTTTTTTTTTCAAAAAACTTTTTAAAGCTATACTGTGTAAGATGCTCAACTAGTGGTCAGTAGCCCTATAGCAAACCGCGGTCGCGTTCGCGTCTTTCGCCCGTTTTTCGTACCTTCACACCCCCGCGTCTGCCTCCACAACGCCGAGAGCTATCTTTAGAGGGGTCCCTGGTTCCTGTGCGTTCAGGCATTCCGGAGAAACGGACTACTTCACCCTGCCTGGTAGGCGAGATTACCTTTTGAGTAAAGAGACACACGGGCGACTACAAATATGGCGACCCCACTTCAAGATGCGCTGTGATTGGCCGGTAGTGTACCATGTGTGCATGATCGGCGATGTGATTGGGCAACGTATACACAACGTATACAGATGATGCAGATTACGTAATTTTGGCGCGAAATCCGGTCCACGGCCAGGATCATAGAAAACATATAAAGAGAAGGCTTCAGAAGCTGAAAATAACGGAGTGGGTGTTCTAAAACTTTAGCGATTTAACAGTTAGGACAATTTTAAGATTTGTTTTATAAAAAAAGTTACATGGTACAACTTTAAAAAAAAAAAAAAAAACTTTTTTTCTCAAACATTTTTTTTCAAAACATTTTTATTTATTTATTTTTACTTTTTTTTATACATAAATACAATGCAGGTGGGGTTGATTGTCTAATGTAGATTAACTTTCAGTAATGTCTGGTCTAGCAACGGTCGCCCTGTGTCATTTGACAGTAAGCCTATAACATACAACATAGGCCTACAGTAGGCTATAATCAGAGCTGCAACATTATCCTATTTTTGTATTGGCCCAATATTAACATTATTTGTTGTCAACGTGGGGTCCGGGGAGGAGTGAAGAGGAGGGGAGGGGGGAGGGGTGGAAAAACCCCACTAGATGCGCCCCTGAGCAAACAGAGGCCGTTTTGGTATTGCAGCTGGAGAGCCTCATTATAGTAGAGCTAGAACAAACAAAAAGAATGGTCAGAGTGTTTGTTGAGGGTTAAAACCTGTCTAAGACTCAATTTTGAGCATATATTTATACAAAAAATATAGTTTTAAAAGCATGGTGTAGGCCCTTTAAGAAGTACAATCTAAAAAAAATGTCTTAAAAGTATTTAAATTGTAACTTTAGACGTGAGGAGATACCCTGCATAGACTTACGCTGTATGAATTGTTTGTTTACTGTTAAGTGAGAAAACAATGTTGAGCATTATGCTAATCATCTTGGGACCCTCCCCCACAATAATTTGGGGACCCCACCAAAATATCATGGGTCCCCACGTTTGGGAAACCAAAGACACTATTTTATACTTACTGTAGTCATGCGCCAGCGTCGCAGGGTAATAGCAACACATTGCAGATCACTGAGCGACACACCTCCGCTCAGTGTGCACTGCATGTGGGCGCCTTGCTCTTTCAGCGGTTATTGAAGTCCATGTCCGTTGAGTGTTGATCTTTCTGCATCCTCCTTGGAAGGATAGGACCAGGGAGTCACTTTTACACTTTGTCCCTTTTAAGAAAGAAAGAAAGAAAGAAAGAAAGAAAGAAAGAAAGAAAGAAAGAAAGAAAGAAAGAAAGAAAGAAAGAAAGACAGTCAGTGTTATGGAATAATGTGCCACAAGCAGGGATGTAGCTATAGGCAAAGCAGCCAATGCAGTCGCTTTAGGGCTCGGGGGAGAAGGAGGCCCACCACCGCTCTAGAAAACAATAATAATAATAAAAATAAAAATAAAAAACTTTTATTTTGAAATGCCTACCGGATTGAGAAGACACT
Source organism: Nannobrachium achirus (assembly GCF_963921795.1). Classification (NCBI taxonomy): domain Eukaryota; kingdom Metazoa; phylum Chordata; class Actinopteri; order Myctophiformes; family Myctophidae; genus Nannobrachium; species Nannobrachium achirus. The sequence goes on along the minus strand of NC_137831.1, from coordinate 3,010,415 downwards.
CTATTGCCCCTCTTGACTGATTGCTCAATCAGATCAGTTGCTTGAGGACAGCTGCTTCCTGTTTACTTTTCTGCTTTCCTGTTTACAGCTGCTTCCTGTTTACGCATTGGGGTTTTCACCCCAATGCGGGGGGTCGCTATATGCTACTGTCCACAAGGACGAAGGATTGACAACGTTTTAAAACATTGAAGTAGGCTACATACACAGTAACATCACAATGACAGGGGCCATACATACCAACACACATAGGCTACATTAAAATAAAGAGTGCTGGTGCTTGGAAGCAGCTCTCTAAAGGTATCTTTTCAGGAAGGATTTAAAACCCTGCCTGAATAGCAGACACATAATACAGGGTTTTAGTTAAATGACCCTATAGCTATTACTGCGGTGTCACTGGTCGTTATGTGAGTGTCACGATGAGTCCTGACAGTCCGCTGACATAATCACTTCACGACGTGCTCACGGCACCCGGTGTCACGCTCCTAAATGACGTTAGCTTGGAGCAGAGCAGTGGCGTCAGTTCAGCAAAAGCTAGGGTATGGCAAAGATGGGAGTCCTCATGGAAAAGAGGCATTACATTTTGGATAACACGGTTCTATTGTGAAAATAGCAGATCTACATGCTCACAACGGCTCGCACTGCGAGGCGTTGTGAGCATTTAAAAAAACGATTTTTGTCAGCTTTTTACACAGGCTTCTACAGTTTCTTGGGCTGGAAATGGCAGCCTGGAACGGTTGTTCAAGTGCAGCTAAACTTGGCATTTTAGTAAACGTGCCACATTTAACAATAATGCATTGCACCTGTGCAACCTGGGAATATACCATTCTGTCAAGATGGGGAGAATACAAGTGTGGAGAATATAATTATAATACCAAGTGACCATTATGTAAAATTTTGCATTTGTAGATATTTTACTGCAATTTAACAACATAATAACCAGCACAGATAGACAAAGAGACATTCATGGATTTATATTTAAAAGTAACTTTTATTTTCCTCCCTGGACCCAGGGTATGGCAGCTGCATACCCCTGCCATACCCAATTGACGCCCCTGGAGCAGAGTGCGTTACCTTCCACATCATCAGTGTTTCTGCACGCCGTGCGGTGGTAATGGCGGGGCTGACCCTCTGGCCTAGCGCATTACACATGTAAACGTTGGCTAATGACCAAAAAGCCAACTTAAGAAGGATCAGCTTTAATGAGCGGGGGGGTGGGGGGGTGTGGGGGTGTGGGGGGCACCGTACATCCATTAAACCCTGGCCTTTTCACCGCCTCAGGGTTGCTGCGCTTGGACTCGTCTGCGTGGAACTTGGGGGGTAATTTAGAACTGTACGTACATTAATGTGACCGCCGGCGCATATTTCAATCCAATGCCTTCTCTCTGCGTTTTAATGGTGAATACAAATCCCCAGTTTTTATTCCCATGCCGCTATAATGGACAGTTTTTCTTGCTGCGTTTTCCCCTCTCTCTGTCTCACGCTCTCAGTCTGTCTCTCTCTCTCTCTCTCTCTCTCTCTCTCTCTCTCTCTCTCTCTCTCTCTCTCTCTCTCTCTCTCTCTCTCTCTCTCTCTCACTCACTCACTCACTCACTCACTCACTCACTCACTCACTCACTCACTCACTCACTCACTCACTCACTCTCTCTGTCTCTCTCTGTCTCTGTCTCTCCTGGCACATCTGTTGCCAGACGATAATGTGGGCTATGAAAATGTGCCATCTTCTATTTATAGGCTGGCACACTAATGCGTTGTGTCTGACATTCTCTCTGAAAGAAGGGAGATTGTCAATTTACTGTGCAACAGAAGGAGGCACGCGTGTGTGTTGCACGCACGTGCACACACGCGTGTGTGCGAGTGTGCACTCTCGCGCGCACACGCATGCACACACACACACGCAGAGCGGGATAATTGAGATGACCTCTTTTCCTTGGTGGCGGTCACTATCTACCGACACAGTAACTAACCTGTTAACACCTGCAAGCAATATTTTATGCTTTAACTATGAAACAATAACAGACCTGTGAGCTTGTAGATCTGTTTTTTTTTCTTTTTTTGCAAATCTTTGAAATTTGTGTGTGTGTGTGTGTGTGTGTGTGTGTGTGTGTGTGTGTGGGGGGGGGGGGGGGGGTCCCTGGAACAACATATTTTGAGATGGGGGGTCCGCGGCCAAATACATGTAATTTTTGGGGGTTCAAAAAACACAAACAAAAAAACACTGATTTAGAAGAAGGATTTAGAAGTAATTTATAGAATCTGAAAATAGTGAAAGACACATTTTCACGATTTTCCTGTGAGCTGTGAGCTTGTATATCTGCTATTTTCCGTAATAGTTTAAAGCATAAATGAATGGTTGAAAACCATGAAAATGAAAGTAGTACTGCGTTGCGGGTCTGAATGGAATAAAGACTCAGTCATGGTCAGAGTCACGTGTCACTGATGGAGGCCCCGACCGTCTGGAAGCCTCTCCTCGCTGCACAGCAGTGTCCCAGCTTTTAGAAGCTCTTTAACATTGGAGTTATTAAAGCCCTGTTTTATTTATACTTGGGTTATTTGAAGAACAGAAGAACATGTTGAATGCACAGTGAAAGAAGAAATTGCTCGACTAAACAGTGGCGTCAAAAAGCTAAGGTATGGCAACATGACTGGTGTCTTGCAGCCTCCACTGGCTCCCGGTTGCGGCCCGCACTGAATACAAAATGCTGATGCTGACCTTCAAAGCAGCCAAAGGTTTGGCTCCTCCATACCTCCAAAACCTGATCCACCCCTACACCCCCACCCGTTCACTTAGATCAGCCAACACAGGGATGCTGACAGAACCCTCGCTAAAAACCCCAGGGCAAAAATCCACTCGTCCGAGACAGTTTGCCCTCCTGGCCCCCAAACTGTGGAATAAACTCCCTGCCGCACTTAGAACAACGGACTCACTCGCTAGCTTTCGCCATGGACTGAAGACTCACCTTTTCAGACTCCACCTAAACCCTTAGCACTACAGTAAAATCAATGACCATGCGCGAAGCTATTTAGCTTTTTTTTTTAGAACGTTGACTATATTGTGCTTTCTCTAGATAGATATCCATTTACATTGTTATATTGCTGTTAATGTACTGACATATTATATTGTTTATTATTGTGATGTTTTTATCTGCTTATTGTAAATCGCTTTGGATTAAAAGCGTCTGCTAAATGCCTAAACTGTAAACTGTAAGACACCAGTCATGTTGCCATACTTTAGCAACAGGTATGGCAACATGACTGTACAGGTTCTTGGCCTGGATATGGCAGCCTGGAATGGTTCTTCAAGTGCTAAACTTAAACAATTAACAATAACGAATTGCGCCTGTGCAGCTGACCTGCGGAACCTGGGAATATACCATTCTGTCAAGATGGGGAGAATACAAGTGTGGAGAATATAATTATAATACCTTGTTAAAGTGACCATTTTGTAAAATTTTGCATTTGTAGTTATTTTACAGTAATTTAACAACATAATAACCAGAACAGATAGACAAAGAGACATTCATGGATTTATATTTAAAAGTAACTTTTATTTTCCCCCCTGGACCCAGGGTATGGCAGCTGCATACCCCTTCCATACTAAATTGACGTCCCTGCGATTAAAAACAACACATTATATTATTTTATTTGAGTGTGCTACACGCAGCTTTCTCCATTGGAATTGCATTAGAGAACGTACATACACATTGTTACATTTTCGGGTCTTGCATATTTCGTCATAGCACAACATATGTATTAAGGGGATATCTTAAAAAGTGCTGGAATAAATTCCTTACTAAAAACTCTCTTCACCAATGTGTTTGTAAAGGTCTCTAGAAACACATCTAACAAAGTTTGTGTCAAATTAAAATAACTATACAGGATAAAACACACCAAAATAATTATGCTTTAACTCATTTAGTGCCCATGAAATTAACGGATTATAAAGTCCACGATGCCAGTCTCAGGTTGGCATCACCCCCGTTATCTTATTTTGAAGGCCAGAAGTCCACAGCGCAAACACTTCCGGTCTGACGTCATCGCGTCCTGCGCCGGAACCGATCGTTGTCCACGTGGAGTTGTGTAATGGCGGACCGGGAGCTTTTATACATGTGTAATACAAGCGAGCATCTGCCTCCATCCTAGCTTCTAAAGTGTAGTTTTGAGATAATGGACATTAAAGATGAGATCCCCCGTCCACCTCAATGTTATGGATGGGACTATTTTGTGCTCGTGGAGCCGTGATGATGCGAAATCAGCGACGGATTTCGTCTCCGGACCTCCGGCCATTGTTCTCGGTAATGTATCCGCCGTTACAGTAATATATTACTTTTCACGAGAATACTCGGGATTGGCACCATGTGATACTCGAGTATTTTTCACGAGTCTTCTCGGGATTGGCACTATATGAGTTAAGTAGCATGTGAGGGGTCAAACTAGGTTTTTTTTCATGATTCTGAATGCATTGCAAGCATTTATTTTGCACGACAAACATTCCTTGGGGTGAAGGTGGCTCCCAAAAAACTGTGAAAAGTTTTGTCAGGCCGTTTTTTGACCAAGGAATGTTTTTCGTGCAAAACAAAATGCTTGCAATGCATTCAGAATCACGAAAAAAAAAAAAAAAAAAAAAAACTAGTTTGACCCCTCACATGCTACTTAAAGCATAATGTATTTTGATGTGTTTTATCCTATAAGTTAATCTATTTACGTTAATGGAACTCCAACTTTCAGCAGCTGTCAAGGATTCTCCTATGGAAACTGAATGTCAGTCTTTGTGAGATGTGTTCAGAGCCGATTCTGGGCCCACGGGGGCCCTAAGCATGATTCTGCTATTGGGCCTTCCCACGCTCGCGCCCGCAAATAAATAATATCATTTTTATTGTTTTTTAATCAATTTTATAATGGGTTTAATTCTTTTTTTTTTGTATATAAATAGGCCAAATTGCTGAATCGTCATGCAATGTAGCATCAAATAGCCTAACATAACAAAGGATAAATCTACAATAAAAATATAATATATCCTATAGATATAGTTATATGAATATAATAATATTTAGGGAATTGTCTTTAATATACAGGCATAGACAGAGACTGCATGCTGTGAGCTTGTAGATCGGCTATTTTTTTTTACACACAGTAAAAGATTTTGCTTAAAATGAAAGGGTTAAATTAACTGGAGTGGTTACCATGGTTACTGAGTGTGTCTAGTGCACGGGCAGTGGTGTAAAGTAACTAAGTACACTTACTCAAGTACTGTATTTAAGCACAATTCATTTTCTGGTTCTTTTACTTATACTGGAGTATTTCAATACGTCTACTCCACTACATCTCAGAGGCAAATATTGTACTTTTACTCCGGACTTTTACTTGTAACAGAGTATTTCTGCATTGCAGTATTGATACTTTTACTAAGTAAAACATGTGAGTACTTTTTCCATTACTAGTAGTCTACATGGGACACGGGAGAGGGACGCGATACTATTGAGAGTGAGAACGTGCAGAACCCTGCGGTCATAAACCGATTCTCCGCTTTGAAAACTGCACTTTTTATGACTTAATTACTTTATGACCAGCCAGAGGCGGAGAAGCCAGAACAGCAGCAGCAACGTGGCTCCATTGCACAACACAAGTTACAACTGACAGTGCAATTTGAATGTGTGTTTCTGTTTACCTGATCGCTGTTGCTGCAGTTCCGTTTGATGCTTTTTCTTTCTCTCATATCCAGAAAGATAAACGTGCATTGTCAAAGCGAAAGTAAACAAACACTAGACTCTGAAAGGGGGGCGGGGCGGAAACTCCCAAAGAGTTCCAGAGTCAAGAAATGTGGTCTCCTTTTTCTTTTTGGCCAATGGGACAATGGCAAAGAGCCGTGACAGCCAATCAGGGACAAGGAGGTTAATCAGAGATGTCTCATTCAGGCTAAGATGGCAGTAGCGCTGGTGTTAAAAGGCAGTTCGGTGCGTTCTTTTCTGCAGAGAGGAGGGGGGCGGTGGGGCCTTTTGGTCGGCGGGGCCCTACGCAGACTGCGTAGTCTGCCTATAGGGGGCGCCGGCGCTGGATGTGTTACTAGAAACCTTGGTGAAGAAAGTATTTGGTAAGGAATTTATTCCAGGATTTGACACTGTTTCTGAAGATATCTTCTTACTAATGGTGAAGTTAGTGTTGTAGTGCAGATAATTGCAACAACCAACGATCTAGTGAAACATGAAAACTCTGCCATTCTGCCAATAATCGTAATCTTTGAGACGTATGTGTAGTCAGAAGAATAGAACTTTTTTCAAGGCAAGTGTAGCCGGTCTGGGCCTACATTCTAGCAGACCCTCGCTACTGCTCTGCGTTGTGTTTTGAAGATGATGAGGAGGAGACTCAGTGCTCACGTTAGCCGAAATGGTGGCATAATTTATTTCTGGACAGAAATAAAAGAAATTAAAGCTGCAAGCAGCGATGACCGGGCCCTCGCAGCTCTACCCACGTCACAAGGGCAGCAGCCAATCATAAGAGGGGCGGGGCTAACTTAAACCAATTAAGGTGAAGTACTCTTAATCAAGTCATATGATACCAGCCAAAACTCTGTATGACAAACGGTTGATGAGTAACAGCCAAAAAAAGGAACAATCAAGTTTCGGCCAATCAGAAGAGGGGGTGGGGCTAAGTTAAACCAATTAAGGTAAAGGACTCTTAATCAAGTCATATGACTTAACCCACGCCTCTGTACGACAAACGGTTCATGAGTTAGAGAGGCACTTCCTGTTTGGCGAAGGGCACTTCATGTTTGGCGAAGGCCGCTTGACGCTTCGCCACGGGCACGCCGTTTTACAAAAACTCACGATTTTGATAACTTTTCATCGTTAAGGTGTCTTGTGTACGCTGAGCCCTAGGAGGAGTTCGTTAAATTGCGACCCCTGAAAACGGCCAAAAATGCGCCAAAACACCACTAATTAGTCAAAATGGCTGACTTCCTGTTTGTTTCGGACATGGCGCCAAGAGACTTTTTTGTAAGTCCGGACATGATACAGGTGTGTACTGATTTTCGTACGTGTAGGTAGGGGTGGGCGATATGGCGATAATTATCGTATCGGCGATACAGCTTTGCCACGATATGCTTTTTCAGAGTATCGTTTCTCTCGTGATACAAACAGTCTCAAGGCTCTGGATACAGCGAGTGCACGTTCTATGAGTCGCAGCTCTAGTGCTTAATTTATACTTCTATAGTACGGTGGTGTAATTCGCCAAAAAGAACAGATCTACAAGCTATAACGTGTCGCGGCTCAACGTGTCATATAGCGTGAGGATCTGTCCCCTGCTTTCACAGCCCCTCCCCCGGGCAGCACGCAGACAGGCTACAGTGTCTACAGCACTGACTGAGTTGTGATTGTGCAGGAGCACGGCACAGCACAGTGGTCCACGATTTAGTTTCACTTTCACGGGACTTAGTAAAGCAGTGATGCAGCTTGGCCTGTATTCTTTGAAGCATATTTTTCATAATGGATGCATTAAACTAACAGGACGCAAACTACTTATCCGTCCTGCTATCGCTATCAGCCATCAAAGCTGAGCTGTGCTGGAGTCTCCTCTCCATAGCTGTGTGTTCTGGCAGTATCGATGAGATGATTTAGATCACCTTGTAAATCCATGCTTCTGTTTTTATTAACTACAAACAAGTAGCTATTTGCCACTATTTGTAAAGTGCTTATGTTTTCACCATTGATGCATGCGTGTGTCGTCGCGAATCGCGGTGAAATCGTCGCGTCTATTTTGCGTCTATTACATAATTGGCTTAGTTATAAAAACCATGCCATTATTGTTAGTAGAAAAGCTAGGATGATAATGAGTGAGTAATTCTCTAAAAAGAAAGCTTGTATCATAACAAACCTCCTGACTTTGGTTGGTCATAAGGTAATTTGTTTTCCCTAAAGTTTCAATGGTAAGGCATGGGTTGTTGTCAACCTGTGGGTCGAGACCCCCAGAGAGGTCCCGCCAAATTGTTTTGAATATAGCCGATCTACAAGCTCACAACACTCAAAAAACATTTTAAGGGAACCCATAAAACATTTCTGGGACCCATTTGAATAACCTGAACCATCATCACACCAACTAGTAAATATTTTGAGGTAAAAAATGATAATTGTTTAATCAAAAATCTGAATGTTATCATTAAAAAAAATCATAGATTAGGCTATCTATCTTTCTATCTGCAGCATAAAAATGAATAGATTATCTATAGAATATCTGTGTGGGTCTAATAAACCAACCATAAGGTAATTTGCTTTCCCTCAAGTTTCAATGGTAAGGCATGGGTTGTTGTCAACCTGTGGGTCAGAGAGGTCCCGCCAAATTGTTTTGAATATAGCCGATCTACAAGCTCACAACACTCAAAAAAACATTTTAAGGGAACCCATAAAACATTTCTGGGACCCATTTGAATGACCTGAACCATCATCACACCAACTAGTAAATATTTTGTAAATTGTTTAATCAAAAATCTGAATGTTATCATTAAAAAAATCATAGATTAGGCTATCTATCTTTCTATCTGCATCATAAAAATCACACCCGTGTGAAGTGGAGCTGTGTGTGTGTGTGTGTGTGTGTGTGTGTGTGTGTGTGTGTGTGTGTGTGTGTGTGTGTGTGTGTGTGTGTGGATCATGTGTACCGATTTTTGTGACATTTGAAGAAAATATGTAGGAAAAGGAGGAAAAAGGGTGTTTTGGAGAAAATTCAAGATGGCGGAAAATCTATCATGGCGCAAATGGGCGTGGCCTATATGGGGAGATGCGTCATGACCCAAGGAATCCAGGGAAAAAATATTTTTAATTTTCCGACCTACGGTTCAAGAGTTACAGGCCAAAACGTAAAGTGGGGTGTTATGGCGCCACCATGCGGCCAAATGACACAATTATTTTTTATTTAATCCTTGAAATCATTATGAACCTCCTCTCCAAGTCTTGAAACTCTAGCCCCTATGGTTTGCGAGAGACAAATAATTGAATGTGAGTTTTTGCGATTCCCATTATAAGTCAATGGGGAAAATTAATTCACTAATAAATTAATATCAATTAAACTATTGAACCTTTCTCTTAGCAAGTTACTAGCCCACGATTCCCGAGTAAGCCGGTCGATTTGACATATGGCGCGAGTGTGTGGTGGCAAAACTGTGGGACTAGTAGCGTGCCGAAGTTTAGGAAGTTCAGGCTACATACACACACACAGACACACAGACAGACAGACAGACACACAGACCCACACAGCCACGTATAGGGAGCCTGTGCTTCACACAGCTCCAAAAATGAATAGATTATCTATAGAATATCTTTGTGGGTCTAATAATCATAATAAACCTAAAAACTCGCTTAAAACAGTATCGTGATAATATCGTGTATCGTGATACTGCATGAAGCATATCGTGATAATGCTTTTTTCCAGTATCGCCCACCCCTACGTGTAGGTGAAACTTTATTCTGTAACCGTCTATGCGGAAAATTATGTAGGGGGCGCTATTGAGCCATTAGGCCACGCCCCCTTTTGATTATTTTTAAATACGTACATTTTCGCCACTTGTGATGTGTGTGCAAAGTTTCACAACTTTATTCGCGATTTATTCGGGAGAATAAGAATAAACATTGCAATTACAATAGGGTCCTCACACACTGTGTGTGCTCGGGCCCTAATAATGCAGCAGCATTAACATCAGACAGGTCTCCAGCACAAACTGTCTGAAATGGAGGGAAAACAACAATGAACCATGCTGCTACGCTATGTGTGTGAGTCCTCATAAACACTGCTAATCACTGCTAAACAGTTTACCATCAAAAGGTTCGCTAAAACACTCAAACTGTTGCCCAGCAAACACCCAGTAACACATAGATACAGTAAACACTCGTTTTTGATAGTTTATATCATCTTAAATGAACTTTAGAACCGAAATCATAAGAGGACAAAAACAAGGAAGCTCACCTCCTCACTGACGCGTTATTTGGAATTGCACATGAGTTCTGGGTAAACCCCGCCCATGGAAGCTTTTGATTGGCTGAACTGGCGCTAGGGAGCGCTCCTTTTTGTCCGCTTGGACCGCACGGAGGTGCGCGGTGCGTTTATCGTGCGCTTGCCCAGGCCTTATAAAATATTTATAAATATAACGATTGCATTCACCACGGCTTCGTAACTCACCGCGGCCACGGCCACGGGGCGAAGAGCAGGACCAAGGTCCGCTGGCCTTCGCGCCGCTTGCAATGTCGTGGACAATAATCAAACGGCTCCGCCCAGAACTCATGTGCAATTCCAAATTAAGCCTCACGCACAGGTTAGAAGTGAGGAAGGAGAGGGAACACACACAGGTAAGGTGACGCTGGACAGGAAGTGAGGACTTCAAAATAAAATAAAAGCTCCCAAAATGGTCTATTGTAGAAACTATTTACAAAATAAGAGTGGGAATAAATAATAAAGGAAAATACAATAAAACGTGAGGGATCCTTGGTGGAATGCATAAATACTGTATATCGTATATACCTGCTACACAAGGACCACACAAATGTAGGCCTATATGTATTTGATAAGCATTTGTCCCAGCTAGGGATTGACCACTGGAAGAATCTCTAGATTATTCAAGATTTTCCAAACATTTTCAATGTTTTTTTTTCTTCAGAAATGTCTTTCCTATAGTCTTTCTGAGCTTGTTTTCATAGGCCTGGTTGCTTTAGCCTGATTTCAGACTCAGCTCACGCTTTAGTCTGAAACCGTGCCCTATTCTAAACAATTTACGGGGGAGGGACTTCTTTGCGACCGCGCGAGAGTGATCGCGACGCACGGTGGACGCGACGCACGGACGCGGCGTGTGTGTATGTTTGTGTGTGTGTCTCTGTCTGTGCCAGTGACTGCTTCCACACAGAACTGCGACCAGAAACATGTAATCAACATTAACAGCTTGGTGAACTCAGTGCGCGTGTGTGTATGTGTGCCTGTCGTGTGTGAACTTCATTTGAAAATTATTGTACTCAGCTCCAGACCAGAGAAAGAGTCCAATCTGAGAATGGGCGGGGTCTATGGGCTGGACCATGGACAATGGTTGCTTATTTCTCCCCCAAAATCTGGCAACGGTGACACCGCCCCATTCATCCGAGACATTTAGGACACGATGCCGGGGAAGTAGAACGGAATGACCCCCCGCCCCCTGCCCCCCCCCCCCTCACCCCCACCCCTACTTTCTTTACAATGCATAACTGATTATGACAAGGTGTGATATTAGTGTAGCGGCGACGGTGATTTTCATCTTGGCACGAGGCGAAAATGAACTCATTTCATGGTCCACTGGGTGTGTGTGTGTGTGTGTGTGTGTGTGTGTGTGTGTGTGTGTGTGTGTGTGTGTGTGTGTGTGTGTGTGTGTGTGTGTGTGTGGGGGGGGGGGGGGTATCCGGAAATAAGTGAGAATTGGCACTTGCCCGCCGTTTGGTCAGTCGGGCACAGAGTGATGATAGGGGAATGTTTGAGGAAATGTGGAAATCAAATCCCAATAACCCATTAAGACAGGGGTATTCAACGTTTTCCCTTTGCTGAGAGACAGGTGAAGCAGGGACCCCTCACAACCTGTTCATAGATGCCATATAGTTTCATTGTTTGACAGCACAATCGTCAGTGTATTTTGGATTCATGTCAATGTGTGTTTCCAGATATTTAACCACCTGAACCATCAATACTTAATAAACTTGACCTTTCACTCTGTACCTAGTCTGCTCTTTTTCTCCTCTACACCAAAGCTCTTTGCAGAAAACTAGCCGATCTACAAGCGCTGTGAGGCGCTTTGAGCTTGTAGATTTGCTATTTGTTTGGCTAAAGTTCTCAGAATATGGACAATAGGCTTCAATTGGTTAATATAAAAAAGGAGACACACAGATTTGGAGGACCCCCTGTAGTAACTCTGAGGACCCCCTAGGGGTCCCGGACCCCCTGTTGAAGACCCCTGGAATAAGAGCTGATGAGGTCAATTCTAAAATAATAATAACCAGTAAGACGCCTAAGCCCTAAAGGGCGAGGTCGCGCCATCTGTCTTGGCCATGAATCCCTTGTATGCCCATACATGGAGATTCCTGCTCTGAGTATCATCCCTGTGATGTCTTTGATTGATTGATTGAAGACTTTATTGTCAGTTTGCATAGGAAAAGGTACAGTTTCATGACGGTACAGTTCACTGGTACAAGGTCTACTTAAAGGAGATGCATGAAAAGACTAAGCTTATTTCCCCTGGAAACCATTAAAGTATCTCATATAACATTGAATGACAGACAAATAGAACACAGTACTATGCAGTAGATATGTAAAGAAAAACAAAAAAGAAAACAGTAAGTCTAAACAAACAGTATACAAAGAAGGGGCAGGGGAGGGTAGGGTTGGGCTAGGTTCGTTTTTTTACCAGTTGCGAACGGCTGCTGCCTGTAAGTGGTTTTTCAGGGCAATTTTAAAGGATGCTAGTGATCCACACTCCTTTATGGCCTTCGGTAAGGCTTTCCACATTTTGGTGGTATAGCAGAAAAACGAGTTTGACCCTTTTTTGGTTTTGACAGAAGTGATCTGTGGCGCTGCCTCTGGTGTTGTAATTATGGACATCCTTAATGTTTATAAAGTATTTTGACAGGTACTTGGGTATCATAGTGGTGTAGTGTATCTTGTATACCAGGCCCATTGCAAGTTGCTGTACTCTGTCATCTACTCTGAGCCACCCCACTCTTAACTGGTGAGTAGCGGTGAGGTGAGTCTGATAGGGAAGGTTAAGCAGGACCCTAATTAGTTTATTTTGGGCTGTTTGGAGTTTAGTTTTAAATTGTGGGGTGTCACGATACCATACGTGAACTCTGTAGTCAAATAGGGGCTGGATGTCACCTGTTTTTATGCCCATATATGCTGCCCTACAAAGGCAGAGTGCATTAACTACGTTTTCGAATTTCACCAAAAAATGGGTTTAACTCATTAAAAGCCACTGACTTTAACGGATTAAAATATCCAGAGTCTCCAGACATCTGGCCATTTTACTCGGTATTGTACTCAACGTTACAGTAATAGATGACTTTTCGCGAGACATCTCGCGATCGGCACTACAAGTACTCGAGTACTTTTCGCAAGACATCTCGCGGTTGGCTTTTAATGAGTTAAAAGTGTTACAGCTTATCAGCCAAATGAGATAAAGATATAAAAGTGATATTACACTGATTGTACATCTGTTCTTGAGGTAATTGTTCATCCTCCAATATCATGAAGGCTAATTTGACCGTTGGGCGACACAAATAAGTCGGTGTGTCCCAAAACATAGTTACTGCACTCTGCCTTTGTAGGGCAGTATGGAGATCCCTGCTCTGAGTGCACACGGCTGCTTTGGCATGTTTCTGCTGAGCAGGTCGAGTCATCACTGTGATGTCAGAACAGGTCAGCTATATCCATGTATGGAGTTTGTGAGGTCAGATGTAGAGCTATTGATTGTTCCATGGAGAGCCAGGTGATGATCCAGTCGTCTCCTTGTATGGATATCCATGGTTTGATGAGGTCAGTGTTGTGGTCTTCATATATGGAGATCCATGAGATGATAGTCAGCAGTCTTGATTTGCAAATTAATTCTGTCTTGGCCGTATAGCCTATGGAGAGTCCATATATGGGCATTTCTAAATATGGGAATTCCCAGATATGCAAGTGCTACAAGGTATCGGCCTTCTTTTTGGAAACACAGCTATGACTGTCTCTTGTTATAGCCGATGTTGTTATGTTTTAGAGGTGTCCTTTTTGTATGTGTAGTGTTTATGTTGTTTGTTTGTTTGTTTAATGGATTAATTAGTAATAAGTGTTTTTGGAGTAAAAAGTATAATATCTGCCTCTGAGATGTTAATTTACCTCAAAGTACTTCAGTACAGTAATCATGTATGAAAATTAGTTGTTACGGCAATCGTTTTGGTAGATGTAGTAACTGTGAGGAATCCTTCTCCCACAGAACAACATAGATATAAAACTAGACTGCACTCTGTCCAGGTGCCAACTTGCACCTTGTGCACTCGTGGCCATGTATGGCCTACTTGTGAGCCAGCAGAGCGCTCCTTGTTATTTATATCAGTTCGCACTTGATGATGGTGACGACACCAAGAATGCTGGTCCCTCATTGGCTGTTGATGGTGATGTCGGCAGGAATGCTGGTCCCTCATTGGCTGTGGGTGTGAACACAGACACATAAGCGACAGAGAAACTGAACGCAGTACTTGCGCACTCTGCTGGCGAGCGTAAATATATATATTTTATGCAGAGTCCTCCAATCCTCCATCAGTCTGCCAGTTCCATCAGTCTGCCAGTTCCCACCTGATGTTGTGAGGGAGTTCTGACTGCTCCAGATCGTACTGAATAACTGCTAGCTTGCAGAGCGTCTTAAGACTAGGTCTCAAGTCTAGGATGTACAGGTCATTGTTGAGGCTGTAGTCTCTTTTATATCCTCCAAAGATGAAGACACGACTTCCCACCATGCAATAGCAGCCTTCTGTCCTCCAAAATGAGTCATTCACCTTGGGCTTAACCTCCTTCCAGGAGAAGGTCTCTGGACTGAGTTTCCACACATTATCCTTTTTGATCCAAGAGTCATTCTCACCCAACTTCTCACCACCAAACATGTACAGATCTCCATTGTAGGAAAAGGCTGAATGATGTGTGCGTTTTCCTGGAATATGCTTTGCAGACGGAATGTCCAGCCAGCCGTTGGTCTCTGTGTCAAACACTCTGATGTTGTTGAAGATGAATGGCCAGCCAGCTGTGCCCCCAACTACAAACATCTTTGTCCCGATGATGGTGGCAGAGTGATAACATGAAGCAGGTGGGGGAGTGCCTCCAGTGTTGATTAAGGACCAGACCATCGTGGTGGTGTAAAAATTGTAGATGTCATTGGTGTATCCAACCTGGGTCCATCCTCCATGGACATACATGACCTTCCCCAAGACACAGGCTGAGTGCCACCACCTCCCCTCTGGAACGGTCCCAGAAACCCTGGTCATGATCCATCTGTTGGTGTCGACATCAAATGAAAAAAGCATGCTGTTGTAAAGCTTATTCCATCCTCCCAAGAGGTAGATGATATCTTCAATGAGCACAGCTGTGTGGCCATAGCGACTACAGGGAACCTCAGGAGGTCGTTCTCCTGTTGTAGTCGTCACTGGGGGCAACGTCCTCCATCTCAAAGACACTGTGTTGAAGACGTACACATTGATTTGAGTCTTATCCCTAACGTAACCTCCAAATGCGTACACTTTGAGTCCCACCGATACAGCAACACCATCGGTGATATCTGGGGCTCCTCGTAGCTTCACTGTACACTGCATTATTTGACAGACCATCAGCAACAACACTGTTTGAAACAAGGCTTTTACCAGCTTGCTCTGTAAGACAGTCTTATTGAACATGACACCATTTATATAGGAGGCCAGTCTATGATGTCAGTACTATGATGTCATTTACTGTGCCGTCATAGAATCTCCATATTTAGTCAAATAGAGAGCCCACATATTACGCCTCCCAGGGGCATAACCTGAAGCTCATCGTGACATGTTGTGAGCTTGTAGATCTGATATTTTGACCATTGTTGCTGAATGCTTATGATGAAATACCCAAATAGGGACACCAGGCTGACCCTTTGACAGGTGAAGTAGGGACCCCACAACCTGTTCATAGATTCCATATAGTTTCATTGTTTGACAGCACAATCATCAGTATATTTTAGATTGATGTCAATTTGTCAAATATGGAGGACCCCCTGTATTAACTCTGAGGACATCCTAGGGGTCCCGGACCCCCTGTTGAAGACCCCTGGACTAAGATCTGATGAGGTCAATTCTACAATAATAATAACCAGTAAGACGCCTAAGCCCTAAAGGGTGAGGTCACGCCATCTGTCTTGGCCATGAATCCTTTTTATGCCCCTACATGGAGATCCCTGCTCTGTGTATCATCCCAGTGATTTCATCTGTTTTTATGCCCATATATGGAGATCCCTGCTCTGAGTGCACACGGCTGCTTGGCATGTTTCTGCTGAGCTGGTCGAGTCATCACTGTGATGTCAGAACAGGTCAGCTATATCCATATATGGAGTTTTTGAGGTCAGATGTAGAGCTATTGATTGCTCCATATATGGAGAGCCAAGTGATGATCCAGTCGTCTCCATGTATGGATATCCAGGGTTTGATGATGTCAGTGTTGTCGTCTTCATATATGGAGATCCATGTGATGATAGTCAGCAGCCTTGATTTGCAAATGCTTTCTGCCTTAGCCAAATAGCCTATGGAGATAACTATATATGGGCATTTCCAAATATGGGAATTCCCAGATATGCAAGTGCTACAAGGTATCGGCCTTCTTTTTGGAAACACTGCTATGACTGTCTCTTGTTATAGCCGATGTTGTTATGTTTTAAGGTTGTTCATTTTGTATGTGTAGTGTTTATGTTGTTTGTTTGTTTAATGGACCCCTGAGTCAAGTTGATTGATTGATTGATTAATTAGTAATAAGTGTTTGTGGAGTAAAAAGTACAATATCTGCCTCTGAGATGTTAGTTTTCCTCAAAGTAGTTATTCAGTACAGTAATCCTTTATGAGTCGTTACGGCGATTGTTTTGGTAGATGTAGTAACTGTGAGGAATCCTGTTGAGTTCTTCTCCCACAGAACAACATAGATATAAAACTAGACTGCACTCTGTCCAGGTGCCAACTTGCACCTTGTGCACTCGTAGCCTGCATGTATGGCCTACTTGTGAGCCAGCAGAGTGTGCCTTGTTATTTATATCAGGTCACACTTGTTGATGGTGACGTCACCAAGAATGCTGGTCCCTCATTGGCTGTTGATGGCGACGTCGGCAGGAATACTGGTCCTTGATTGGCTGTGGACGGGGACGGTTCTCCTTTCCGAAACCCCCCCTTTTCGAAGCCCCCCCTTTTCAAAACCCCCCCTTTTCGAATTTTAATTTTCGGAAAGGTGGGGTTCAGAAATTAAGGTCGGGACCTCGCCATTCCGAAATTCTGAACTTGAGCAGATTATTCCACCAGCAGGGCTCGAAGTGAGCCATAAAGAGTGCTGTTGCATTATATCCTATATTAATTATATGGACGTATAATTGCAACACATTGATAATAAAGTGAATAATATATGAATGCCATATAGGCCTATCAATTATATGGCGTATAATATGCATGACAGCACTGTGCG
The DNA here is from genome assembly GCF_963921795.1 of Nannobrachium achirus. NCBI lineage: Eukaryota > Metazoa > Chordata > Actinopteri > Myctophiformes > Myctophidae > Nannobrachium > Nannobrachium achirus. The sequence goes on along the minus strand of NC_137831.1, from coordinate 2,993,213 downwards.
TCCTGTGCGTCTGGGAACACATTGACAAAGGGCATCAAAAAAATTAAAAAGAAGAAAAAAATAGCCAAGCCAATCATCATCATAGATTCAGAGCCTAATAAGTAATATGTAGGCCTACCGGTATTTGCTCCGCCTAAAAATAAACACGGAATGCATGCCAAACTATTGCGTGATGCCTGATCAATGGTTGTGAATGTGATAATGGATTTGGGTGCAGGGCGGTCGCCTGCAGTGAGTGCACCTGCAAGCTGGCTGTGCTGCTCCTCGTGCATTCATTATCATTATTCATTACTGTCTGAAAAGTCATCCAATAAACTGAATAAAGACTAGGCCTACTATGTGAATTGTGATCTCTTTACCTACTGTCGCTGCCGGCCTGCCGCGGTGTTGTGATGAGATGCATTTTGAAGGTCCATGAAGAAGTAATCCGTTATTTGGGTCGACAACCAGAATGCAGAATAGACTATCATTTTGGCTGAGAATGTAATGCCACAATGGTTTAAATTATCTAATGTATCTTTGAGAAGCGCAGAGCTGGTCAGAGTCCAATCAGACCAGCTGCGGGACTGCTGCGCTAATTGGGTTGACTCGTTGACTCTAGGCCTACTTGCGCTATTCGGTTTATAATTGAAAAATGGAAATGCAATGACAGTAGGCCTATTAATTCATTTATCAAAATATCAAAATTCATTCCATTTGTCCACACATCCAGTGTGGAAGGAAGACAGACAGACAGATAGACGGACAGACTGGTTGATTTCATTTTCCCATTGCACACGCAGAGAACGTCAAGTCAGTCAGTTCAGCACCGACAGCCCGAAGTGGTTGCACTTTTATGAGACAGAAATGGTTCCGGTCATTAGCTCCTGCTGTGACATCAGACGCACTTGATCATCACCAACTAAGGATCAAAGCATGGTGGTAATCGAGGGTTGTGAGTCTCACAGCTGAAACAAGGAACTGCGCTGAACTTCATGACATAACGAGTGCGAGAGAATTAGAAGGTTGCATATAGGAAAAAGTAGGCTATAGTTTCATGACAGAGAGAGAGAGAGAGAGAGAGAGAGAGAGAGAGAGAGAGAGAGAGAGAGAGAGAGGCGGCGCGTAATGAAGGCTAGGGGAGGCTGTGCGCCTTCCCAAATGCTGCTGGGTATTTCCAAATGATTAGGCCTATATAGACAGCCGCGGCGCTGAGAACAGCTGGCTGTACAAGCTTCAGTCATACAGTATCCTACACACTCACATCGCGTCGCGGATGTGCCCGGTGTGACTCTGAGCTTGGAGGTCTGCTATTCTCTGCACGCAACATCATCGTGGGACGGAGATAAATTAGGCTTGATGATGGGCTGCAGCTGATGTGATCATAGCCTACTCATAGAGCGCTTTCTAGTCTCTGTCTCTCCGTTCTCAGTGGAGGAAACGTAGGCTACTCCGATTTTTTACTTAGGTAAAAGTATCAATAGCCTACTGCATTATTGAAATACTTTGTTACAAGTTAAAGTCCGGAATTCAAAATGCACTTGGGTAAAAGTAGGCTACGAAAGTAATGGCATCAAAATAGGCTCACAACGTGTCACACAGCGCAGCGCGACACGTTGTGAGCTTGTAGATTGGCTATTTTCAAATAGTCTATAAAACGGGGCTAAAGGCACTATGTTTTATATTAGGCCTATGTTTTCATATAGTTGTAGTGGAGTAAAAATACAATATTTGGATCCGAGATGTTGTGGAGTAGCCTAGTATTGAAAAAAAAAAAGAAAAAAAGAAATAGCCTCCCCAAACGTTTGGCTCACCCGCCGCCTTGAGAGAGAGAGAGATGTTCTCTCATGCGAGAGAGAGAGCGCTAAAGTCAGATATAGGCCTAAAGATAGTCTTATATAGGCTATATTCGGAATAGAGGGGTGCTATAGAAGAAGAGCAAACACCCCCATTTCGAATAATGGAAGTCAATGGTCGGAAAGCGGGTGCGTTTTCATTTCGGAAAAGCGGGGCTTATATAACATTTGGAGACACCGCTATTTCGAAGAATGGAAGTCAATGTTCGGAATAGCAGGATTTCGGAATAGCGGGGTGAACCCGCTGTGGACGTGAACACAGACACATAAGTGACAGAGAAACAGAACGCAGTACTTGCACACTCTGCTGGCATAAGTAAATATATGTATTTTATGCAGAGTCCTCCAATCCTCCATCAGTCATGGCTGCCAGTTCCCACCTGATGTTGTGTGGTATTTCTGACTGCTCCAGATCGTACTGAATAACTGCTAGCTTGCAGAGTGTCTTAAGACTAGGACTCAAGTCTAGGATGTACAGGTCATTGTTGGGTGTGTAGTCTCCTTTATATCCTCCAAAGATGAAGACACGACTTCCCACCATGCAACAGCAGCCCCCTGTCCTCCAAAATGAGTCATTCACCTTGGGCTTAACCTCCTTCCAGGAGAAGGTCCCTGGACTGGATTTCCACATATTATCATTCATGTTCCAAGAGTCATTCTCTCTCCACATCTTACCACCAAGCATATACAGCTCTCCATTGTAGGCAAAGGCTGAATGATCCCTGCATATTTCTGGAAGATCCTTTGCAGAAGGAATGTTCAGCCAACTGTTGGTCTCTGTGTCAAACACTCTGATGATGAACAGCCAACCCCCAACTACAAACATCTTTGTTCCAATGATGGTGGCAGAGTGACCACATGAAGCAGGTGGGGGAGTGCCTCTGGTGTTAATTAAGGACCAGACCATCGTGGTGGTGTCCAGCTTGTAGATGTCATTAGTGGTTCTACATGCCGCGGTCCATCCTCCATGGACATACATGACCCTCCCCAAGACACAGGATGAGTGACCAGACTTCCCCTCTGGAACACTGCCAGAAACCCTAGTCATGATCCATCTGTGGGCGCCGACATCAAACGCATAAAGCATATTGTTGGGCTCAAAGCTATTATTCTTCCTTCCTCCCCAGAGGTAGACGATGTCTTCAATGAGCACAGCTGTGTGGCCATAGCGACTACGGGGAACCTCAGGGGGTCGTTCTCCTGCTGTAGTCGTCACTGGGGGCAACGTCCTCCATCTCAAAGACACTGTGTTGAAGACGTACACATTGATTTGAGTTGTCCTAGTGTGACTACCAAATGCGTACACTTTGTGTCCCATCGATACAGCACCACCATAGGTTATATCTGGGGCTCCTCGCAGCTTCACTGTACACAGCATTATTTGACAGTCCAACAGCTACAACACTTTATGAACCAATACCTTTACCAGCTTTCTCTGTAAGACAGTCTTATTGAACATGACACCATTTATATAGGAGGCCAGTCTATGATGTCAGTATTATGATGTAATACTGTGCCGTCATAGAATCTCCATATTTAGTCAAAAAGAGAGCCAACATATTATGCCTTCCAGAGGCATAACCTGAGCTCATCATGACATGTTGTGAGCTTGTAGATCAGATATTTTGACCATTGTTGCTGAATGCTTATGATGAAATACCCAATAGGGACACCAGGCTGACCCTTTGCTGAGAGACAGGTGAAGTAGGGACTCCCACAACCTGTTCATAGATTCCATATAGTTCCGTTGTTTGACATCACAATCATAAGTGTATTTTGGATTGATGTCAATTTGTCAAACATGGAGGACCCCCTGTAGTAACTCTGAGGACACCCTAGGGGTCCCGGACCCCCTGTTTAAGACCCGTGGAGCTGATGAGGTCAATTCTAAGATAATAATAACCAGTAAGACGCATACTGTAGGCCCTAAAGGGCGAGGTCGCGCCATCTGTCTTGGCCATGAATCCCTTTTATGCCCATACATGGAGATCCCTGCTCTGAGTATCATCCCTGTGATGTCACCTGTTTTTATGCCCATAAATGGAGATCCTTGCCTTGAGAGCACACGGCTGCTTTGGCATGTTTCTGCTGAGCAGGTCGAGTCATCACTGTGATGTCAGAACAGGTCAGCTATATCCAAATATGGAGTTTTTGAGGTCAGATGTAGAGCTATTGATTGCTCCTTGGAGAGCCAGGTAATGATCCAGTCGTCTCCTTGTATGGATATCCAGGGTTTGATGAGGTCAGTGTTGTGGTCTTCATATATGGAGATCCAAGTGATGATAGTCAGCAGTCTTGATTTGCAAATTAATTCTGTCTTAGCCATATAGCCTATGGAGAGTCCATATATGGGCATGTCCAAATATGGAAATTCCCAGATATGCAAGTGCTACAAGGTATCGCTCTTCTTTTTGGAAACACTGCTATGACCGTCTCTTGTTATACGCGATGTTGTTATGTTTTAGGGTTGTTCTTTTGGTATGTGTAGTGTTTTTATGTTGTTTGTTTGTTTAATGGACCTCTGAGTCAAGTTGATTGATTGATTAATGAGTAATAAGTGTTTGTGAACTAAAAAGTACAATATCTGCCTCTGAGATGTTAGTGTAGCTCAAAGTAGTTCTTCAGTACAGTATTCCTTTATGAGTCGTTACGGCGATTGTTTTGGTAGCTGTAGTAACTGTGAGGAATCCTGTTGAGTTCTTCTCCCACAGAACAACATAGATATAAAACTAGACCAGGTCAACCTGGTTGTGCCAGACCCCCTGTCTGTCATCATCATTTATGACATCATGCCTTTTGTAGGCATGTCATCATCATGTCATCATCATATATACCCTTTATAAAGAAAACCCGGACCGACAGACATTTGCTTATGTAGGCCTACCCATTTCATGGGTCTGGCAACTAGACTGCACTCTGTCCAGGTGCCAACTTGCATCTTGTGCACTCGTGGCCATGTATGGCCTACTTGTGAGCCATCAGAGTGCTCCTTGTTATTTATATCAGGTCGCACTTGCTGATTGTGACGTCACCAAGAAAGATGGTCTCATTGGCTGTTGATGGTGACATCGACAGGAATGCTGGTCCCCTATTGGCTGCGGGCGTGAACACAGACACATACGCAACATGGAAACAGAACGCAGTTCTTGCGCACTCCGCTGGCGCAAGTATTTATTTCATGCAGAGTCCTCCAATCCTCCATCAGTCATGGCTGCCAGTTCCCACCTGATGTTGTGTGGGAGTTCTGACTGCTCCAGATCGTACTGAATAACTGCTAGCTTGCAGAGCGTCTTAAGACTAGGACTCAAGTCTAGGATGTACAGGTCATCGTTGGGTGTGTAGTCTAATTTATATCCACCAAAGATGAAGACACGACTTCCCACCATGCAACAGCAGCCCCCTGTCCTCCAAAATGAGTCATTCACCTTGGGCTTAACCTCCTTCCAGGAGAAGGTCCCTGGACTGAATTTCCACACATCATGGCAGACACCAGAGACATTATCTCTCCAGTTCTCACCACCCAATATGTACAGCTCTCCATTGTAAGCAAAGGCTAATTGGCGCCTGCGTTTTTCTGGAATATCCTTTGCAGAAGGAATGTCCAGCCAGCAGTTGGTCTCCGTGTCAAACACGCTGATGTTGTTGCAGTCCCGCTTGTCCCCTATTCCCCCAACTACAAACATCTTTGTCCCGATGATGGTGGCAGAGTGACCACATGAAGCAGGTGGGGGAGTGCCTCCAGTGTTGATTAAGGACCAGACCATCGTGGTGGTGTCCAGCTTGTAGATGTCATTGGTGTGTCCATTCACGGTCAATCCTCCATAGACATACATGCTCTTCCCCAAGACACAGGCTGAGTGACCACACATCCTTTCTGGAACGCTCCCAGAAACCCTGGTCATGATCCATCTGTGGGCGTTGACATCAAATGCATAAAGCATTTTGTTGCAAAGCCTTTTATTCCATCCTCCCCAGAGGTAGACGATATCATCAATGAGCACAGCTGTGTGACCACATCGACTACAGGGAACCTCAGGAGGTCGTTCTCCTGTTGTAGTCGTCACTGGGGGCAACGTCCTCCATCTCAAAGACACTGTGTTGAAGACGTACACATTGATTTTAGTTGTCCTAGTCCTAAAATAACTTCCAAATGCGTACACTTTGTGTCCCACCGATACAGCAACACCATACGTGATATCTGGGGCTCCTCGCAGCTTCACTGAGCACTGCATTATCTGACAGACCATCAGCAACAACACTTTATGAAACAATACCTTTACCAGCTTGCTCTGTAAGACAGTCTTATTGAACATGACACCATTTATATAGGAGGCCAGTCTATGATGTCAGTACTATGATGTCACTTAGTGTGCCGTCATGGCATCTCCATATTTGGTCAAAGCTTGCGCCCAAATGTTACGCCTCCCAGGGGTTTAATCTGAAGCTCATCATGACACGTTGCGAGCTTGTAGATCGGATATTTTGACCATTGTTGTTGAATGTTTATGATGAAATACCTAAATAGGGACACCAGGCTGACCTTTGCTGAGGTACAGGTTAACACTTTCCAAGCCGGCCGTACTTGCCCGTACTTGCCCGTACTTGTCCGGTCGGCTCAATTAGCAGCTCGTCTTTTCCCGTACTGGGTCATTAAAAATGAAATTAATGATAATAAAAAAAATAAAAAAAATCTCTTTAAGAAGTGATGTGAAGGGTTAAAGTGTCAGCGACGTCATGATGTCATGTGCCTCTCACTGCCTGGAGAATACATAGCAGCCGCAACGGCTGCTATGTATTCTCCAGGCAGTGAGATACTGCTGTATACAAGCAGTATCTGTTAGCGTAGCCTTCCTCTGAGTCTTTTTCAATCAGACGAAAGGCGGAATCAAGGCTTCACAATGAGTGGATTAAATGTGTTCAGATCGCTGTGCGTGCATAGAAGACGATATGTACTTTCGGGTGCTGTTTGTTATCGCTGTTTCGCCCGTTTCGCCGCACACAAATGAATGGGGGAGCTCAGTCTACTGCAGCATGAAGTAGGTCGCCCTGCCCTAAAATACACTATATACACGGATCGCACGCCCGCACGGGGCGCTACACTACACGCTGTTAGCATTTGGTGCATTGTTCTTTTTTAAACATGTTTATAAATAAATAGAAGATTGCACGGCAGTACCTCTGTACCCCTGTTTTTAAGGGGCTCCCTGCGGCTTGCAAAGAGTTAAGTAGGGACCCCATAACCTGTTCATAGATTCCATATAGTTTCATCGTTTGACAGCACAATCATCAGTGTATTTTGGATTCATGTCAATTTGTCTTTTCAGATATTTAACCACTTGAACCGTCAATACTTAAAAGGTAAGCTGGGAAGGTTGCCAACTCACGTGAAAGACAGGTGGAGACGTCTTTTCTGGTTTCCATGGTTACCATGTAAGCGGAACGTACTGTAGCGGCTGGTGAATAAAAACACTACATATCCCATCATGCAACGCGGCCGCCTGCATCACTCTGCTTCCGTTTTCCATTGACTCCTATTCTAAGTTGATACATAAAAACGGCTTTATCTACAAATAAGGTACAAATAACGCAGAGGAGGCCGTGATCCCCTCGTTTTCATGTCAACACTAAGCCGTGATGGTCGGCCGCGGATAGGATTTTAGTTTCGCGACCGTTTGTAAACAAACCGACGTCCGTTTTAGAATCGTCAGACGTGCACACGTGCACACCCACGTGGCGTCTGGTGCTCTTTTATAATAGACAGGCCAGTCAATGGTGGCGCTCCCTTTCCAAACCACTAGATGGGGCTGGCGTTCAATGTGTAAATAATCTTGACCTTTCACTCTGTACTTAGTCTATTCTTTTCCCCCTCTACACCAAAGCTCTTTGCCGAAATTAGACAATCTACAAGTGCTGTTGAGGCACATTCAGCTTGTAGATCTGCTATTTTTTTGGCTAAAGTTCTCAGAATATGGACGTTAGGGTTCTAGTGGTTAATTTAAAAAAGTAGACACACAGATTTGGAGGACCCCCTGTAGTGACTCTGAGGACCCCCTAGGGGTCCCGGATCCCCTGTTGAGGACCCCTGGACTAAGAGCAGATGAGGTCAATTCTAAAATAATAACCACTAAGACGCCTAAGCCCTAAAGGGTGAGGTCGCGCCATCTGTCTTGGCCATGAATCCTTTTTATGCCCATACATGGAGATCCCTGCTCTGAGTATCATCCCAGTGATTTCATCTGTTTTTATGCCCATATATGGAGATCCCTGCTCTGAGTGCACACGGCTGCTTGGCATGTTTCTGCTGAGCTGGTCGAGTCATCACTGTGATGTCAGAACAGGTCAGCTATATCCATATATGGAGTTTTTGAGGTCAGATGTAGAGCTATTGATTGCTCCATATATGGAGAGCCAAGTGATGATCCAGTCGTCTCCATGTATGGATATCCAGGGTTTGATGAGGTCAGTGTTGTGGTCTTCATATATGGAGATCCATGTGATGATAGTCAGCAGTCTTGATTTGCAAATGAATTCTGTCTTAGCCATATAGCCTATGGAGAGTCCATATATTGGCATTTCCAAATATGGGATTTCCCAGATATGCAAGTTTTACAAGGTATCGGCCTTCTTTTTGGAAACACTGGTATGACTGTCTCTTGTTATAGCCGATGTTGTTATGTTTTAGGGTTGTTCTTTTTGTATGTGAATTGTTTATGTTGTTTGTTTGTTAAATGGACCCCTGAGTCAAGTTGATTGATTAATTAATTAGTAATAAGTGTTTGTGAACTAAAAAGTACACTATCTGCCTCTGAAATTTTAGTGTACCTCAATGTAATTCTTCAGTACAGTAATCATCTATGAAAATTAGTCGTTACAGCGATTGTTTTGGTAGATGTAGTAACTGTGAGGAACCCTGTTGAGTTCTTCTCCCACAGAACAACATAGATATAAAACTAGACTGCACTCTGTCCAGGTTCCAACTTGCACCTTGTGTACTCCCATGTATGGCCTACTTGTGTGCCAGCAGAGCGCGTTGTTATTTATATCAGGTCACACTTGTTGATGGTGACGACACCAAGAATGCTGGTCCCTCATTGGCTGTTGATGGTGACATCGGCTGGAATACTGGTCCCTGATTGGCTGCGGGCGTGAACACAGACACATAAGCGACAGAGAAACAGAACGCAGTACTTGCCCACTCTGCTGGCACAAGTAAATATATGTATTTTATGCAGAGTCCTCCAATCCTCCATCAGTCATGGCTGCCAGTTCCCACCTGATGTTGTGTGGGAGTTCTGACTGCTCCAGATCGTACTGAATAACTGCTAGCTTGCAGAGCGTCTTAAGACTAGGACTCAAGTCTAGGATGTACAGGTCATTGTTGGGTTTGTAGTCTCCTTTATATCCTCCAAAGATGATGACACGACTTCCCACCATGCAACAGCAGCCCCCTTTCCTCCACAATGAGTCATTCACCTTGGGCTTAGCCTCCTTCCAGGAGAAGGTCTCTGGACTGAATTTCCACATATTATCATTCATGATCCAAGAGTCATTCTCACTCCACTTCTCCCCACCAAACATATACAGCTCTCCATTGTTGGAAAAGACTGAATGATCCCTGCGTTTTTCTGGAAGATCCTTTGCAGAAGGAATGTCCAGCCAGCAGTTGGTCTCTGTGTCAAACACTCTGATGTCGAAGATGAACGGCCAGAAACTAGGTGTGCCCCCAACTACAAACATCTGTTTCCCGATTATGGTGGCAGAGTGATAACATGAAGCAGGCGGGGAAGTGCCTCCGGTGTTAATTAAGGACCAGACCATCGTGGTGGTGTCCAGCTTGTAGATGTCATTGGTTTTTCCAACCTGGGTCCATCCTCCATGGATATACATGACCTTCCCCAGGACACAGGCTGAGTGGTCCTCCCTCCCGTCTGGAACGGTCCCAGAAACCCTAGTCATGATCCATCTGTCTGCGTCGACATCAAATGCATAAAGCATGTTGTTGCAAAGCCCTTTATTCCTTCCTCCCCAGAGGTAGACGATATCTTCAATGAGCACAGCTGTGTGGCCATAGCGACTACAGGGAACCTCAGGAGGTCGTTCTCCTCTTGTAGTCGTCACTGGGGGCAACGTCCTCCATCTCAAAGACACTGTGTTGAAGACGTACACATTGATTTGAGTTGTCCTAGCCCTAAAGTAACCTCCAAATACATACACTTTGTGTCCCACCGATACAGCAACACCATCAGTGATATCTCGGGCTCCTCGCAGCTTCACTGTACATTGCATTATTTAACAGACCATCAGCAACAACACTGTTTGAAACAATGCTCTTACCAGCTTGCTCTGTAAGACAGTCTTATTGAACATGACACCATTTATATAGGAGGCCAGTCTATGATGTCAGTACTATAATGTCACTTAGTGTGCCGTCATAGAATCTCCATATTTGGTCAAAGTTGGGGCCCAAATGTTATGCCTCCCAGGGGCATAATCTGAAGCTCATAATGGCACGTTGTGAGCGTGTAGATCAGATATTTTAGTCATTGTTGTTGAATGCTTATGATGAAATGCCCAAATAGGGACACCAGGCTTCTTTCAGTCACTTTTAGCCATTTTCAAGTTTAAACTTGAAACAAGGCTTCATGATATCTTCAGAAACAGCTAGAAAACATAGGATCTCCATATTTAGTCAAATAGAAAGCCCACGGCACGGTGGCGCAGTCAGTAGTGCTGTCGCCTCACAGCTAGAAGGTCCTGGGTTCGATTCCCGCCGGGGGACACTGTGGGTGCTGGGGGCGTGTTCCCTCCTCCGCGTCATCAGTGCCCACACCCTAGGTGGGGTTGGCAAAAGGGCCTTTCTGTGTGGAGTTTGCATGTTCTCCCCGTGTCTCCTAGGGTAGATACCCTCACAAAAACATGCAGTAATCCTGGTCTCTATAAAGCCTCCCCCTGGCCAGTCGGGGCGCCTGATGGAGGGGAATGGAACTGGTTGGAATAACGTGTTCCTTCCACGCGCTACGTCCAACCGGGGAAGCTCCCCCTGTCAGGTGATAAGAAGCGGCCTGCTCACTCCTCATGCATTGAAGGAAGCATGAGCTCAGTTCGGGGCCCTCCCCAGGTTGGCAGAGGGAGAATAGAGCCCAGGATCACAGCTTAGGCAATTGGCACCGGGTGAAAAAAATGGGTTACAAAAATCGTGGGATAAAAAAAAAAAAAAAAAAAAAAAAAATAGAAAGCCCACATATTATGCCTTCCAGAGACATAACCTGAGCTCATCATGACATGTTGTGAGCTTGTAGATCGGATATTTTGACCACTGTTGCTGAATGCTTATGATGAAATACCAAATAGGGACAACAGGCTGACCCTTTGCTGAGAGAGAGATGAAGCAGGGACCCCCACAACCTGTTCATAGATTCCATAGTTTCATCGTTTGACAGCACAATCATCAGTGTATTTTGGATTGATGTCAATTTGTCTTTTCAGATATTTAACCACTTGAACCGTCAATACTTAATAATCTTTACCTTGCACTCTTTACTTAGTCTACTCTTTTTCCCCTCTACACCAAACCTCTTTTCTGAAATTAGCTGATCTACAAGCGCTGTGAGGCGCTTTGAGCTTGTAGATCCGCAATTCTTTTGGTTAAAGTTCTCAGAATATGGACGTTAGGGTTCAAGTGGTTAATATAAAAAATGAGACACACAGATTTGGAGGACCCCCTGTAGTAACTCTGAGGACCACCTAGGGGTCCCGGACCCCCTGTTGAAGACCCCTGGACTAAGAGCTGATGAGGTCAATTCCAAAATAATAACCACTAAGACGCCTAAGCCCTAAAGGGCGAGGTCGCGCCATCTGTCTTGGCCATGAATCCCTTTTATGCCCATACATGGAGATCCCTGCTCTGAGTATCATCGCTGTGATGTCACCTATTTTTATGCCCATATATGGAGATCCCTGCTCTGAGTGCACACGGCTGCTTTGGCATGTTTCTGCTGAGCTGGTCGAGTCATCACTGTGATGTCAGAACAGGTCAGCTATATCCATATATGGAGTTTTTGAGGTCAGATGTAGAGCTATTGTTTGCTCCATGGAGAGCCATTTGATGATCCAGTCGTCTCCATGTATGGATATCAAGGGTTTGATGAGGTCAGTGTTGTGGTCTTCATATATGGAGATCCATGTGATGATACTCAGCAGTCTTGATTTGCAAATGAATTCTGTCTTAGCCTGTGGAGATTCCATAAATGGGCATTTCCAAATATGGGCATTCCCAGATATGCCCTTAATATTGATGACATATCCACATATGTGCATAAAAGAGACAAGGAACAAATCAATTTGTTTATCTTGTGTCACATCAACCACACTGGTTAGACTGACACAATATATCCATATAAGGGCATATGGGCTTAATATTGATGGGCCTTAAATGGATTATTTTTAGTGTGTTTGGCCACACTAATATAATCAAAAGGCAAAATACATCAAGCCAGGACCAAGTGTGGAGAAGAGGGGTCACAGGTGCAGCGCACAGCTTGGTTGGTGAGCTGGTGAGACGAAGGAGAGCTCCAGGCAGGAATAACCCCACAGTCCTGGAGAACTCTACGCATCTGTGTCACCTCAAGACCTCAGGAGGGACCCACCCAATACCTCCAGCCTCTTGTTGGTTTAAAAAATATATATAATTTATGGAGCCGGAGGGAGGAGTTTAGCCTTGGCCAGGTGGAGGAGATGGGCAGTGATTTGGCCATCACTGCTGACCCGGCCATCAGGAGGGTGTAGCGGTTCAAGGGTCAAAACACCTGATGATCGATGGATTCCGCCTGAAGACATCACATTTTCCTGGCCAAGGCTACATTCACCAAACGTGAATGGAGGAGAAGAATCGTTAGATGTAATTATAATCGTAATCATTCATCTGGGAATCAAATTGCCCAGTGCTACAAGGTATCGCTCTTCTTTTTGAAAACACGGCTATGACTGTCTCTTGTTATAGCCGATGTTGTTATGTTTTAGGGGTGTTGTTTTTGTATGTGTAGTGTTTTTATGTTGTTTGTTTGTTTAATGAACCTCTGAGTCAAGTTGATTGATTGATTAATTAGTAATAAGTGTTTGTGGAGTAAAATGTACAATATCTGCTTCTGAGATGTTAGTGTACCTCAAAGTAGTTCTTCAGTACAGTAATCATATATGAAAATGAGTCATTACAGCGATTGTTTTGGTAGATGTAGTAACTGTGAGGAATCCTGTTGAGTTCTTCTCCCACAGAACAACATAGATATAAAACTAGACTGCACTCTGTCCAGGTGCCAACTTGCACCTCGTGCACTCGTGGCCATATATGGCCTACTTGTGAGCCAGCAGAGCGCTCCTTGTTATTTATATCAGGTCACACTTGTTGATGGTGACGTCACCAAGAATGCTGGTCCCTCATTGGCTGTTGATGGCGACGTCGGCAGGAATGCTGGTCCCTGATTGGCTGAGGGCGTGAACACAGACACATAAGCGACAGAGAAACAGAACGCAGTACTTGCGCACTCTGCTGGTGCAAGTAAATATATTTATTTTATGCAGAGTCCTCCAATCCTCCATCAGTCATGGCTGCCAGTTCCCACCTGATGTTGTGTGGGAGTTGTGACTGCTCCAGATCGTACTGAATAACTGCTGGCTTGCAGAGCGTCTTAAGACTAGGACTCAAGTCTAGGATGTACAGGTCATCGTTGTGTGTTGTGTAGTCTGTTTTACATCCTGCAAAGATGAAGACACGACTTCCCACCAGGCAACAGCAGCCCCCTGTCCTCCAAAATGAATCATTCACCTTGGGCTTAACCTCCTTCCAGGAGAAGGTCTCTGGACTGAGTTTCCACATATCATCCTTTTTGATCCAAGAGTCATTCTCAATATCACTCCAGCCTTCACCACCCAATATGTACAGCTCTCCATTGTAGGCAAAGCCTGAAGGACTGTGGCGTTTTTCTGGAAGATCCTTTGAAGAAGGAATGTCCAGCCAACAGTTGGTCTCCGTGTCAAACACGCTGATGCAGTCCTCCTCGTCCCCTGTACCCCCAACTACAAACATCTTTGTTCCAATGATGGTGGCAGAGTGACAACATGAAGCAGGTGGGGGAGTGCCTCCGGTGTTAATTAAGGACCAGACCATCGTGGTGGTGTCCAGCTTGTAGATGTCATTAGTAGATGTCATTAGTGTGCATCCTCCATGGACATACATGACCTTCCCCAAGACACAGGCTGAGTGGCCGTGCCTCGCCTCTGGAACGCTCCCAGAAACCCTAGTCATGATCCATTTGTGGGCGTCAACATCAAATGCATAAAGCATGTTGTTGCAAAGCCCTTTATACCATCCTCCCCAGAGATAGACGATATCTTCAATGAGCACAGCTGTGTGGCCACATCGACCACAGGGAACCTCAGGAGGTCGTTCTCCTGTTGTAGTTGTCACTGGGGGCAACGTCCTCCATCTCAAAGACACTGTGTTGAATCTACGGTCTCTACGGGGATCGCAAGGTATGAGTTAAGGACCAGACCGTCGTGGTGGTGTCCAGCTTGTAGATGTCATTAGTGCGTGTACATGCCGCGGTCCATCCTCCAGGACATACATGACCTTCCCCAAGACACAGGCTGAGTGGAAGCTCTTCCCCTCTGGAACGGTCACAGAAACCCTAGTCATGATCCATCTTTGGGCGCCGACATCAAACGCATAAAGCATATTGTTGTGCTCAAAGCTATTATTCTTCCTTCCTCCCCAGAGGTAGACGATATCTTCAATGAGCACAGCTGTGTGGCCACATCGACTACAGGGAACCTCAGGAGGTCGTTCTCCTGCTGTAGTCGTCACTGGGGGCAACGTCCTCCATCTCAAAGACACTGTGTTGAAGACGACCACATCGATTTGAGTTGCCCTAGGGTTACCTCCAAATGCGTACACTTTGTGTCCCACCGATACAGCAACACCATGGGTGATAGCTGGGGCTCCTCGCAGCTTCACTGTACACTGCATTATTTGACAGACCATCAGCAACAACACTTTATGAAACAATGCTTTTACCAGCTTGCTCTGTAAGACAGTCTTATTGAACATGACACCATTTATATAGGAGGCCAGTCTATGATGTCAGTACTATGATGTCATTTAGTGTGCCGTCATAGAATCTCCATATTTGGTCAAAGTTGGCAACCCAATATTATGCCTCCCAGGGGCATAATCTGAAGCTCAACACGACACATTGTGAGCTTGTGAATCGGATATTTTGACCATTGTTGCTGAATGCTTATGATGAAATACCCAAATAGGGACACCAGGCTGACCTTTGCTGAGGGACAGGTTAAGTAGGGACCCCACAACCTGTTCATAGATTCCATATAGTTTCATCGTTTGATCAGTGTATTGTGGATAGGGTTGGGTACCGAAGTCGGTACTTTTATTGGTATCGAATGCATGACGTCGGTACTATCGAGTATTGGTTCACGTAAAAACAAACAGTACCTCGTTTCGATACTCTTGAACGTACCCGTGGCCGGTCGCATCCGTAACAACATTGAATTGCTTTAGTAAACTTGCGTAGTTGCGTTACTGTGAAAATGGCCCACAACTGAAAACATCCGACAATAGCCAATAATATTATTATGATGATCCAACGTCTATGATCTCCGGCTGTGACACTGTATGCGCATCGATCGTCACCTCTCCTCAGTCCCACGCTAACGCTCTGGACCAGAGCTACTCTCCCCATAGCCTCTCCCCCTCTCCGCTCGCTGCTCTGTCTGGCTTTCACCCTTTCCGTGTTGAAGAAGTGAAAGCCTTAATTTTCTGTGTCGTATAAAAAAAAGAATACAGTCCCGGGAGAGATGTGTAGTATGGCGGTACACGTGTCTTTAGTTCCGACCGTCTAGAAAAAGTAATTGATCGGTTGAACCAAACTTTTTACGCATGTATGTGTTTGTTTCGCCAGCGCAGGGCAGACACCCTGCCTCTGTGTAACTCCATGCGGCACGTTCATGTATGCAGTAGACACACACGAACACGCATTCGCGTTCAATGGAGTTGCATTCAGCAACGCAAATTGTTGATGTGAGGTTTAAGAATAAAGAGAAGCAAGGTTTAATTGTCACTACTCAGAGACAAGAAGCAAAATGCAATGTTGTGATCGAGGTGATAATAAGAAAAACTAAGATAAGGTAAGATGATGATGACGATGATAATAATAATAACAATAATAGTAAAAATAATAAACCGTCAACAGTATAGCCATAGAATAGCTGTATAAAGAATGTGTTCTATTGCAGACAAACACTTGTATATAAAATAGCAGCCATAGTAACAGTAATAGTAGTCCCATCAACTACAGTAAGCCTACTACTTGACATGAAAATGGCTGTCTTAGGCAGCCTTAATAACCTATTGTGGTGTGTAAAATAGCCTATAGAAACAAGTTAATAAATTAATAATAATAATAATAAATAAAAAAGTATCGAAAACAGTATCGAAACAGGTATCGTATCGATTCGCAGGTATCGAAAAAGGTATCGTATCGATTCAGAGGTGAACGATACCCATCACTAATTTTGGATGATGTCAATTTGTCTTTTCAGATATTTAACCACTTGAACCATCAATACTTAATAATACTCAATAATCTTGACCCTTCACTCTGTACCGAAATTAACCGATCTACAAGTGCTGTTGAGGCGCATTGAGCTTGTAGATCTGCTATTTTTTGGGGCTCAAGTTCTCAGAATATGGACGATAGGATTCAAGTGGTTAATATAAAAAAGGAGACACACAGATTTGGAGGACCCCCTGTAGTGACTCTGAGGACCCCCTAGGGGTCCCGGATCCCCTGTTGAGGACCCCTGGACTAAGAGCAGATGAGGCCAATTCTAAAATAATAACCACTAAGACGCCTAAGCCCTAAAGGGCGAGGTCGCGCCATCTGTCTTGGCCATGAATCCTTTTTATGCCCATACATGGAGATCCCTGCTCTGAGTATCATCCCTGTGATGTCACCTGTTTTTATGCCTATACATGGAGATCCCTGCTCTGAGTGCATATGGCTGCTTTGGCATGTTTCTGCTGAGCTGGTCGAGTCATCACTGTGATGTCAGAACAGGTCAGTTATATCCATATATGGAGTTTTTGAGGTCAGATGTAGAGCTATTGATTGCTCCATGGAGAGCCAGGTGATGATCCAGTCGTCTCCATGTATGGATATCAAGGGTTTGATGAGGTCAGTGTTGTGGTCTTCATATATGGAGATCCATGTGATGATAGTCAGCAGTCTTGATTTGCAAATTAATTCTGTCTTAGCCATATTTCCTATGTAGTCCAATCCATATATGGGCATTTCCAAATATGGGCATTCCCAGACATGCAAGTGCTACAAGTTATCAGCCTTCTTTTTGGAAACACAGCTATGACTGTCTCTTGTTATAGCCGATGTTGTTATGTTTTAGGGGTGTTCTTTTTGTATGTGTAGTGTTTTTATGTTGTTTGTTTGTTTAATGGACCTCTGAGTCAAGTTGATTGATTGATTAATTAGTAATAAGTGTTTGTGGAGTAAAAAGTACAATATCTGCCTCCGAGATGTTAGTGTACCTCAAAGTAGTTCTTCAGTACAGTAATCCTTTATGAGTCGTTACAGCGATTGTTTTGGTAGCTGTAGTAACTGTGAGGAACCCTGTTGAGTTCTTCTCCCACAGAACAACATAGATATAAAACTAGACTGCACTCTGTCCAGGTGCCAACTTGCAACCTGTGCACTCGTAGCCATGTATGGCCTACTTGTGAGCCATCAGAGCGCACCTGTTATTTATATCAGGTCGGACTTGTTGATGGTGACGACACCAAGAATGCTGGTCCCTCATTGGCTGTTGATGGCGACGTCGGCAGGAATACTGGTCCCTGATTGGCTGCGGGCGTGAACACAGACACATAAGCGACATGGAAACAGAACACAGTACTTGCTCACTCTGCTGGCACAAGTAAATATATGTATTTTATGCAGAGTCCTCCAATCCTCCATAAGTCATGGCTGCCAGTTCCCACCTGATGTCGTGTGGGAGTTCTGACTGCTCCAGATCGTACTGAATAACTGCTAGCTTGCAGAGCGTCTTAAGACTAGGACTCAAGTCTAGGATGTACAGGTCATCGTTGGGTTTGTAGTCTCCTTTATATCCTCCAAAGATGAAGACACAACTTCCCACCATGTAACCTTCTTCCAGGAGGAGGTCTCTGGACTGAATTTCCACATATTATCATTCAAGATCCAAGAGTCATTCTCACTCCACTTCTCCCCACCAAACATATACAGCTCTCCATTGTAGGAAAAGGCTGAATGATCCTTGCGTTTTTCTGGAAGATCCTTTGCAGAAGGAATGTCCAGCCAGCAGTTGGTCTCTGTGTCCAACACTCTGATGTTGTAGAAGATGAACGGCCAGTCCCCAGCTTTTCCCCCCACTACAAACATATTTGTCCCGATGATGGTGGCAGAGTGATGACATGAAGCAGGAGGCGGAGTGCATCCGGTGTTAATTAAGGACCAGACCATCGTGGTGGTGTCCAGCTTGTAGATGTCATTGGTGTATCCAACCTGGGTCCATCCTCCATGGATATACATGACCTTCCCCAAGACACAGGCTGAGTGGTCCTCCCTCCCGACTGGAACGGTCCCAGAAACCCTAGTCATGATCCATCTGTCTGCGTCGACATCAAATGCATAAAGCATGTTGTTGCAAAGCCCATTATTCCTTCCTCCCCAGAGGTAGACGATATCTTCAATGAGCACAGCTGTGTGGCCACATCGACTACAGGGAACCTCAGGAGGTTGTTCTCCTGTTGTAGTCGTCACTGGGGGCAACGTCCTCCATCTCAAAGACACTGTGTTGAAGACGTACACATTGATTTGAGTTGTCCTATGGTAACTTCCAAATGCATACACTTTGTGTCCCACCGATACAGCAACACCATCGGTGATATCTGAGGCTCCTCGCAGCTTCACTGTACACTGCATTATTTAACAGACCATCAACAACAACACTGTTTGAAACAATGCTTTTACCAGCTTGCTCTGTAAGACAGTCTTATTGAACATGACACCATTTATATAGGAGACCAGTCTATGATGTCAATACTATGATTTCACTTAGTGTGCCGTCATAGAAGCTCCATATTTGGTCAACGTTGGGGCCCAAATGTTACGCCTCCCAGGGGCATAATCTGAAGTTCATCATGGCACATTGTGAGCTTGTACATTGGATACTTTGACCATTGTTGCTGAATGCTTATGATGAAATACCTAAATAGGGACACCAGGCTGACCCTTCTAATGTGTTACAGTCACTTTCACCCATTTTTAAGTTTGAACAGGTAAGAAAGCACTTTTTGAGCGGTGGTAAACCGCTCCTATATGTGGCTGTGCGTGTGTCTGTAGCCTTTTTCCTCAGCGTTTGCCATAGCAAAATGTGTGTACTTAGCATCATGTTTGTCTAGTGATGTCATCATCATATGTCTGTAGCCTTTTTCCTCAGCGTTTTGCCATGGCAAAACGTGTGTGTGTAGCATAGCCTGTACATCAGAGACACAAATCTGAAGACGTTATGCAAGCACGACCACCGCTCACTTCACATTGGGTGTGATTTTTACATGTCTTATTGGAACAGGGCTTCATGATATCCTCAGACACAGCTATTTTAGAATGCTATTATAATTTGGTTTTGTGTGGAGACAGGAGCTGGGTCTGGCTTCTCCCCTTTCTTAGTCCACTTCCTCCCGGCTGCTTCTGTGTTCATTCCTACTAACAATGTTTAGGGCAGTGGTGCTGAGTCTGTCTGGAGAGATTAAGGAAACTGTAAAACCCTAACAGTTTTTATTCAAAGCTTTAAATAGGTGTGGCTAGCGATTCAGGGTCTGGAACCAGGCTAGGTAGATGTAGTAACTGTGAGGAACCCTGTTGAGTTCTTCTCCCATAGAACAACATAGATATAAAACTAGACCAGGTCAACCTGGTTGTGCCAGACCCCCTGTCTGTCATCATCATTTATGACATCATGCCTTTTGTAGGCATGTCATCATCATGTCATCATCATATATACCCTTTATATAGAAAACCAGGACAAACAGACAGACAGACCGACATTTGCTTATGTAGGTCTACCCATTTCATGGGTCTGGCAACTAGACTGCACTCTGTCCAGGTGCCAACTTGCATCTTGTGCACTCGTGGCCATTTATATGTCTACTTGTGAGCCAGCAGAGCGCGCCTTGTTATTTATATCAGGTCACACTTTTTGATGGTGACGACACCAAGAATGCTGGTCCCTCATTGGCTGTTGATGGCAACGTCGACAGGAATGCTGGTCCCTGATTGGCTGCAGGCGTGAACACAGACACATAAGCGACAGAGAAACAGAACGCAGTACTTGCGCACTCTGCTGGCGAGCGTAAATATATTAATTTTATGCAGAGTCCTCCAATCCTCCATCAGTCATGGCTGCCAGTTCCCACCTGATGTTGTGTGGGATTTCTGACTGCTCCAGATCGTACCTAATAACTGCTAGCTTGCAGAGCGTCTTAAGACTAGGACTCAAGTCTACGATGTACAGGTCATTGTTGGGTGTTGGGTAGTCTCTTTTACGTCCTCCAAAGATGAAGACACAACTTCCCACCATGCAGCAGCAGCCCCTTGTCCTCCAAAATGAGTCATTCACCTTGGGCTTAACCTCCTTCCAGGAGAAGGTCTCTGGACTGAATTTCCACATATTATGGCAGAAACATGAGACATTATCACTCCAGTTCTCACCACCCAATATGTACAGCTCTCCATTGTAGGCAAAGGCTGAATGATGCCTGCGTTTTCCTGGAAGACCCTTTGCAGAAGGAATGTCCAGCCAGCACTTGGTCTCCGTGTCCAACATGCTGATGTTGTTGCAGTCCCCCTTGTCCCCTATTCCCCCAACTACAAACATCTTTGTCCCAATGATGGTGGCGGGGTGACCACATGAAGCAGGTGGGGGAGTGCCTCCGGTGTTGATTAAGGACCAGACCATCGTGGTGGTGTCCAGCTTGTAGATGTCATTGGTGTATCCATTCAGGGTCAATCCTCCATAGACATACATGACCCTCCCCAAGACACAGGATGAGTGAGCACACCTCCTTTCTGGAACGGTCCCAGAAACCCTAGTCATGATCCATCTGTGGGCGTCAACATCAAATGCATGAAGCATGTTGTCGCAAAGCCTTTTTTTCCATCCTCCCAAGAGGTAGATGATATCTTCAATGAGCACAGCTGTGTGGCCAAATAGACTACAGGGAACCTCAGGAGGTCGCTCTCCTGTTGTAGTCGTCACTGGGGGCAACGTCCTCCATCTTAAAGACACTGTGTTGAAGACGTACACATTGATTTGAGTTGTCCTAGGCCTAACGTAACCTCCAAATGCGTACACTTTGTGTCCCACTGATACAGCAACACCATCGGTGATATCTGGGGCTCCTCGCAGCTTCACTGTACACTGCATTATTTACCAGACCATCAGCAACAACACTGTTTGAAACAAAACTTATACCAGCTTGCTCTCTAACCCAGTCTTATTGAACATGACACCATTTATATAGGAGGCAAGTCTATGATGTCAGTACTATGATGTCACTTAGTGTGCTGTCATATCATCTCCATATTTGGTCAAAGTTGGAGCCCCAATATTACTCCCCCCAGGGGCATAATCTGAAGCTCAACACGACACGTTGTGAGCTTGTAGATTGGATATTTTGACCATTGTTGCTGAATGTTTATGATGAAATACCAAGGTAGGGACACCATGCTGACCCTTCTAATGTGTTAGAGTCACAATTATCAAGTTTAAACAGGTAAGAAAAGCACTTTTTATATTTCTTTATTGGAACAAGGCTTCATGATATCCTTAGAAACAGCTGTTTTAGAATGCTATTATATTATTATTTTGTGTGGAGACAGGAGCTGGGTTTGGCTCCTCCCCTTTCTTAGTCCACTTCCTCCCGGCTGCTTTTGTGTTCATTCCTACTAACAATGTTTAGCGCAGTGGTGCTGAGTCTAATTTATGTACCTCATTGTTGTTGAAATAATAATAACAAAAATAAAATCATCTAAATCCTAAAGGTTGTCTGAAAATCGTATGTGTCTATATCAGAGGTGTTCAAAACCTTTTTCATGTCAAGGACCCCCACAATTCCAGGTTGAACGGGATAATGAGAGAATTGCCTTGTCCAAACTCTCTTGAACTTGAATGCAGCATCATATGTTGAAAGAATTGCCCTCTCTGTGAAGAAATCCATGCCGTTACGCCACATCTCCAGTATTCGCTTGATTATGCTTACTTGCTTATTGCGACCGTAGGTCGCACTTTACTATCAAAACCACCACAAAGTGTAACTCCGTCCGTCCCTCCGTCTGTCTGTCAGTCTGTCTGTCTGTCACACCTCACACGTCACACTTTTTCCCTGCTTATATCTCCGCAACCGTTGCCCCGATCCATGCCAAATTTTGCACACACGTTCCTTGGCTGCCAAACTACAACCTCCAAGGACCCCCAGAGCTCAAGGGACCCCCAGGTCCCTGGGGGACCCCCAGATGTAAAAAATGACCAAATGCGCAAACATGACCAAATGACCACCCCAACAGGGCTGCTCACGGGGAATTCCCGGGGACCACCGACTCCTAGTGCTCCAGAACGGATGCAAAAGTGGTGGCGCCCCCAGTGGAGGACCCCTACACTGCAGCTCACATAAAATGCCGTAACTCCGGCTAGGAGCGACCGGGACAGCCGGGGCCGGTACCTATTCGTCCGCCTTGCCGGCGCGGAGACCCCACCCCTCATTTCTCACATGGCCCTCTTCTAGCGCCACCATGAGGCCGCTTCTTGCAAAACACATTTTTGGACACTGCTCCTACAATTTTCGCCCTAAAATCACGCAAATCGGTACACAGTATGTCTACACTCATCCCATCAACATGAATCTGTCCCATATAGCGCCACCTACAGGCCGATTTTTAAAATCACATTTTTGGACACTGCTCCTACAGATTTTGCCCTAAAATCACGAAAATCACTACCGATTAGGGAGCCTTACTGGTTGTATTGATGTATTACCATGCTTATTGTAAGTTGCTCCTCTGGATCAAGAGCGTCTGCTAAATGCCTAAATTGTAAATCAGTTCGGTGTGGTATCAAGCATTGAAAATAGCCAACCTCCAATTTTCGATATTTTCACCAAAAGGCCCTGCAATGTCAGCCCCTAAATGACGCGCTGTGAGCTTGAAGGTCTGCTATTTTCGATATTTCTACCAAAAGGCCCTTTTAGATCAGGGGCATAGTTCCGCCGATTTAAAATGACTCCAATACGGAACTAAAACTTCCTATGATTGGCTGCTGCTAGTTGCGCTGTTGTTTTTTGTAATGCGGTTGCATCTCACACACATAAGGATAATCTTAAACAAACAATGTATTTTCCGGTGTCTGAATACATTTTTTACCTTCTTTCTCAAGTACGTTTTGAATAACAGAACACTTCAGTGTGTGACGTTGCCGTTTCCTGTCCATGTATGCGCATTGAACGAAGCGTACTTGGTGAAATCAAAGGGATTTATATTGATCCAAAATTACTGTCCATGGGGTCTATTAAGGCCCTATCAGAGTCGGCACCACGGTGGTAAGCTATCCACCGCGGTGTTGTCTTTTTAAGTCATAAAACTACAACATTGCGTCATTACTCACGGTGAAGAGCTATCCACCGCGAGTCCCAACACATCTCTCTGTTTTTTCTTTCAGACAGATCGGCCCTTCACCCTGTTCACTGATTGGTCGACCTGGGGGGGGACTCCACCGTGGGCCGTTGCTGCCTCCACTTATTTTCTGACCTTAGCTCTTCACCACAGACTCTGATAAGGCCTTTAGGCAGAAATGTCCCTGTTGTCCAGCTTCCCCAGCAGCTCTCATAGCAGAGAGTGGCAGCCTATTAGCCTATCACTTTTACACTATTTGTTGCGGTCAAATGTGATTTTCTTTTTTCATTAATGTGTCACTAGTTGTCATTACAAACACAGCCAGTTGTCCCACACAAGCCACCACAATCTCATAAATCATGTTTTGATGGGAGCATTCGGCACAACTGCCAATCAAAGTGACTGTACTGGCCAATCACAGTGTGTCCTTTCCGGGACTTTGCAAAACACATAACAGAATAACATCTCTTTAGCAGAGTGTGATGGCTTGTGTGGGACAACGATGCCATGGATGTGTTTGTAATGACAACAAGTAACGTTCATGAAATACAAATTTACAGGGAGTGATATACCAGGAAAAGCTATAAAAGTAATGTGTGTAGCCTATCTATTCTGCATCTAGCTTAAGGCAAGACCCAAATTCAGAGTGAATATTTTTAACTCAAATATTTGCTTCTGGGGGTCCCTGGAAATAGTTTCAGATGGCCAAATACATATCTTATTGGGGGTCCTTGACTTGACAAAGTTTAAGAACCACTGCTATAGGCTGATTCTACAATTTTTGAGAAAAAGTTTTCTGAAAAAAAAAGGTTATGTTGCTATATCAGTGTTTCTCACATTTTTTCATGTCAAGGATACCCAAAATGATATGTATTTGGCCGCGGACCCCCGTCTCAAAATATGTTGTTCCAGGGACCCCCCAGGAACAACTAGATTTGAGTTAAAAATGTTCACTCTAAATGTGGCATCTTACCTTAAGCTAGATGCAGAATAGATACATGCATAAGCAGGGGCGTCAATTGGGTATGGCAGGGGTATGCAGCTGCCATACCCTGGGTCCAGGGGGTGAAATAAAAGTTACTTTTTGCGACCGTAGGTCGCATTTACTACCAAAACCTCCACCGGCTGTCCGTCTGTGAGTCCGTCAGTCAGTCAGTCACACTTTTGCCCTGCTCATATCTCCACAACCGTTGCTCCCATCCATGCCAAATTTTGCACACACACTCCTTACCTGCCAAACTACAACCTCCAATGACCCCCGGAGCTCCAGGGACCCCCAGGACCCTGGGGGACCCCCCAGGTGTAAACTCCAGGGACCCCCAGGTCCCTGGGGGACCCCCAGGTGTAAAAAAATGTCCCTCCGTGAGTGACACGTGACACGTCACACTTTTGCCCTGCTCATATCTCCACAACCGTTGCCCCCATCCATGCCACATTTTGCACACACACTCCTTACCTGTCAAACTAGAACCTCCAAGGACCCCCGGAGCTCCAGGGACCCCCAGGACCCTGGGGGACCCCCAGGTGTAAACAATGACCAAATGTGCAAAAATGACCAAATGACCACCCCAACGGGGCTGCTCACGGGGAATTCCTGGGGACCACCCACTCCTGGTGCTCCAGAACGGATGCAAAAGTGGTGGCGCCCCCAGTGGAGGACCCCCTCCACTGCAGCTCACATAAAATGCCGTAACTCCTACAGATTTTGCCCTAAAATCACGAAAATCACTACACAGCATGTCTACACTCATGTCATCAACATGGATCAGGAAGATTTTGGAAAAACACATTTTTGCCCTATTTGTGGAGATAAGCGACCTACGGTCGCTTATCTCCCGATTAGGGAGTCTTACTGGTAAATATAAATCCATGAATGTCTCTTTGTCTATCTGTTCTGGTAATTATGTTGTTAAATTACTGTAAAAATTAACAAAATGGTCTCTTTAACAAGGTATTATAATTATATTCTCCAAACTTGTATTCTCTCCATCTTGACAGAATGGTATATTCCCAGGTTCTGCAGGTCAGCTGCACAGGTGCAATGCATTATTGTTAATTGTGGCACGTTTACCAACATGTCAAGTTTAGCTGCACTTGAACAACCATTCCAGGCTGCCATATCCAGCCCAAGAAACTGTAGAAACAGGGAAAAAATAGAATGTATTTCTTAAAATAAATGTATCATGCCTGTTGCTAAGGTATGGCAACATGACTGGTGTCACCAGTCACCAGTCATGTTGCCATACCTTAGCTTTTTCTGAACTGACGCCACTGTGCATAAGTAACAGGAAGTGATGCGGCCGGCTTCCATTTTGACCATGGAAGAGTGTTTGTTTGTTTGACATGTGGAGTCTGTTTAGAACTCATCACTGTAATCTAACTATATACTATCTAATCCAGGGGTCTCAAAGTGGCGGCCCGGGGGCCATTTGCGGCCTGCGAGACTATATTTTGTGGCCCCCACCTTAATATGAAAGTTTAATGTTAGTGCGGCCCACACATTTTATATGAATGGCACTTTTCCAGTGTTGTGTGCGGAGCTGACGAACCTACTAATCACAGTGGGGTATATTGCTCTAGGGAGAGTTTCATTAGTAGTTTTGTACAGAAAAAGTTACACAGTTAACGGTACAGTATGTTCCATACAAATTGATTACCAAAGAAGGGATGTACCTGAGGAAAGTTAAACACAACTTGTTTACACCAGGGTCCTTGTTCATCTTATTTTGTGTTAAAAAATAAAAAACATTTGAGAAGATTGGATTTTTTTTAAATGTCTTTGATGGATGAAACTACAGTATAATAATGAAACAAATTAGTGCTGAGGCTGCGGCCCAGCCTCAGCCAGACTCTGCCTCCAGCGGCCCCAAGGTAAATCGAGTTTGAGACCCCTGATCTAATCTATCACTGTAATACTAATCAGAACTGGTTAAACCTTTACATAATGCAGATAAACTTTAATTGATACCCAAATAAGGGAAGCTTGGTGGAATTTTAAGGTTATATTCTGCTGGTGGGGATTTTATCATCAACTGAAGCAGAACATGGAACACAGGGACCCCCCAGAGCTGCTCCAACAGAACATGGAACACAGGGACCCCCCGGGACTGCTCCTGACACAGAGGAACACAGGGACCCCCCGGGACTGCTCCTGACACAGAGGAACACAGGGACCCCCCGGGACTGCTCCTGACACAGAGGAACACAGGGACCCCCCGGGACTGCTCCTGACACAGAGGAACACAGGGACCCCCCAGAGCTGCTCCAACAGAATGGCTCAAAGGGGCACAATAAGCTTTTAGCTTCAGCTCACTCCTTTTTTGGTCTGTTATTTATGTGAATGAATGAATGAAAATGCGTTGTATTGCTCCAATGACCAAAATAAAACTACTACTACTACTACTACTCCTGACACAGGGACCACCCTGGAGCTGCTCCTGACACACAGAGACCCCCTGGGTGGTGCTCCTGACACAGAGGGACCCCCTGGTGCTGCTCCTGACACAGGGACCCCCTGGGTGCTGCTCCTGACACACAGAGACCCCCTGGGTGTAGCCCCTCTCAGGACCCCAAAATCACCTCTTTTTTATATTTTGACGTCGGTGATTTAGGAGTCCCTTGCTTGTAGATTGGTTCTCTCTGATACGCAACGCCACCACTGTCTGGTCTCGGATGAATACAGCGTCGCTCAGATGTTGTTGAGATGCTTTAAAGATACCCAGAACTGCACTAGGAGAGCGCGGAAACGTGTGCGAAGCGCCGAAAATCGGCGATGCCGTTATGTATCATTAATTTAACTGTGAAAATTTAGTTGCTTTTTTCCAAACTGTATCTCGCTTCCATGTCCCGCCTCCACGCGGTGTGGTTGGCTACGTTCCTGCCTCTGATCTATCTGCGACAGGCTGACACTACCAGCTAGCCAAAAGACGCCGTGGGGAGGCGGGACATGTGACGTAATAAGGAAGCAAGATACAGTTTGGAAAAAGCAACTAAATTTTCACAGATAAATTAATGATACTTAACGGCATCGCCGATTTGCGGCGCTTCGCACACGTTTCCGCGCTCTCCTAGTGCAGTTCTGGGTATCTTTAAAGCATCTCAACAACATCTGAGCGACGCTGTATTCATCCGAGACCAGACAGTGGTAGCGCTGCGTATCAGAGAGACCCAATCTACAAGCAAGGAACTGTATTTACCAATATAAAATATAAAAATATAAAAAAAGGTAAATACAGGAACGAAAGGAGCTAAGGGACCCCCCAGAGCTGCTCCAACAGAATGGCTCAAAGGGTAGGCACAATAAGCTTTTAGCTTCAGCTTACTCCTTTTTTGGTCTGTTATTTATGTGAATGAATGAATGAAAATGCGTTGTATTGCTCCAATGACCAAAATAAAACTACTACTACTACTACTACTCCTGACACAGGGACCCCCCCGGAGCTGCTCTTGACACAGGGACCCCCGGGACTGCTCCTGACACACAGGGACCCCCTGGTGCTGTCCCTGAAACAGAGGGACCCCCTGGTGCTGCTCCTGACACAGAGGGACCCCCTGGTGCTGCTCCTGACACAGAGGGACCCCCTGGAGCCGCTCCTGACACAGAGGGACCCCCTGGTGCTGCTCCTGACACAGAGGGACCCCCCGGAACTGCACCTAACACAGGGACCCCCTGGTGCTGATCCTGCCACAGAGGTATTGCTGGTTTCTTTGATCATTACCTGATATTTGAGCGGCAGAACACCGTCCCCAATGCATGACAGCGTGTGAAACTATGTAACTTTGTATGTAGCATGAGCTGCAACACACACACACACACACACACACACACACACACACACACACACACACACACACACACACACACACACACACACACACACACACACGCAGGGTATAACTTCATGAAATTAACTGCTCAAATCCATTGCTCACTTCAAACTGGGTTTGATTTTAGTTTTGTGAATGGTTGCTTATAGTTGAATTGAATTTATTTTAATATTGGATGGATTTAAGGGAAGTTGCTCTGTAAATGTGCCCTCAAAAGTTCAAATACTGGCATATAGGCTACTTGATACTTGGTTATACTGTGTTTTGTATGTGTCTATGGAGTTACCATTACTCTAATAGACCCCCAGGTGTGGTTATAATATGTTTTGTATGTGTCTATGGAGTTAACATTACTCTAACAGACCCCCAGGTGTGGTTATAATAGGTTTTGTACGTGTCTATGGGGTTAACATTACTCTAACAGACCCCCAGGTGTGGCTATAATGGTTTGTATGTGTCTATGGAGTTAACATTACTCTAACAGACCCCCAGGTGTGGCTATAATGGTTTGTATGTGTCTATGGAGTTAACAACAGACCCCCAGGTGTGGTTATAATATGTTTTGTATGTGTCTATGGAGTTAACATTACTCTAACAGACCCCCAGGTGTGGTTATAATATGTTTTGTATGTGTCTATGGAGTTAACATTACTCTAACAGACCCCCAGGTGTCTTCACTTTGCATTTTCAATTACTTCCTGAAAGCTGAAAGTCAAAAAGCCCAATTGAAATACACTGATATAATGACATCATAATATCATCCCCTCTACTTTTTACCACACAACAACACTGTGGGTGTGGCTAACTTCAGCTGGGTCACCACCCACCTGACAACCAGGCATACTTATGGCCCTATCATAGTGTAGTACGCGGTGATGGGTTATCACCGCAGACCTAGACATCTCTCCTCTGCTTTCACCTTCAGACTTCTCCCCATGACCCCGTTCACGGATTGGTCAATCTAGACCAATCAGTGTGCCCCCTGGTTTTAGAGGCACAAAGGCACGGTGATAGGACTTCACCGTGAGTCTGTGACTATGATGGTCATCACATTGTTAGGTGATAGGACTTCACCGTGAGTCTGTGACTATGATGGTCATCACATTTTTAGGTGATAGCTCTTCACCTCAGACTCTGATAAGGGCTTTAATGAGCAGATGGGTGTGGCCACATAAAAACATCATTTTAACACTTTCTGTCTCCAAGTATACTCATAATACCTGATGATTATGTTGTAGAGGGGGAAAGAATCACGGCACACCATCTTCTTATATTCATGATTACACATTTTCAATGTGAGAACATCATGTCTATGAATGCTAATATTAAGAAGTGCTGTTTACGTAAGAGTCATCTGGGCGACCGTGAGAATAGGTTTAGTTTGATTGGAATTTAAAAAGAGTAACCTTGCGGTTAATTAGAGGTATGTCTGTGAGGCGTCAAAGGCAGACTTTTTAAATGTGGTTTAATTAGATTGGTTTTACCCACGCAGTGTTTTGTTTGCTACAATATACAGTATATTTACACGAGAGGAAATGATGATCTCTCCGCGCTGCGCAGACGTGCAAAAGTGTAATTCTCTGTGTTTAGCTTTCATTTAAATTAAGCTTAATTAGTTGTACCTGCCACACTATTCCCCCCGATGGGAAATGCATTGGCGTATAGATTTGTTTTTGTTTGTTTTTCGAAAAAACAAACTTGTTGCATAGTTCAGTGAAACCATTTCAAGTTGCTGGTGAAGAAGAAGAAGAAGAAACAAAAGACTATTATAATGGATTATACGTGATGTGGGCATACAGTATACAGCAGGGGTGGGCAACTTTGATGATGGCGAGGGCCACTATATTTCCACCTTCACTCCAGAGGGCCACTATATTTCCACCTTCACTCCAGAGGGCCACTATATTTCCACCTTCACTCCAGAGGGCCACTATATTTCCACCTTCACTCCAGAGGGCCACTATATTTCCACCTTCACTCCAGAGGGCCACTATATTTCCACCTTCACTCCAGAGGGCCACTATATTTCCACCTTCACTCCAGAGGGCCACTATATTTCCACCTTCACTCCAGAGGGCCACTATATTTCCACCTTCACTCCAGAGGGCCACAATGCATATTGGTACTTCCTACTTTGTCAATCTAGTATCTCATTCAAAAGAAGCAAAAATAGCAGATCTACAAGCTCGAGCTTGCAGATCGGCTATTTTTGCTTCTTTTGAATTGGAATACTGAATAATTTTTTGTTATTTTTTAATTGGAATCCTGAAATGTAACATTTTGATTTAATTTCAAACACATTTACTTATATATTCATGTTGACTCTATGAACCTAAATACAAATACATTGGACATAAAAGAAAATACATTTGAATACTACTATACTAGTCATTAAGCTATTAACATAGACTGACGGAATTAAAGCATGTTTGGAATTGTAACAGCTGAAATCAATAATATGTCAGTATTCTGATATTAACCAGCGGGCCGCATTAAGTGAAGGTGAGGGCCGCATGTGGCCCCTGGGCCGCCAGTTGCCCATGTATGGTATACAGTATACTGTAACAGACAACAGTATACTATCTATATCTATCTATACTAGTCCTGTGCCCGGGGGGTGCCCGTTGGGCAGATCTTTATGCCCATACAGGGACGTGCTGGCCATTGGGAAAAGCGGGAACTCCCGAACGGCCGGTTCATTCCCGGACGGTCCAGGCCGGCCATTATAGGAAAAAAATCTAAATAAAATATCGGCCTTCGTTCCATTTTGGGGGCTGGGCGGCCAACAAAGTAAATCGTCACTGTCGGGCAGAAACCTCGTATCTCCAAGTTTCAAATTTGTACATTTTTTCGCAAAGCAAAGTCCTGCTTCATCATACAAGGCTGTCGCACAAAAGTAGTGAAAACAGCAGATCTACAAGCACACAACGCCTCGAGGCGTCGTGTGCTTGTAGATCAGCTGTTTTCACTAGTTTAAATAATTTTTTAAATGATAAACACAAAACAAACGGTTTTGGACATACAAGGTTTCCACCCGACAACGACGAAATATAACTCATGTACAGTAATTGGCCCACTGGCTTGTCACTTGTCATGATCTGAAATGGCAAATCTTTGAGTAGTAGCAGCAGCGCTATAGAGAGATCTCTCTCTATAGCGCGCAATGAGGGCCTCTACAACTCTTTTTCCCGGGCTGAATCAGGGACCCAGCATGTCCCTGTGCCCATACATGGTGGTCTGTGTCCAGGCCAGTCTGTGATGTCAGTAGTATGATGTCAGAGTGTGATGTGATGTCATCATGCAGACAGACGGTTACCATGGCGGCGAAACTGTGTAGTATCAGTGATGTCAGCATGCAGATGTTCAGACGGACGGACAGAAAATCAGACATTCGCTGAATTAATAGTTATTATATCGATGGCAAAAGTGCAAAACCTCCTATCTGCACATTTCTTGATTGTTGAGCGGTGGTAAACCGCTCCTAAGAGTGGCTGTGCGTGTGTCTGTAGCCACTTTTCCTCAGCGTTTTGCCATAGCAATGTGTTTTCCTCAGCGTTTTGCCATAGCAATGTGTGTGTGTGTAGCCTGTATTACATCACCAATTACCAGTTGAAGACGTTATGCAAGCACAACCACCGCTCACTTCACATTGGGTGTGATTTTTGGATTTCACTTGAAATGAGGACAACAGGCTATGCTTCACAGGGTCAGTGTGTCTCGCAGTGCGAGGCGTTGTGAGCTTGTAGATCTGCTATTGTTGGCTAGGGTTCAAGTGGTTAGTATATATATATACAGGTATATATATATATATATATATATATATATACCTGTATATGTATACAGAAAAGGAGAAAATAACTTTCTATCACTCAAAGGTTTGGAGGACCCCCTGTAGTAACTCTGAGGACCCCCTAGGGGTCCCGGACGCCCTGTTGAAGACCCATGCCCTAGATCAGGGCTTCCCAAACTTTTTTGGCTCGGGGCACCCCTATAAATATCTTTTTCATCCGAGGCACCCCTACATTATATTCCTAATTTTCACTCCCAGCACCTTATATTTATAGCATATTTTAGTGATTATGTTGCGAGGAAAGCGTTGAGATAACAGCCATTTTGGTTAGAACTGACTGAAAATAACGTTGTACTTCAAGTTTAAAATTATACTAAATCTATGTTTAAATGTCCAATACATTTTAAATATTATCTAATGATCTCGCGGCACCCACCGAGAGAGACTTGGAGTAGAACCGCTGCTCCTACACTTGGAAAGGAGTCAGCTTAGGTGGTTGGGGCATCTAGTACGGATTCCCCCGAGCGCCTTCCTAGGAAGGTCCTCGATGCACGTCCCACTGGGAGGAGACCCCGTGGCAGACCAAAGACCAGATGGAAGGATTATATCTCCAAACTGGCTTGGGAACGCCTCGGTATACTCCCTGAGGGAGTGGAGGAAGTTGCTCGGGATAAGGAAATCTGGAGGTCTCAGTTGGAACTGTTACCCCCGCAACCCGATTCCGGATAAGCGGTTGAAGATGGATGGATGGATGGATGGACCCCTGGAATGCCGCCGCGGCACCCCAGGGTGCCCCGTCACCCACTTTGAAAACCCCTGCCCTAGATGACTATGTCTATGCATTTGATGTATTGCCTTAATTGTGCTGCCCTGTACTCATTGTAAATGTCTCTGGATTAACTCATTCAGGTCTAGAATTATTGAATGCTTTAACCAGTGAAAAATAGCATATATACAAGCTCGGCACCGAGTGCCGCGCTGCGAGCTTGTAGATCTGCTATTTTTTTTTTTTTTAAGTTGTGAAAATGTGTGCAAATCTTTGAATAGGCCTATAAATATTTTCAAAGCAAACGTTTGTAACTCATATTTTGCTTCCCGGGGGTCCCTGGAACTAAATATTTTGAGATGGGGGTCCGTGGCCAAATAAATATCATTTTGGGTGTCCTTCAAATGAAAAGGTTTGAGAACCACTGACATAGTCTCTCAAGAACAGACTAACTGAGCTCCAGTTAACTGAAAAGGACCTTTTCTTTGACGATGGCTGGCCAGATTGCTGACATAGAAGTAAGCAATTTACCCCGAGTGAGAGGACATTATGCTCTGATAATGTCCTGTGTTAGGGGGTGATCGGACGAGGCGAAGCTGTTGGACGGTTCAAGGACTTTTGTTGTTGCACTTTTGGTGTTGGTGAATTCTGGGGGGGCCTGTGTGGTGACCTACATTGACAGACTGTTGGTTATAGACATTCACCAAAGAGGTACTGTGCCTTTAAGGGAGCGGGAGGTTAGAGTCGTGAGGGGCTTCAGGTTTTGGGGTTATTTGAGGTTGTGGTGATCACGTGATGTACTGCTGTCAGTCCTGCACTGAGTGATACTTTGTGATTGTACGTTGTACACATAATGTGGAGTTAAGTAAACTACCTCGTCTCGCATACGATTACTGTCTCGTCTCGCTGTTTCTTGAACTCTACAATAGAAAGATTTGAAATATTCAAAGACTTTTTCACAATTTTTCATAAATAGCAGATATACACTTGGTGCCACGCTGTGAGCTTGTATATCTGCTATTGTTCAATATGTAAAGCACAACATAGTTTGTAATAATGCGTCTAAAATGGGTTAAACATTCATCGGGGGCCCGCAGTGAATTCTTGTACCCAGGGCTCAGAATTTGGTGTGACACCCCTGCACGTAGATAGGCTATATTTTTTCATGCATTTCTTCCTGGAAACTGTGATGGTTACGAGGCAACTTTGTCCTGACAGAAGGTTCATCTGGGGAATTATTTTTGAAGCTGTCCTGTAGTGATTTGTCATGAGACCTTCTGATTGCTGCTAATTAGTTTCCTAAGCCCCCGTCAGGCCCGGAAGTCACCAGAACTAACGTGAACAGCGGCTGTCTCTCATGGAAGTTACCCGAGGATGAAGTACTAAACACAGTTGTGTTGCACCACATTTTGGGCCCTGGGTACAAGGATTGTGCCCCCCATGAATGTTCTTCATGGGAGGGGGTTTAGCCCATTTAGACTGGGAACGCATTATTTTTGCGCTTTAACCATTGAAAAATAGCAGATATACAAGCTTGCAGCGTGGCACCAAGTGCCGCACTGTGAGCTTGTATATCTGCTACCTTTGAAAAATCGTGAATATTTCAAATCCTCCTAAGTTTTTTTTTAAAACCTATGTTTCTATGTCAGTGGTGCTCACTCTTTTTCATGTGAAGGACCCCCGAATTGATATGTATTTGGCCACGGACCCCCATCTCAAAATATTTTGATCCAGGGACCCCCCCCCAGAAGCAAAATTGGATGTTCGCTTAAAAAAATACATATATTCAAAGATTTGCACACATTCTCACGACTTTTCAAAAAATAGCAGATCGAGTGCCGCACTGTGAGCTTATATGTCTGCTATTTTTCAATAGCTAAAGTAAAAAATAATTAAGGGCCCTAGTAACTCTGTCCCCCCCTTGTGACGCCCCTGAATAAACCAGAACTAAATTGAATTCAAGTTCACCTGAGGCTGCCTAAGATGATTCCCCATCTTCTGTTTTTGTGTCGGTTTATCATCGCACCCAACACTTTTCACTTTTAACTTGGTTTGACTCACTTGTTATTTGGTTCCTCCTAAGCAGTAGTGTAAGACAGGGGTCTTCAACGTTTTCAGGCCAAGGACCCCTTAGTTGAGAGAGAGATGAAGCAGGGACCCCCACAACCTGTTCATAGATTCCATACAGTTTCATCGTTTGGCAGCACAATCATCAGTGTTTTCAGATATTTGTGTTTTCAGATATTTAACCACTTGAACCGTCATTGCCTAATAAACTTGACCTTTCACTCCGTACTTAGTCTGCTCTTTTCCCTCTCTACACCAAACCTCTTTGACGAAAATAGCCGATCTACAAGCTCACAACGCGTGTAGATTCTTGCTGTAAAAGCTGGTCAAACATGGACAGTTGGAATATGATTATTTTGGGGCGTTGCGGCCCTGAAAAGGTTGAGAAGTGAGAACCACCAAGTTGCTTACAGTGTGCATACAGTGAGTTGTGCCCAGGGACGTGCTAGGCCCTGATTCAGCCCGGGAAAAAGAGTTGGAGAGGCCCTTATTGCGCGCTATAGAGAGAGATCTCTCTCTATAGCGCTGCTGCTGCTGCTACTCAAAGATTTGTGACAAAGTGACAAGCCAGAGGGCCAATTACATGAGTTATATTTCGTCGTTGTCGGGTGGAAACCTTGTATGTCCAAAACCGTTTGTTTTGTATTTATCATTTTAAACTAGTGAAAACAGCCGATCTACAAGCACACACTTACTCGCGGTGCGAGGCGTTAAGACTCCCTAATCGGGAGATAAGCGACCATCAGGCAGTGTTGGGGAAGTTAAAGTTACATGTAACTGAGTTACGTAACTAAGTTACATTTTGATGTAACTTGCTGGTAACTGAGTTACATTCATTTTTCTGTAACTCGTCAAGTAACTGAGATACTTTTTGGGTCATTTTTGGCTCAAGTTACAAGTTACAAGAAGTTACAAGCGAAGTTATAATTTTACATTTAAGTTTTGTTAAGATTGACGATCAAATGTCCTCAACAGATCATCAATGTTTTTATTTAACTTTATTTTAGAAAGAAAGAAAGAAAATGTCAACCTTTTTGAAATAAAACATACAACTGGCATATGACTTTTTTTGTAGGATATTATATTTTGTTTCATGTACACCAAATGTACATTCTCAATTTAACGCTGGAAAAAAAAGTAACTCAAGTTACTTTTTCTATGTAACTTGAAACTTTATAAGTTATATTTCTCCAGGGGTATAACTTTAACTTGATCAAGTTACTGCCATGGTGAGTTACTTGTAACTGTACAAGTTACGCTTTCAAAGTAACTTACCCTACACTGCCGCCAGGTCGCATACACAAACTTTAGAAGGCAATGGTAGCCAATCAGGAGGGAAAATGGGAAATGGGACAGATCCATGTTGATGACATGACTTCGGCCTGACGGTGGCGCTAGAAGAGGGCCATGTGAGAAATCAGGGGCGGAGGTTGTGGTTTGGCAGCCAAGGAGTGTTTGGCAAAGTTTGGCATGGATAGGGGCAACGGTGGCGTCACGGCTCACGTGCAGAATAACAAGTGAGAACGTAACGAAATGTTGCCGTTTTATCTTAGCCTGATTTCAGACAAAGTGGAGGGGATTTGAAATTTGAAATTCCCAATCACAAGAGATCTGGTGGGAGGGGTTGTGTTTGACTGGTGGGTACACAAAAACATTCCCCCCTCCCACTCCCCTCTATGACAGGCATCAAACAGGTCGTTGTCTTTGATGCTAACGAGGTGTGCACAACCCCCCTTTGAAGTTCAAAGGGAGCAATTAAGAGCTTTGGCTGAGCTCCCCCTCCCTCCACTGTTTCTGTTGATTTTCAAAAGTTAGACCCACCCCCTCCTCCGTCTTGCATTGATTTCATTGGCTGGTACGCCAAGATACCATAATATCAAGTTAAGCGTATGAAACCACCAGACCAAGAGAACCAGTCCTCAGAGAGTCTATGGGGGTCTATGGGGGTCTATGGAGTCTATGGCGGGTCTATGGGCTGGAGCCAGGCAAGTTTTATCTAGAGACCCTTATCGAGTAAACGTGGCCTGAGTGTGTCCAAATGGATCTCATACGGTTCCATTTGGTTCCATTTGTACCCTCTCAAGGGAGGACTAAAAATATCAGACCTGCATCCGACGTGTACTTACTCCAGAAAATGAAAAATAAAACCCAACACCACAGAGAAGCAGCACACAGCGTTCATTCCCCATCTGTTAAATGTAGAAAAAAGAACAACAAACACCTTTCGCACACAAAAGAGAAATTAGCGCCATATTGTCAACTTCCACAAGGGCACACTTCATTTCCGAGGTGTAAATGTTATGTAAAGCCACTCGGGTTTCTATTTTCCGCCACCATGTGTGTTAACCTGTTCAGACCTGCATGAACGCATCTGTGTCAATTTGAACCATTATTTTGTGCTTTAACTATTGAAAAATAGCAGATCTACAAGCTCAAAGCGCGGCACCGAGTGCCGCGCTGCGAGCTTGTATATCTGCTATTGTTTGGAAAAACATGACAATTTCAATATATTGACCCAAAAATATAATGTTTCTTGGTTCTCAGACCTTTTCATGTCAACCACGCCCAAGAATTATAGGTATTTTTCCGCGGACCCCCCCATCTCAAAATATGTTGTTCCAGGGACCCCCACTCAGTAGCAAAGATTTTAGTTACAAAGGTTCGCTTTGAAAATGACATATTCAAAGAATTGCACACATATTTTTCACGTGCCGTGCTGTGAGCTTGTATATCTGCTATTTTCGACCGGCAAAAGTATGAACTAATGGTTAAAGTGGTTAAATGCGTTCCAGGTATAAACAGGTTAATCTCGCCACCATCTCGCTCTATTTCCAGCTTCTATTAGTCAGGATGAGGAATTGATGGCGGCTGACGGTGCACCTGTTCTCTGTTGAGTTATGAGGCGGTGCTACGCTGTCAGCGACTTTTTACATTCATTTTATTATACAGTACCACCACACCACACCACACCGCACCGCAGTGCTGTTACCTGCAATGTATCGATACACACAGATCAGCACGGTGGCGCAGTGGTTAGCGCTTCGCCTCACAGCTAGAAGGTCCTGGGTTCGACTCCCGCCGGGGGACGCTGTGGGCGCTGGGGGTGTGTTTCTCCCTCCGCATCATCAGCGCCCACACCCTAGATGGGGTCGGCGATAGGGCCTTTCTGTGTGGAGTTTGCATGTTCTCCCCGTGTCTCTTGATACCCTCACAAAAACATGCAGTAATCCTGGTCTCAATAATGCCTTCCCCTGGCCAGCCGGGGCGCCTGATGGAGGGGAAAGGAACTGGTTGGAATAATGTGTTCCTTCCACGCGGGGAAATCCCCCCTATCAGGTGAAAAGAAACAACTTGGACTACTCACGCGCGGCAGAGGGAGAGCAGAGCCCAGGCAGAGCCCAGTGCCACAGGCAATTGGCACTGAGTGAAAAAATGGGTTTCAAAATCGTGGGATAAAAATTATAGAAAACAAAAATACACACAGATCAAAGACATTATCCAAACTATCAGGGGCTGCCGTTCAACTACTTCAGTTCTCTTTTTTTTTTTTTTACCTTTAATTTTTATCCCACAATTTTTTCACACTGGTTATCATGAGACACAGATATGGCCCCGCCCAGATATGGGCTTACTATTGATGACATCAGGGATCTTGGCCATATATGGAGCGTGACATGAGACCTGACATGAGGCATTACGGACGGACATGATCTGCAGGCTTTCATAATAAATGCAACCTACAGTCGCAATTAACATACTCTACCAGGGTTTCTCAACCACTGTGCCTGGGGACCTTCGGTGTGCCCCTGAGAAGGGTCAAGTGTTCCCCTTGAAACTGCTTGAAAGCCAGTATTTATCATTTTAAAAATGATTTAAACTAGTGAAAACAGCCGATCTACAAGCACACAACGCCTCGCGGTGCGAGGCGTTGTGTGCTTGTAGATCTGCTGTTTTCACTACTGTTGCGCGACAGCCTTGTATGATGAAGCAGGGCTTTGCTTTGTGAAGAAACGTACACATTTGAAACTTGGAGATGCAAGGTTTCTTCCCAACAGTGAAGATATTTACACCCCCGTATTATGTTGGTGTGCCCTCGGATTCTTAGGACATGTGAAGCGTGTGAGGAGGACATGTGATAAAACACAGCGTCTAGAGAGGAGTTGTGCATCAGCCGCTACATTAACACGCCCACGGCAACCATCAACGCGTCAACGCGTGACAAGGTTGTTACAATCACTCCTGTCTGAGAGTGTGCGCGTGCGTGCGTGCGTGCGTGCGTGCGTGCGTGCGTGCATACGTGCGTGCATACGTGCGTGCATACGTGCGTGCATGCGTGTGCGAGAACAAAACAACTTCCAGACACAGATGGGCGGATTCTCATAAGAAAGAGAAAAAAAGAAACGGCAGCTACCAGGGACGTGCAGCGATGGTTAGAGAGGCAGGGGCTGACATTTCATAAAAGGGCCTTTTCGTGAACATAATTGAAAATAGCAGACCTCCAAGCTCACAACACGTCGCAGCGTCAGCTATTTCCGGTGCTAGATACCACACTGAAGTAAGCATAATCAAGTCAATACTGGGATTTCTACACAGAGAGGGCAATTCTTTCAACATAAGACGCTGCATTCAAGTTCAGGAGAGTTTTGGACAAAAGCAATTCTCTTGAATGCTGCCTTCAGGTATGGCATGGAAAGAGGGGGCATTTGCATTTCTTTCACCATAGTAAAAACTGCATTCATGGTCTGGAGAGGACACTTTTTACAGACAGATAAAAAGGGCAGGGGCTCAAGCCCCCTTTGATGTCTGTGTGTGCACGTGCCTGGCGGCTGCTCATCAGTGTAAGCTAGGCTACGTTTGAAGCTTTCTGACGGCATGTCGAAAGGCCTTAACCCGTTCAGAACGGGTACACATTATAGTGTATTATTATTTTATGCTTTAACTATTGAAAAATAGCAGATATACAAGCTCACAGCGCGGCACCGAGTGCCGCGCTGCGAGCTTGTAGATCTGCTATTTTTGAAAAATCATGAAAATTTGAATTTTGACCCAATTCCATAAGTGTCTTTTGAATCCTTCTTAATGTTTTTGGGGAAAAAAAAACAATGTTTCTGTGTCAGCAATCTGGCTAGCCATCGTCAAAGAAAAGGTCCTTTTCATTTAATTGGAGCTCAGTTAGTCTGTTCTTGAGAGACTATACTTCTCAAACCTTTTCATGTGAAGGATCCCCAAAATTATATTTATTTGGCCACGGACCCGCATCTCAAAATATCTAGTTCCAGGGACCACCCAGAAGCAAAATTCTAGTTACAAACGTTCGCTTTGAAAATACACATATTCAAAGATTTGCACACATTTTCACGACTTTTTCAAAAATAGCAGATCTACAAGCTCGCAGCGCGGCACTCGGTGCCGCGCTGTGAGCTTGTATATCTGCTATTTTTCACTGGTTAAAGCGTTCAATAATTCTAGGCCTAAATGGGTTTTAAAGCTTGTCTTTTAGCTTCAGAACAAGAGAGAGCGTTACATCAATACAACAGTTGTTGTAAGAAGTGCATGCGTTCCTGGCAGTTAGCTGTCATCCGCTTGACACCGGATCTTCTTTAAATACCACTCGGTTTCTTCTCTTGACGAGTGAACACCTGTCTGTCAAACAGACCTTTCTTTGTTGTTGTCGTGTCGGTACATTAAGCCATTTAGGGTTAGAATTATTTAATGCTTTAGCAGATCTACAAGCTCGCAGCGCTGCACTCGGTGCCGCGCTGTGAGCTTGTATATCTGCTATGTTTTAATAGTTAAAGCATAAAGTAATAATACACAATATAGTGCCTTTATCCAAGGTGCTTTACAGAGATTGTGTATTACATTCACCCATTCACACACACACACACACGCACACACGCACGCACGCACACACACACACACACACACACACACGCACACACACACACACACTATCGAGCGCAAATCGTGCCACATGGACGTTGCTACACTCGCGCGCACGCATTCGATTTTATCTGTGTTGTACTGAACGCATGAACGTCTCCTGTCATTTTCAAATGGCTTTTGAATCAGAACGCGCAAACGTCGCCGGCACGCGTCCCCGTGTGCCTTCTCTTTTGTGCCTCACAGGGGAACGCGAGGTCGCGTAGTGTTAGGCGTTTGTGGCGAACGCATGTGTTAACGCACGCATACATCTAATGGCCATGTGGCCATCATGCGTGAGACGACACGGTCAAATGCAGCGCCGCCATGAACTGTACGCGTGATTGACTTGTTGCTCTGCTCTGGAACGCACGTGTGAGATGTGTGCCACCCATTTGATTCTCAGCGCTAAACCTGCGTGTGTGTGTGTAGACGTGTATATCAAATAAAACATCCAGACGTTCATGCGAGCATGCGTTGGTCTGTCTCCACTCTCCACTGTGGGCTGCATGCTCTCTGTGCTCCTTGGCTGACGTAGCAAATTTGCTTTATATAGGCCTATTTGAATTGGGATAAAATACAGACCCTCAAGGACCACCGGTGGTCCTTTGGTGAGTTGGTGGTCCTGGTGGTCCCCCCCCCCAAGGACCACCGTTGGCCAAGGACCACCGTTGGTCCTTGGGGGAAGTTCCAAGTGGTCCACAGCTAAATTATGGAGAGTTGTTAACCAAATGGATCTTTTAAATCTTTAGAGTATAAAGTGAAACCAAATAGATTTCGTTTCATTTTCTGGAAACACCTATTATTTATTATTATTTGGGCGATGATGTGATGTTGAAATGTAACTTTCAGATCAGCGCATGCATGAGTCACGGCCTTGCGCCCTGCTGGTTGGGACTAATATATTAAGTAGAAGTGTGTTGTGTTTATGGACTAAAATAACAGATGCTGGTTATTTTATTTGTTTTGCCCATTTTTATATTTGCATTTTAACCAAATGTTTTAATCCTTGACTGATTGAGACTATACATATTTCGTTAATTTATTTATATTTATTTATTTATTTATTTATTTATTTAACTGTTTTTGTTTTGTTTGGTGTTCCTAAGTTGAGCCCTTCGGAATGGCTGCCTTCTGGTTAAGTTGTCAGTTAAATTGCTTTATTTATTATTTGTTTAGTTCTGTTCAGTTATGTTGTGTTTAGACCTTTATTTCGTTATTTGTTTGTTTTGTTGTTAACTTCAGCTCTGAGCAGCGGCCTGGCCTGCCGGGCTCAATTTGTCACGCACATGTCGGGCTTTGGGCTGGGTCGGGCTTGAGAAAAATAAATAAAGAAAAAAATTGTCAAGATCTGTGCTTTGCATCCCGGCCAGCAGCAGTTCCAGTGAACGGGTTTTCAGCGCTGCGGGCAGAACCATCTCCGAGCGAAGGACATCGTTGAACGATTTTCTTCATCACAATTTATAAGATCGGTGAGTACAGCCTAGCCTTTAACTGTTGGCAATATATACCCAATGGCCAACGTAGAATGTAGTCATCTTGGTCTCTTGTGATCTTATCATTTATTTATAAATGTATTTTATTTAATTTCAGCTGCTTGCTGTCTGATTGGATTATTCGCCGGTGCGGCCTCCCGGCGCGGCCTTGCGCCCAGCGCTGGATTTTTGGGACTATTAAACTGAACGAATAAGTGTTGATTCATACAAAGAAAAGTGCTGTGTTACGGACTAAAATAACAAATGCTGTTTATTTTATTTGTTTAGCCTATTTACATACTTTAATTTAACCAGGGAATGGGAATGTTTCGTTGCTTGACTGATTAAGGCTATTCATTCTAATATTTTATACACATACTTAACTTGAGATTGTTTATTTTAATTGCACAAATGTCGCACAACGCAAACTCAAAGGATTGTTCATTGTTAAATTGTCCTCGGGAGTCGGGACCTGTTTCACAATTGAATAAAGACAGTTGGAAAGGGGTATCATGTCTCTGTTCTTCACCAATATTTAAAATGTAATGAAAACAAAAGGCCGCCGCTACACGCACTCTGCAATTAAGCTTGTTTAGAAAAATGTCGGTCTTCGGGCCGGGCCGGTCTCCAATTGTCAATTATGTATCGGGCTTTGGGTTAGGGTTAGGTTACATTAGATTTCTGACCATTCTGGCCGCCTCCTCCCCTCATTGATTTAATTTCTGATCACCCCTCCCTCCATCGCACATAGTGTATTATTTGTGAGGAGTTGCTCACATTTAGATGAAAGGAAAGTGCTTCTGGAGTCACTTGTATATCATATATAGGCTATAGGCTAATATAATATAGGCCGATGTGTGGGTCTCTCGCCCTAGCTCGCGCGCGCTGCTCTCTGTGCCAAATCATGTCCAAATGGAGACGCTTTTGCGCAGCGAGTGAGCCAGCGGAGGGCAAGACGAGGGGCAGAGAGAGAGAGAGAGAGAGAGAGAGAGAGAGACGTTGCCCTCTTCGTAGATATTAATATCTTGCTAAAGTATTTTCTGTCTGGTTTATTGCTGGTAGATTTTGCGAGACTCTCCCGCCGCCGCTGGTTTTATTTTTTGATTGCCCGTTTACGAACGTTGACCGCTGATAAATAGGCTAATGCGGCGCTTGCGGGGGTCCTGCGGTTACACACAGGGAGATGGAGGAGGCATTATTATGCAGCTTGGATACATTCATGTCCCTGGACAGACGTGCACGGACGATTCCTTGTTTCGGATGACAAAGTGCAGTGCGAGC
Source organism: Nannobrachium achirus (assembly GCF_963921795.1). NCBI lineage: Eukaryota > Metazoa > Chordata > Actinopteri > Myctophiformes > Myctophidae > Nannobrachium > Nannobrachium achirus. The sequence goes on along the minus strand of NC_137831.1, from coordinate 2,949,477 downwards.
GCAAACGTATCAATTAAATATGCAAGAATGTGGCAACTTCACCCCTCCCATTGGCACGACTAAACCGAATTATATTATGAGAATGTGGCCTCACCATTTAGGCCTACTGCTAATCTGCATAGATTCTCTGCCATTCCGCCATTTTTTTTGTACCATGCATGTTCCAAGCTCCTCCATGCTCCGGTTTAGACTACTGTACAACGCATTTGCCCTTCGCAATAGGGCCAGGTCTGTCTGTCTGTCTGTCTGTCTGTCTGTCTGTCTGTCTGTCTGTCTGTCTGTCTGTCTGTCTGTCTGTCACGCAGCAATGCATGCATGCGCTCAGCGGAGAGGCAGCCCCTTGCCTAGTTAGTAAAGCCTGGTGTGCGAGGTTACCTAGTTAGTAGTATAGTAATAAGGGTAATAATAACCCCTCCCCCTCTCTCTCTTTCCTTTAGTTGTCTTGTTATAGGCATATAGGCATAAAACGTACGGCTAAAGTGGATCAATGGATGTTTTATAATATAATAGGCCTAATCATATCTTTTAATTACCTCAACATTTTACTTGAGTATACAGTATAAGTAAATCTACTTAGTTACTTTGCCCCACTGCGCCCAGTGAGAGCAGAGAGAGAGAGAGAGAGAGAGAGAGAGAGAGAGAGAGAGAGAGAGATCTCGGCAAGCGCCGAGGTCCATTTGGTTACCAACTGTCCAACTCCATCATTAATAAGCTGGGGATTGTGGACCACCTCAAGCCTCAAGGACCACTGGTGGTATTTGAAGCAGATGATCAGATCGTGCAAAACTCGGAATACCCCGAAACGCTTTGCGTGGTGTCACAGGCGAGAGAGATGAAGCAGGGATCCCCACAACCTTCATAGATTCCATATAGTTTCATTGTTTGACAGCACAATCACTTTTTTTGCGCAGCCTCCTCGCCAGCATGGTGCTTTAAAACGGCGAAATTAAACAAATATAGGCCTATTCGCTATATAAATATTTTGTTCGTGGGCCTGTGTTTCGCCGTTAATAGTTCTCCTTGGCTTTATTTATTTTTTCCTATAGGCCTACGCCAATGTAATGTGCACAGGAGTATTTTAGTTGCACAAAAAACAACCGCTCGCCCAGAACGAACCAACGGCGCAGTACAAAACCAAGGCAGGCAGGGTCCATTTGGTTTCATTTTACGCTCTCAAGAGTTAAGGGTCTATAGTTCCGTTTGGTTACTCTCCATATTTTAACTGGAGATCACCTGCATGGAAACCCTAACCCCTCAAGGACCAACACAGCACTGGTGGTCCCCGGACCACTGGTTGAGACCCACTGCTGTAGACTCAATATACTGTAATCATATCGAACAAAAATAAATACCCTATGAATTCAATGAAATGTCGGCTTGACAAGTGTAACGCTGACACTGCATGTGTAATGGATGTGTAATGAATGGATGGATGAAATAATAAAATGTACTTTTCATCATGTCTGTTGCTAAGGTATGGCAACATGACTGGTGTCTTGCACGCACGCGAGGGCGCGCGTGCAAGACACCAGTCATGTTGCCATACCTTAGCTTTTGCTGAACTGACGCCACTGGTAAACCCCGACTCTGCAGGGTCTCCAGCGAACAAGACAGCGCTGATTTGGGACAAGCGCTAGAGCTGCAGGCAGCTCGCCCCGTGTTGCGTATCTATAGCAGATATACAAGCTCATAGCGTGGCGAATTGCGACGAGTTGTGAGCTTGTAGCTCTGATATTTTCAACGCGCGTCACCATCGTACGACGAATAGGCTGATTTTAACAGCGCACAGCACAGAAGAAGCAGCACGCTCACCCTTCGGGATTTAAACCATGCTGACAGATCATGATACAAAAATGATGATGTTGTTTTAATGGTTGTAGCCTACTACTTTAACCAAATAATAATAAGAATAATAGGCTTAAATCTGATAAAATAGCCTAAAGGGAGCCAAATGATATAAGGGAGACATTTTCCCAGCCGGTCACAGTGTCCGGTGGACTTTATAATTACCGGCCAATTAAACATTTTAACGGTCAATGGCACAACGTATGCTTCGCCAATATCTTTATACAGACAGACAGACAGACAGACAGACAGACAGACAGACAGACAGACAGACAGACACCTGGCACCCCCTCAAGAACCACTGGGGGGCCCCGGACCACTGGTTGAAATCCACTGTCAGAAAGAAAGTAATGACGTGCTGCCGTGTATATCACCGAGAAAAAAAGAAAAAAAAAGTAGGCCTATACCTCTGCCCTCATGAAAGTCAGGCAAGACTGACGTTAACCTTTATTTTATTTAGAACATAAGATGAAACCAAATGGACCCTTGTGTTCATGAATGAGTTAGAGCTTAAAATGAATAGGCTACAACACCTTACAAAAGGATCCGAAGTGTAGTGGAGTAGAAGGAAAGTAGGCTACTGGTAATTGGACTCATCTTTTTACTGTGAAAATCAGACAACTGTTTCTGCCTAAAACAACGTCACAAGAGTGCACAGTGAGCAGCAGCAGAACCAGGGCATGCAGTCACACACTTGTCGGCTGGAGTGCATAGGCCTACTGAGGCAGCAGCCTGCACACAAGAGCTTAGAATTTCAGCCCGAGCCCGACGGGACCCGACGGGTCGGCGCGGCGCGGGCCGGGCCGGGCTCAATTTGTCACGCACATGTCGGGCTTTGGGCTGGGTCGGGCTTGAGGGGGAAAAAAAAATAATACAAATATATGTGCCTGTTGCACCAAGACCAGATGGAGAGGATGAGGATGCTGCTGCTGCCGCTCCTCCGGCCCAAAATGCAGACAACGAGTTTGCAGAGTGGCAAAATGAGCACAGAGCTGACGAGGGAGAGGACGAGGTTGACGAGGTGTCTCTGTCTCTGAGCGAGCGCCCTGCGGCGGTGGGGCCTCCCGGCGCGGCCTTGCGCCCAGCGCTGGATTTTTGGGACTATTAAACTGAACGAATAAGTGTTGATTCATACAAAGAAAAGTGCTGTGTTACGGACTAAAATAACAAATGCTGTTTATTTTATTTGTTTAGCCTATTTATATACTTTAATTTAACCAGGGAATGTTTCGTTGCTTGACTGATTAAGGCTATTCATTCACACATGCATCAGCGTATAGGCAGAAGCGCTGTCATGACAGTGTCAGATCTTCTTTCAAAACTGATTCCAAATGTTCAGAAGTATTGGAGAGTATTGGAAAAAAAAGAAGGCTGTTTGTCATGACAGAACATCACATATAGGCCTAGGCCTATACAATGTATACATATCATGAGAGAGAGAGAGAGAGAGAGAGAGAGAGAGAGAGAGAGATAGAGACCTTTATTCACGTCGCTTTCGCTAATTCGCCGGTGAGGACATACCTTAACCGTGACAAATTAAACATTGGCCAAATTGTCAAATATTAGAGGCCTATTTCTGTTTATGTGCAACCACTTTTAACAGCTGTCTATCTGTGTGATGAGGGGCTGTGGTGCTGAAACTGACTGACTTGACGTTCTCTATATGCATGTGCAATGGGAAAATGAAATCAATCAGTCTGTCTGTCTGTCTGTCTGTCTGTCTGTCTGTCTGTCTGTCTGTCTGTCTGTCTGTCTGTCTGTCTGTCTGTCTTCCACACTGGATGTGTGGACAAATTGAATGAATTTTGATATTTTGATAAATGAATTAATAGGCCTACTGTCATTGCATAGGTCGGCCTAGGTCAACGAGTCAACCCAATTAGCGCTCCTGCAGATGGTCTGATTGGACTCTGACCAGCTCTGCGCTTCTCAAAGTTACATTAGATCATTTAAAACATTGTGGCATTATTCTCAGCCAACTAATGATAGTCTATTCTGCATTCTGGTTGTCGTCACCCCAAATAATGGATTACTTCTTCATATAATTTATATAGGATATAATGCAGCAGCACTCTTTATGTGCAAAGCCCTCTTCTATAATAATCAGATTAATTTTTACTCACAACAGAGTAAAATATATTTAAACTCTTAGATCTGCATTGTTAAATGCAACGGAACAGGCAACAATAGTGGATGGCAATGGCATAGAATTGAATGGTTTGGTCTGTATTTGAACTGGAATGAGTTACTGCTTAAAACGAATACAATTAAACCATTGATATAAGAATCACTGTACATTTACAGAATTAAATTCTGTAAAAAAAAAAAAAAAAATCTGAGATTTTTTTTTTTTTTTTTTTTACATGACATGTCACGCGTACCTTCGCGGAACCATCGTGTAAAGACGCGATGCGTCCAGACGCTTTGATGCAGCGCAACGTGTGCCCCGGAGTGCCACTGGAGCAGAACTAACGCATGCATGCACGCACGCATATGTAAACAAAAAGCCATTTGCCACACATGCGTCGCTTCGCTTAGCTGGCACGGAAAAGCCGCCATACACACACACACACACACACACACACACACACACACACACACACACACACACACACACATTACATTCACCCATTCACACACACACACACACACACACACACACACACACACACACACACACACACACACACACACACACACACACACACACACACACACACACACATTACATTCACCAATTCACACACACACACATTCATTACATTCACCCATTCACACACACACACACATTCATTACATTCACCCATTCACACACACATTGCATTCACCAATTCACACACACACACACACACACACACACACACACACACACACACACACACACACACACACACACACACACACACACACACACACATTACATTCACCCAATTCACACACACACACACACACACACTCACACACACACACACACACACATTCATTACATTCACCCATTCACACACATTCATTACATTCACCCATTCACACACACATTCACACACCGATGTCAGAGGAAACCATGCTTGGCACCAACCTGCTCATCAGGAGCAGTTAGGGGTTCAGAGTCTTGCTCAAGGACTGTTCGACACTAACTCCATGGTGGAGCCCGGGATCGAACTGGGAACCCTTCGGGAATACTCTGTGTTCTAACTAAGACGGCAACTCTACCCCTGAGCCAAGTACAGCTATAGTGCCACTGCTCCAAGGAAAGGAATAACACTTGCCAATAGTTTGTGGTGTTGTTGTTGTTGTTGTTGTTCTTTTAATGACAGGGTGGGCAACCCGGGCGATCTGATCTGAGAGAGCGAGATAGACCCCCCCCCCCTCCCCCCCTACAATAACAAGGCCCCCCCTCAGGGCTGCTGTTTCTTATTCTTGTACAACTTGTGTTGAAAAGAGAAAAAAACCCTCCTCCGGCTAAACAATGAATATCAAAGCTTCAGAGATTGTTAATGAGATAACCAGTATTATTTATACCCTAATATATCTTATAATCTATTCATGTGTCCCATGCAGAATAGTGGAAGGATTGCAGATGAACAAGCTTACAGTACAGCACAACTCACTGTATGCACCAGTGACGTGCTGGCCATTGGGAAAAGCGGGACAACTCCCGAACGGCCGGTTCATTCCCGGCCGGTCCAGGCCGGCCATTAGGAAAAAAAATAAAAGTAAAATGTCAGCCTTAGTTCCATTTTGGGGGCTGGGCGACCAACAAAGTAAATCGTCACTGTCGGGCAGAAACCTCGCATCTCCAAGTTTCAAATTTGTAAATTTTTTCGCAAAGCAAAGCCTTGCTTCATCATACAAGGCCGTCGCCCAAAAGTAGTGAAAACAGCAGATCTAAAGGCACACACTACTTTAAGTACATTTTGACGCCAATACTTTTGTACTTTTACATTTTGAATTCTGGACTAAGTATTTTTGACATTTTTACTCATACCGTAAAAAACACAGTACTGTTGCCACCACTGCGGAAGTTGTGTTTTAGTGTCATCTGTGTTCTCCTGTTGACAAACGAGGACACACACACACGCACGCACGCACGCACGCACGCACGCACGCACGCACGCACGCACGCACACACACACACACACACACACACACACACACACACACACACACACACACACACACACACACACACACACACACACACACACACACACACACACACAAACACACAAACACATGCACACACACACAGGTTTGCAATTGCTACTTTGTGGGGACATTACACATAGTCTACTATCTTTGTGGGGACATTCCATTCATTTTTAAACCTAACCCTAACCCTAAGTCCCTAACCCTTAACCTAACCCCTAAACAGCTTGTGGGGACCTATTAATTTGTCCCCACTTGGTTTTTTCCTCCGATTGTACTATCTTTGTGGGGACATGAGGTCCCCACAAAGTAGTATTTCCTAGTCCACACACACACACACGCACACGCACACGCACACGCACACGCGCACACGCACTATGGGGCTCCGTCAATTCCTTTAATATCACCGAATTGCGCAGCACCGCGTACCATTACGCGTGAACGCGTGAACAAGTACGCGTTCACACGCGCACGCGTGAACGCGTACACGCGTGAACGCATACACGCGTAACCACTCTAAGTCAATGGGAAAACCACGCGACGCGTTGACAGGTGTGTCGAGAGTGTGCACGTGAGGTACGCGGAGGTGAGATTTTTGGCATGAGCAGGCCTACATCTGTTGTTACTCACCCACCCACGCATGCACGCACGTGTGTGTGACTGTTTGTGCATTTGCAAGACAAGACATTTGACACTATGAAATTCAGCCTCAATACCAGCAGATATTCGCTCAAGCCGTGGCCCAACACAAAGTTAACAAAGAAATTACATAAACAAGGGAAATAACAAATAAAGAATGGTCTAAACACAACTTATAAAGCAACGAAAATAATAAGCTAAATAAGAGGAAACGAAAAATACAATAACTTAGCCAAACAGAACCTTTCCGAAGCGTTCAGAACTCAACAAAAACTCAACACATCTTAAAAATAAATAAATAAATAAATCCCGTCCTGTCCCACTCCTGTACAAGGACTCCTCATACCTGGAGTTGTTGTCTTATGTCTTTCTCTGCTTTACTGTAGCCTACTCACTACTCAGGGATTAGACACAATATATATATATATAAATATATATAACAATGAAAAGCAAATGATTATCCATTAGAAATTAAACGTGCAGGACACAAGTGTCGGTGCCTATACTGTTTGACGGGCGGGTGCCCGTGTCACCGTGACATGCGTGCCCGTCTAAAAGCCGTCTCCACTCGGACAGAACAGGCTGACTGCACCGGGAGACAGTGTGTGCCGTGTAGGCCTATCTATACAAGCTATATATATTATAGATCACCCAGTTGTTCTTTCTATGTATTATTAGCTGAAATGATGCTTAGCTTTTAGAAACACGCTGTGCAGTGGCAACACAAGTTCATATACTACTCTTCTCGGACAAGCTTGAGCTTGCGAGCGTAAAATGAAACTAAATGGACCCGTACGGTTCTCGTGCACTTTCATTTGGCTCGTCTCTGTCTCTCCGTTCTCAGTGGAGGAAAACGTACTCCGATTTTTTACTTAGGTAAAAGTATCAATACTGCATTATTGAAATACTTTGTTACAAGTCCGGAATTCAAAATGCACTTGGGTAAAAGTAGGCTCACAACCAGTGGCGAAATTAGACCTTATTCCCCATGGGTTTTCAGATCAAAGGGGCCCTGGGCTCAGGGACCCAGGGACCAATGTGAGCGGGTCAGTCCGACGGCTAAGACCCACAATTGTCGGGTCTTGTCTAGCACAGATTGACAGCCATACACTACAATGATTAATTCAGAGTGGAAATCATAGGCTAACAATAACTGCTGTGAATAGCCTAATGAACAACTACATGGCAGAGTTCTGTGCATTCGTCTATATTATTTAATTTTAGACAATAGAAGGAGCCAACAAGCCAAAAAGGTGAAGCAGAAGAATCAACCATGAGTGATTGGCATGACAAGCATTCTTATATTGCCAAAGCATTACATACAGTATGATACAAAATAAAATAATCTCTCCATCTCTCTCCCTTTCCATATCACTGCTTTAAAGTGACTCCTCTCTCTCTCTCTCTCTCTCTCTCTCTCTCTCTCTCTCTTCTCTCTCTCTCTCTCTCTCTCTCTCTCTCTCTCTCTCTCTCACACACTCACACACACACACACACACACACACACACACACACACACACACTCCTTGTCTCCCTCTCTTTCATGTGCAGTGCCTGCCACTGTGCCACGCACCCAGGCACCGACACCACGAATCAAACATACACGCGACAACCGAAGCACCGAAATGAAGTGCAAGCGCAAACACACGCGAACACTGGAACACCACCACCAACACAATCAAAACAAACACACGCAGGCACGCGGTCACGTTGTTACACAAAAAGACAGACAGCTTAATGGCCCATTGGCTGCACATCAGTGGATTACACTGATTACAGCAAGATAAATTCGGATAGACCTACCTTTGCTTTAGGTCCAGAGTCTCCTCCAAAAAGCAAAGCAAGCATCCACACCAACAAAATATACGATTTTGTGGTCTTTCCATTTGTTATTTTATATCCTTTGGACGTGCACCCAGTATCTTGACTTCCACGTTTTATCCCGCGAACATGAGCGTTTGTTTCCCTTCCCCAGCTTTCACTTGTTGACAAGTTGGCTGACAAGTTTGAATAGCACATTACCGGATGTTTATGATTGGCGCTTCCTCACGATAATGCGAAAATAAAAGCTTTTGTTCTTTTATGAGGGGGCCCACAGATTAGGAGAGTAGAGACTCCTAATATATCGGAAATGACAATAGCCTATGAATTTATTATATGTAGGACTATATAATATGGAGCGCATTGGGCGTCTATTGAAAACAAATTTTATTTTGACACTAGGGGGGGCCCTTGGGTTTATAAAACCCAAAAACCCGTCCAAATTACGCTTGTGCTCACAACGTGTCACAGCGCAGCGCTGAGCGCGACGCGCTGTGAGCTTGGCTATTTTCAAATAGTCTAGGCCTATAAAACGCGGCTAAAGGCATGTTTTATAATATAATAATTTACATCTGCAAAGTAACTAGTAGCTATGTTTTCATATAATTGTAGTGGAGTAAAAATACAATATTTGGATCCGAGATGTTTAGGAGTAGGCCTAGTATTGAAAAAAAAAAAAAAAAAAAAAACAGCCTCGCCAAACGTTTGGCTCTAGAATGAAACCAAATGGACCTGTACGGCGATAACGCGCGATAACAACACAATTGATACATTGATATTATCATTATTATTTTCAATTATAAAATAAAACATTAGTCAACATTTAGTCATGTTATCTTTGCTGACAGTGAAATGTAAATGATCTATTAGAAGCAACAAAGGCGCACTCCGGGTGGGCTGGAGGTGTGAAGTAGGTTAAATAAAGTAGGTTAAATAGCCTACAGCCGTGCGTGCGTACTATGGCACCCCATTTTTTCCACTATAGTTGATCGTCCCTGCACGCCATCGCCGTCGGAAAATGCTGTTATAAGCCTTTTATTAATATTATTATTTGGATAAAGTAGAATGACCTTCAAAACCAATCATAATCATTTAAAATTGTATCATGATCTGACACTGTCATGACAGCTTGTTGATGCTGTGTCGCACATTGAAAATATCAGAGCTACAAGCTCACAACATGTCGGAACTTGCAGCTTTGTGAGCTTGCATGTCTGCTAAACATTCGCTGTTGAACTCCTCTCTCTCTCTGTATTAAATCAAGCTCACTCTATCCTACTTAAAGAGAGAGAGAGAGAGCATGGTCGAGGGACCTTCTCTTTGCATGCTTTTCCGTGTCTCTCGTCTGTGTGGCTGCTTGGAAAAAAGTACTCGAATGTCTACTGGTAAAAGCATGGTTTATGTATGTTTTATTGTTAATTTATATCTGCAAAAAGACTAATGTTTTAAAATAAATCGCTGGGTATTAAATACAATAGGATCCGAAATTTAGTGGAGTAGAAGGAAAGCACTGGGAATTGGACTCAAGTACAAATACCTACAAGTACAGTCTACTCAAGTAAATGTTCTTTTAGTTACTTTACACCACTGCTGCTGCGAGCTGCCTGTCTGCGGGGGGAACGGAGCGGAGGGGGGACGGTGAAAGTGTCTCTTCTGTGATGTGATGTGATGGGTTGTGTCTTGTGTGCGCCGGTGAAGACTTCTATTCTTCTTTTTCTTTTTATTATTTAATAGGCTAACAACCACGGCCAGGTCATCATCACTTGAGGATGTAATTTCCATTGTTTTATTTGTTTCCCCGTCCGTTGTCCGTTCTCAGCTCTCTCCTCTCTCTCCTTTCTTCTCCTTTCTCCTCCTGTGGCTACAGGCATCACCCCCTCGTATTTAGGCGAATTAAGCGAATATTATACGCATATTCGCGTCGCTTTTTATGGAAAACAGACAGAGCATGGCCACTTGTGTCTGTCTGCGGTGTCTGCCAATGTGTCTGCACTTTCACTGCAGTTAAAGTTTTTAAACGCAGCAGAACACACCCGCCCACGCGACTCCCTTGGGTAATCTCCAATCCTTTGATGTCTAAATTGGCCAATAGGTACAGGCGTGTAGCTTAATAGGCCATCGTCAATTATTTGTTTGTTGGTTAACAAGTTGGAGATGCGCTATCCGTGATGGATGGACAGACAGACAGGTCAGACCTGGTATGCGTGAACTTGGTAGGCCTGTTCCCACCGGGATTGGTCGCCAAACAGCGAAAAATAGCCGATCTACAAGCACAGAAGTCTACAGACTTTACACAACAGATCTGCTATTTTCGGTGAGCTGCCTATAACGCTTTGATTAAATAAGATCTGATTAAATAGGCCTAAGCCATGTCACGGCGACCCTTATATTGTGATTTGGCAAAGCCATAAGGCATATTATGGACCTAGGCCTACTCTATGTAGGCCTATTTTATTCATTTCTCCTAATAATTAACAAATTAAGCACTGGTGGGCATTACAGCTACAGATGTAATTTGTTCTGTAGGACTATTATTCATTCATTAATGGGGAACAGCGCTGGCCGCTGGGAGTAATAAATAAAGAAAAAGAAAAAAAAGACAGACACCAGTGAATGCACCGCTTCATTTCATTTTAATATTTTATTTTTTACTAAGCCTGTAGCTTTGGACACTATATGGACAACAAATGTACTTGACGTTAATGGAGTGAACAATAAGTTAATACGTGTTTAGAGAGGTCAGCAGCTGCCAGCTGCAGGAAAGATGACACACAAATTATTTGGAGAGAGATTTACCGATGCTAGAAAAATGTCCTCTCATGAGAATACTATAATTTTGCCAAGGTATTAAACAAATGCCAAGTTAACTGAAGGTCAATAGTTGATGCTTAGCTAAACACATTTGTTTTATTTCGCCGTTTTAATATGTAAATGTTATGATGAAAAAAAAAAAAAAAAAAAAAAAAAAAAAAACATGCCCAGCTCTGTGCATGGCTCAGGCCGCGCGCAAAAGGAAAGAGGAGGGAATAATGATTGCCCAGGAGCCATTTGATATCGAGAAGTATAAGCCTAGTTGGGAATATATTTGCTTCCCTGAAATTAAACAAACTGTTTCACACGTGCGTGCGTGCATGCGTGGGTGCGGGAGAGTGCAAAAGCACTGCTCCAGACGCTCCATCGATCCAGCACTCCAATGGAACAACACGTAAGCGTTTGAAGGCACACGCTTCCCTCTAAAGCTTAAACGTCTCGTATACCTTTATAGGGAAGGGTGTGCCTTCAAACGTTTACGTGTAGTTCCATTGGAGTGCAGACTCAAGCTCTGTTATGCCAAAATCTCACCTCCGCGTACCTCACGTGCGCACTCTCGACACACCTGTCAACGCGTCGTGTGGTTTTCCCATTGACTTAGAGTGGTTACGCGTGTATGCGTTCACGCGTGTACGCGTTCACGCGTGTACGCGTTCACGCGTGCGCGTGTGAACGCGTACTTGGTCACGCGTTCACGCGTTCACGCGTAATGGTACGCGGTGCTGCGCGTGTTGGTGATGTATTCGATAGACATCGAGCTTCATACACGCACACGCACACGCACACGCACACACACACACACACACACACACACACACACCTTTTGCAAAAGTTCCCTTCCGATATTTCCTAAAATCATATTTCTATCTAGATGATATGATCAGAGGCTCTCAGACAGTTCTACGGTATTATATAGAGGGAGGGGGGGGGGGGAGGGGGGGGGTGTAGGGGGATAAAAACATAAAGTCAGTGCAGTAACTCCATGACTGCTTAGTCAGCAGAGAGAGAGAGAGAGAGAGAGAGAGAGAGAGAGAGAGAGAGAGAGAGAGAGAGAGAGAGAGAACGAGAGGACTTTATGAAGCAGCAGCAGCTGTCATAATTCCTCTCTCTCTATCTAATTATTGGAAAGTATATTAGACTCTTGATATCCGTTGTGTTTTCATCTTTATGTCCCTAGATCAAGGGGTCTTCAACAACAGGGGGTCCGGGACCCCTAGGGGGTCTCCTCCGAGTTACAACAGGGGGTCCTCCAAATCTGTGTGATATAAGCTTTTTTTTATATGAACCGCTTGAACCCTAGCGTCCAAATTCTGAGAACTTTAGCCAAAAATAGCAGATCTACGAGCTGGTAGATCTGCTATTTTTGTAGATCTGCTATTTGCTATTGTATTCATGTGCAGATGAATGGATGTTCTCAGCATGTGATCAGTTATGCAGGTGGCAAAGCTCTGACGTGCTTCTTATTAATGTATTATTAATGTATTACTGTTTTATTTTTTTTCCTAAGAAGAAAAGCACAAGGATCCCCCCCCCCCCCCCCCCTCTCTCTCTCTCTCTCTCTCTCTCTCTCTCTCTCTCTCTCTCTCTCGTTGACTCCCCATGGTTCATCTCAGATTGATGCTGCCCCCCCCCCCCCCCTGATTACAGTAATTACCATCATCCTGCTGCTGTAAAATGCATTATGCAAATTAAACCAAGTACATTTACTTCAGTCTACTGTACTTCAGTCGCAGACCGCACGCTACGGTTTAATCAAATCAAATCAAAATCTTGTCAGTTTACTTTGGCTGACGGCACTCGGCGAGATCAAAGCGTTTGACGAGGCGCGCACCTCGCCGTGGGCATCAAACGAGTTAACATTTAAAGTAACACTACACCAGCCCCCATAAGTCACATGATCCGCCCATGAAAAGATCACGGTGCATCTTGTGAATGGGAAGGAACAGTGGCAAAGATGGGAGTCCTCATGGAAAATAGGCATTACATTTTGTATAACACGGTTCTATTGTGAAAATAGCAGATCTATATGCTCACAACGCCTCGCAGCGCGAGGCGTTGTGAGCATATAGATCGGCTATTTTTTAGACATTTTTTAGACATTTTCACAATGTCTGAAAAAAAAAGAAAACGAGTTTTTGAATGGTTGTTCAAGTGCAGCTAAACTTAGCATGTTAGTAAACGTGCCACAGTCAACAATAATGCATTGCACCTGTGCAACCTGGGAATATACCATTTTTGTCAAGATGGGGAGAATACAAGTTTGGAGAATATAATCATAATACCTTGTTAAAGTGACCATTTTGTAACATTTTGCATTTATACTTATTTTACTGTAATTTAACAACATAATAACCAGCACAGATAGACAAAGAGACATTCATGGATTTATATTTAAAAGTAACTTTTATTTTCCCCCCTGCACCCAGGGTATGGCAGCTGCATACCCCTGCCATACCCAATTGACGCCCCTGGGAAGGAACTGTGTGTATGGCATGTAGGCATGCCATACACACAGTGAAATCTAAATCGCTAAAAATGATAGAAAGCAGTACATACAAAATAAAATAATATTTTTTCTGCACTTGCAAATGAAACCAAGTACATTTACTCAAGTATACTGTAATTGAGTATTTAAATGTTCATGATTTTATTCAGATAGAGTTGTGGAGCAGGGGTCTTCCTACATCTGGCCTACATCTGGTCTACATCTGGTCTACATCTGGTCTACATCTGGCCTACATCTGGTCTACATCTGGTCTTCATCTGGTCTACATCTGGCCTACATCTGTCCTACATCTGGCCTACATCTGGCCAACATCTGGTCTACATCTGGCCTACATCTGGCCTACATCTGTCCTACATCTGGTCTACATCTGGTCTACATCTGGCCTACATCTGGTCTACATCTGGTCTTCATCTGGTCTACATCTGGCCTACATCTGTCCTACATCTGGCCTACATCTGGCCAACATCTGGTCTACATCTGGCCTACATCTGGTCTACATCTGGCCTACATCTGGTCTACATCTGGTCTACATCTGGCCTACATCTGGCCTACATCTGGCCTACATCTGGTCTACATCTGGGCAAAGTGTGTTGTATGCCCAGGGTCACATTGGCCATACTTTGCGGGACACTTAATGAAATCAACTCATAAATTCTGACAAGAACTTTAGAAAACAAGATAAAGAGGATACATTAGCTATTACAAATAGCCGATTTACAAGCTACAGAGTTTTTTTTTGCTTTTTGCCACTTATCTCGTTGTTGTGCTGAGTCCCTCAAGGCTCTTTAGTGTATGTTCCATTGTATAGATCTGATTTTTCTGTGTATGTATTTTTTTTTCAGAATAATCTAGTGTAGAGTGCTTTGATTTATAATTGCGCGTCCCACTGGGAGGAGACCCCATGGCAGACCAAAGACCAGATGGAGGGATTATATCTCCAAACTGGCTTGGGAACGCCTCGGTATACTCCCTGAGGGAGTGGAGGAAGTTGCTCAGGATAAGGAAATCTGGAGGTCTCAGTTGGAACTGTTACCCCCGCGACCCGATTCCGGATAAGCGTTTGAAGATGGATGAATGGACTCATAGCCTATAATTGCTACTTTTACTTTTAGTACAAAAAAAACTGCGTAGGCCTGCCAGGCCCATGTGTTAAATTATTTGACATGGCATGGGTGGAAATGACAGGACAGGACAAATCCTAAAATTCTGCCATGTACATTTTTGTATTGTGTGTATTTAACCTGCCATTATTATGGTAGTTTTAAAGTGAAAAAAAGTAAGTGGATCACTTTACCCCCTTGATTTCTCTGGTCTGTCTGTTTACCCCGGTGCTGGGGTAAACTGAGACACAAGACCACTTTTTTTTTTTTTTTTTTCATATTCTCACAGCCTTTTGTCTTGAATAAATTCTGATGACTTCCATTGTTAGGAAACATCCCAACTTACTGGGAAATGTGTACATTTTTAATGATATATCTTTTAGTTCACCTATGTAAAAAAGTGTCTCAGTTTACCCCACTCTCCCCTAGTTCCTCCACAGCCGAATGAGGTTAGGTGGGGTTATACCCTCCTCCCCAGCCCCAACACCACCCACCCCTCCTCCACCCAACACCCAGCATTTTCTTATTCTTTTCTTTGCAGAGCTTCAACACTGCCTGGAAGGCTGCTCTTTGAAATGTGCAGGGGCGTCGCACCAAATGCTGGGCCCTGGGTACAAGGATTCACTGTGGGCCCCCCATGAACCCATTATTACGTATTATTTTGTGCTTTTACTATTGGAAAATAGCAGATCTACAAGCTCTACAAGATCTACAAGCTCACAGCGCGGCACTCGGTGCCACGCTGTGAGCTTGTAGATCTGCTTTTTTATTTTTTATTTTTAATCTTGAAAATGTGTGCAAGTCTTTGAATATTTAAAATCCTTCTAAGGTTTCTATGTCAGTGGTGCTCAAATATTTTCATGTGAAGGACCCCCAAAATGATATGTCTTTGGCCACGGACCCCCATCTCAAAATATTTTGTTCCAGAAAGCTAAATTTGAATTACAAATGTTCATTTTAAAAAAGATTTGCACACATTTTCACGACTTTTCAAAAATATGCGCGGCTGCGAGCTTGTAGATCTGCTATTTTTCAATAGTTAAAGCATAAAATAATTAAGGCTCCTCCACCTTGGGCCTTAACTCAGCCCCCCCCCCCCCCCCCTTGTGACACCCTTTGAAATGTGATGCAGAGAAGGAAGTATGACATTTTTCTCGACCCAGTTTCTCTCCTCCAAAGCTGCGTTGATAAGCGGAGCGTAGAGTGCTGTATGTGTGTGTGTGTAGGAGCGTAGAGTGCTGTATGTGTGTGTGTGTGTGTAGCTTCACTTCTGTCAAAATAACTTGAAAGGTTTTCGATGTGGGGGGGGGGGGGGGGGGGGCTTTGGATCTGGTGTTAAAAAAGAAAGAAAACTAGAAACGGGGTGAATAAAAAAATAAAACCAGCCCTTTGCTGTTTGCCTTTGAATCCGCGGAGAAGCTGTAATTCAATGCTGTGCTGTTGTAACGCCTGCGTGTGAAGGCAGATCAAAGCCGCGGGACAAGCCCTCACATCGCTAAAGCTAGCGTTTGACCTCCGCCGACACGGTTACGTCGTCTGTGTTCCTACACGGCGTTGCGTCGCAGATTGCGACAACGACACGCGACCAAGTGTCAATCAGCCATCTCTCTGCCGCGGCGTGTAAACACACGGTGGTTATTCGGCTCGGAAAGAGTCAACGACCATTGAAAATACTAATGATAAAACACCAGATACGAAGAAACTACCCTAAAATCTAAGGAACTGTATGACTTGACTTGACTTGTGTTGTGAGAGAGAACCAGGAAAAACAGGCACCACACTGTAACTTTGGGCGGTCTGTTGACAGAGTCTGGCTCTGCTCTTCTCTCTGGCTGAAAGTAGCATACAGTGAAACCAGAGATGAGTGTAGACATACTGTGTACCGATTTGCGTGATTTTAGGGCAAAACTTTTAGGAGCTGTGTCCAACAATGTGTTTTGCAAGAATCAGCCTCATGGTGGCGCTAGAAGAGGGCCATGTGAGAATTGATGGGTGGATCTGGGCAACGGTTGCGGAGATATGAGCAGGGCAAAGTCCGACGTGACGTGACGTGACGTGACGTGACGTGACGTGACGTGACGTGACGTGACGTGACGTGACGTGACGTGACGTGACGTGACGTGACGTGACTGACTGACAGACAGGCGGTGGAGGTTTTGATAGTAAGTGTGACCTGACGGGTCGCGTTATATGCCTATGTCGCGTCACAGAAATAAAACAGAGTGAGCTAATATTTAATGAGTGGCGCCAAAGCTTTCTTTTCTACACAGAAACCGGATAGAAAACGTGATTTTGTGTTTCATGACTCTTTAAGGGTTAACACATAAAATAATGGTGACATTAATAATGCATAGAGGGTCAAGTGTAATATCACCCTTTATAGTGTGAGACCACCTACACCCAACCCACCCAACTGTCTGTCTGTCTGTCTTTCTTTCTTTCTTTCTTTCTTGCTTTCTTGCTTTCTTTCTTTCTTTCTTTCTTTCTTTCTTTCTTTCTTTCTTTCTTTCTTTTCTGCTACATTGCAAATTCCACCAAAAAGATGACTATCAGCACATTTAAAACAATTAATGTATGCGTAGGAGCTCATCTCTGGGGCTCGTTGTACCGCTGGTTGGTGTAATTACCATCTCTCTTCTGTTCTGTTTCTTCTTGGGGGGAGGGGGGGACGTGCTGGGCCCCTGATTCAGCCCAGGAAAAAGAGTTGTAGAGGCCCTCATTGCGTGCTATAGAGAGAGATCTCTCTCTATAGCGCTGCTGCTACTCAAAGATTTGCCATTTCAGATCATGACAAGTGACAAGCCAGTGGGCCAATTACATGAGTTATGCCTCATTCACATACAGAAAAGCCAAGCTAATGGTTTGCTTGGTAATTCAATGTATTCTCTATGCAATAAAATGTCCAAGCTGGAAAAAAAGCTTAGACATTTTTAAAGCTGGTTTGCATAGAGAATACATTGCATTACCAAGCAAACCATTAGCTTGGCTTCTTTCAGTGTGAATGCAGCATTAGGCCTATATTTCGTTGGGTCGAAACCTTGTATGTCCGAAACCGTTTGTTGTGTTTTTATCTTTTTAAAAATGATTTAAACTAGTGAAAACAGCCGATCTACAAGCACACAACGCCTCGCGCCGCGAGGCGTTGTGTGCTTGTAGATCTGCTGTTTTCACTACTTTTGTGCAAACAGTTACATTTTTACTTTTGTGCAAACAGTTAATGGCCCGGCCGGGAATGAACCGGCCGTTCAGGAGTTGTCCCGCTTTTCCCAATGGCCAGCACGTCCCTGGGGGGAGGGGGGGGGCTATGAGTCATCATCATGTCTTGAGAGGAGAGGAGAGGAGAGGAGAGGAGAGGAGAGGAGAGGCGTGTGTAACCGCGTTAAGCATTTTCCTTTGCCGTGGTCTTCAGGCACGTGCACACATAGGACATCAACGGGGGCTTGAGCCCCTGCCCTTTTACCCGTCTGTAAAAAGTGTCCTCTCCAGACCATGAATGCAGTTTTTACTATGGTGAAAGAAATGCAAAATGCCCCCTCTTTCCATGCCATACCTGAAGGCAGCATTCAAGAGAATTGCCTTGTCCAAACTCTCCTGAACTTGAAGGCAGCATCTTATGTTGAAAGAACTGCCCTCTCTGTGTAGAAATCCATGCCGTTACGTCACATCTCCAGTATTCACTTGATTATGCTTAGTTCAGTGTGGTGTCAAGCACTGAAAATAGCCCACCTCGGCCATGATTTGGGAATACAACTCCATCGAGTGCCGCACTGTGAGCTTGTATATCTGCTATTTTTCAATAGTTAAAGCATAAAATAATGGTAAAAGTATTAATGTATAAATGTGTACGCGACCTAAATGGGTTAAAGTGAGGGAGAGACGGGGGAGACTCCTGTTACTGAACAAACACTATATAGCAGTGATTTACCGTCCCGATATAGAGCTTTAGAGTTTTGTCTTAACCACAAAATACACATAATAATGAAATAAAAACAATTACGGATGAGATCAAATCGCTGGAATTGTATTCCCAAATCTCACCTGTGTCTTGAAATAATAACATCATAACAAATAAAACCAACAAACAGTAATTGCTCTTTCTGTCTCCTGTTAAAACACTTTCTATCCACCAGTGGTTTTACCTGCTGGCCTTTTGATTAATTTGTATTTGATGTGTGAGGATTTAAATCGTGAAAATTAGAATTTTGACCCGATTCTATAAGTGTCTTTTGAATCCTTATAAGGTTTTTTTTTTGAAAAACCCTATGTTTCTATGTCAGCAATCTGGCCAACCATCGTCAAAGAAAAGGTCCTTTTCACTTAACTGGAGCTCAGTTAGTCTGTTCTTGAGAGACTTCTATGTCAGTGGTTCTCAAACCTTTTCATGTGAAGGACCCCCAAAATGATATTTATTTGGCCACGGACCCCCATCTCAAAATATCTAGTTCCAGGGACCACCCAGAAGCAAAATTTGAGTTACAAACGTTCGCTTTGAAAATACACATTTTCAAAGATTTGCACACATTTTCACGACTTTTTCAAAAATAGCAGATCTACAAGCTCGCAGCGCGCTGTGAGCTTGTGTATCTGCTATTTTTCACTGGTTAAAGCAGTCAATAATTCTAGGCCTAAATGGGTTAATAATAATACATTAAAATAAAAGAAACACTTGACCAGAGCTGTGTTACTCAATAGGTTTTCTTTACACCAAGGACCCCTCAAATTAATATGTATTGGGCTTCGTCGTGCCCGGGGACCCCCCCAAATGTAGACTGTTCCCAAAGGAAGTTTTCTATTGCAGGGGTCTTCAACGTTTTCAGGCCAAGGACCCCTTAGCTGAGAGAGAGATGAAGCAAGGACCCCCACAACCTGTTCATAGATTCCATATAGTTTCATTGTTTGACAGCACGATTATCAGTGTATTTTGGATTCAGGTCAATTTGTGTTTTCAGATATTTAACCACTTGAACCGTCAATACTTAATAAACTTTACATTTCACTCTATACTTAGTCTGCTCTTTCTACCCTCTACACCAAACCTCTTTGCCAAAAATAGCAGATCTACAAGCTCACAACACCTCGCAGCGCGAGCCGTTGTGAGCTTGTAGAACTGCTATTTTTGGCTAAAGTCCTCCGAATATGGACGCTAGGGTTCAAGTGGTTAATATTAAAAAAGGCAGACACTCTGGTTTGGGTTTTTGTTCATATAATCGCAGGTTGCGGGTCGGTTGACGGGCGGCGCGGGCGCGGGTTAGGGTGTGCAGACCCGAACACGCACGCATGCACGCACGCACGCACGCACACACAGTAGGCCTATAGATCAGGGCAGGGGTAATTGAGTCTTGTTGCTATAGCCTCTCTGTACTGTCCCTAGCACTGGGTGAAAAGAGAGATTATCTGACATATACTGGTAGAGTATATGACAGTTTATTTACAGGTATACTGGGCATATACCGACATTATTGGGTATATACTTTTTGAGGGATATTCTGGAATATTCCTCTGTATTCAGTGATAATAGGTGATATACTGCCCCCCGCTAGACAAAGGCACACCAGGGGGTCTGGTTCATTCCTTTGACCTACAAATTGACTATTTGTTTAAAGAAAGGGGAGGAGGGCAAACAGCCCCCCTCCCAAAAAGACACATTTTAGTTTACCTTGGATATCCCAAGTATAAAGGGCTTAATTTGCCTTAACTCACATTTTCAAGTAATTACAATGTTGTAAAAAGTAGAAACTTGCAATCTCATGTACTATAATGACATTCAATGATGACTAATTAGAAACAGTTGTATAAATACATTTGACCTTATACGCTGTACTTAGTCCGTTCTTTCCCCCCTCTACAACAAACCTCTTTGCTGAAAATTGCCGATCTACAAGCTCACAATGTGTTGCATCATGACGCATTGTGAGCTTGTAGATCGGCTATTTATTTCAAAGTCTACTGTACATAAAACAGACGCTGTTTCTGACCTGGGTTCAGACAACAGTTGACGCTTTTAAAAGGGGACTTAAGACATTTCTTTTTAATAAGGCATTTGCCTAGATGGTCCTTTTGGATGCCCTGTGTGCTTTTAATTCTTCTTTTTTTTTTTTTACTTAATGTTCTTTTAAATCTTCCTTGAGATGTGTCTAATATGTGCACTGTTCTTAATTCATGGAATTAACAGTTTTTACCATGTTAGTTCTTTTTTTTATAAATCTTTTGCTGGCTTTGTTTTGCCATTTTAATGTAGCACTTTGAGATTTGTTTCAAATATAAAGTATGTTACAAATAAAATGTATTATTATTATTATTATTATTACCCCTATCGTTAAATCGGTCCACGAAGCCGAGGTCCTAGGGCTGGTGTACACGACAAATTTCCAAACCCCGCTGTGTGTTCCCTGGGGGCGTGAAAAATAAGGGGGTGGGCTCTACATGTCCTCTGGGACCCCATCTACGTATGGACACCACTTGTTCGCCCATCCGTCTTACGGATGCTTTTTTATTCCATTTTATTTGTTTTAGGGTCCTATCTTGCAGTTCAAGCCTATTTCCACAGGGTGGCAGGCTACTTTCCCAACCTACTGGAGGTGAACATGCAGGGGCGTCAATTGGGTATGGCAAGCTATGGCAGCTGCCATACCTTGGCTACAGGGGGGAAATAATTAAATGTACTTTTCATCGTGCCTGTTGCTAAGGTATGGCAACATGATTGGTGTCTTGCAAGACACCAGTCATGTTGCCATACCTTAGCCTTTCCTGAACTGACGCCGCTGTGAACATGTGTACACAGCCAGCATATTACTCAATGCCAAACTTTGCACACACACTCCTTGCCTGCCAATCCACAACCTCCACCCCTCCAGGGACCCCCAGGGCTTATCTCCCGATTAGGACACTTTCCAGCATAGTGACATGCAGAACAAACTGTCCATATAGTATGGTTTACATAAAAGTCAGTTGTCTTTCACACACACACACACACACACACACACACACACACACACACACACACACACACACACACACACACACATATATATATATATACACATATATATATATATATATATATATATATATATATATATATATATATATATATTTCATTTATTTATTTCATAAATATTTTTCATCACAATTGGGTTTGTGGGGAGCCATCCCTGCTTCAAGCTGTCACAGCACGGCACCAACACTTCAAACTAGTTAAAAAACCCAATACAGCAGATCTACAAGCACCTCACAGATCTACAAGCACCTCGCACATGCCAGGGACAGAGTAGGTTGGCCTGCATAAGCCTTGCTGTCAACACACTATACTACACCACTCAGGCCACCAAGCCAGGTGTGGTCAATTAGTGCCTTCTTTTGATCAGTGGCTTCTGCTTGATGAGTGGCACCAGTCTGTGTCTTTGTTCCCTGGTCAGTCAAGTTCACTGGGAGAGAATGTTTCAGATCAGTGCAAGTGTATTTGTTTTCCATTTGGACTTACTGTGTTTTGTTGGTACAGTATGCGTGCGACTAACTAATATTTCTGATAATTCCAATTTGTTTGTTGTTTAATTAGCCGGATTGTGAATGCCCTGCATTTTTCTTTCATCTTTAGAACCACACGTGTGTAACAAAACAGAGTGGTGATCATTTGGTGTGGGTGAAGAGAAGAAAAACATTTCATTAAAGGAGTAGTTCACCCCCAAAGTGACTTTTTTTCTATTGAACTCAAGTCTCCATGGCGTGAGTAATACATTGAAAAAATAAGTCATTTTGGGGGTGAACTACTCCTTGAATGTCAGTTTTGTGGTGTTTTGATTGGACACCCTGAGGATATTGCCAGATAGACAGACAGACAGACAGACAGACAGACAGACAGAGAATTGTAGGCCTTGCATTTATTTGACTTGGTTCCAACAGATGGCGAAAATAGCTAATCTTCAAGCTCACAATGCCTCACTGTTTGGACAAAGAGTTGAGGCGTTACATTTTGTAAAACACGGCCTTGTGAAAATAGCAGATCTACATGCTCACAACACCTCACAACGCAGGGCGGCGTGAGCATGTAGATCTGATATTTTCACAATTTCTGCCCCTAATATTTAATTTATCATTTTAAAAGTATTAAAAAGTCCTTAAATTGTCTCTTTAGAAATGTGCAGATAGCCTCTGTATACTGTTGAGTGGAAAAACAATGTTTCACATTAAGCTAAACATTTGGGACCACCCAAGATCATTTGGAGACCCCTCTAGGGGTCCCATAGTTGAACCACTGACTTATAAGGGGAGTATATGAGGCTGGATCCGTCTGGAACACTGCACTAGGCTCTCGCCAGCTCTGTAGCTCTCCACACTTGAACAGTTGTGTCCTTAAATTCAATTATAATAATTAACCCCTGTATATACGGGCAATAGTTTTACATGACTTTGTGTACACAGCCAATAGTTTTACATGAACATGTCTAGGCTTTAGTACTGTACTGCCTCGTATAGCCCAACAGAGCCCAGCACAGAACAGCACAGCCCACCAGAGCCCAATACAGCCCCCCAGAGCCCAACAGAGTCCAGCAAACCTAAGTCCAGCCCAGCCGAGTAGGAGTATAGACCGGGGAAAGGGGGTAGTTAGATGACTCCACCAGGCCATTACTGTCCAGATCTGGCTTGAATAGGCCAGACTAGGGTAGACAGGACTGCACCAGACAACACCAGGCTGCTCCAGCCTGGTGGGACACTCAGAGACTTTGTAAACGCCTGTGTACATTTCCCATAGATTCTATGGAACTTGAACACTTGCTCCTGCCCTTCGTGTACACAATCTGTGCCGTGTCCCCTCAGAGGGACATTGTGGGCCCCCCGACCTCACTTTGAGAACCGGCCATGGACCACTTGATAAGCCCACAGTGTCCCTCTGAGGGTCCCCCGACCTCACTTTGAGAACCGACCATGGACCACTTGATAAGCCCACAGTGTCCCTCTGAGGGTTCATGTAAAACTACTGGTGACTTTGTACACGCCTGTGTACATTTCCCATAGATTCTATGGGACTTGAACACTTGCTCCTGCCCTTCGTGTACACGGTCTGTGCCGTGTCCCCTCAGAGGGACACTGTGGGCCCCCGACCTCACTTTGAGAACCGACCATGGACCACTTGATAAGCCCACAGTGTCCCTCTGAGGGTTCATGTAAAACTACTGGTGACTTTGTACACGCCTGTGTACATTTCCCATAGATTCTATGGGACTTGAACACTTGCTCCTGCCCTTCGTGTACACGGTCTGTGCCGTGTCCCCTCAGAGGGACACTGTGGGCCCCCGACCTCACTTTGAGAACCGACCATGGACCACTTGATAAGCCCACAGTGTCCCTCTGAGGGTCCCCCGACCTCACTTTGAGGACCGACCATGGACCACTTGATAAGCCCACAGTGTCCCTCTGAGGGTCCCCGACCTCACTTTGAGAACCGACCATGGACCACTTGATAAGCCCACAGTGTCCCTCTGAGGGTTCATGTAAAACTACTGGTGACTTTGTACACGCCTGTGTACATTTCCCATAGATTCTATGGGACTTGAACACTTGCTCCTGCCCTTTGTGTACACGGTCTGTGCCGTGTCCCCTCAGAGGGACACTGTGGGCCCCCCGACCTCACTTTGAGAACCGGCCATGGAC
The DNA here is from genome assembly GCF_963921795.1 of Nannobrachium achirus. NCBI lineage: Eukaryota > Metazoa > Chordata > Actinopteri > Myctophiformes > Myctophidae > Nannobrachium > Nannobrachium achirus. Next base: position 2,924,961 of record NC_137831.1, on the reverse strand, counting down.
CACTTGATAAGCCCACAGTGTCCCTCTGAGGGTTCATGTAAAACTTAAAACTAATGCCCGTGTACACAGTGGTTAATCGCATGTGCAAGGATCTACAGAGCTGGCTGGAGCAGCCTGGTGGAGTCTGGTGCAGTCCTGTCTACCCTGGTCTGGCCTATTCAAGCCAGATCTGGACAGTAATGGCCTGGTGGAGTCATCTAACTACCCCCTTTCCCCGGTCTATACTCCTACTCGGCAGGACTGGGCTGGACTTAGGTTTGCTGGACTCTGTTGGGCTCTGGGGGGCTGTATTGGGCTCTGGTGGGCTGTGCTGTTCTGTGCTGGGCTCTGTTGGGCTATACGAGGCAGTACAGTACTAAAGCCTAGACATGTTCATGTAAAACTATTGGCCGTGTACACAAAGTCATGTAAAATTATTGCCTGTGTACACAGTGGCTTTTTCCTTGACCTTTCGAGTTAGGAGTGTCGTAGAGACACGAGACCGGGTTTGTTGGATTCAGCGTCAAAAAGTAAGTCAGAATAAGTGTCTTTTATCCGAAAGAATGTGTAATCGTGTTGGTGGCGTGCAAATTTCGTGTCTTTTTCGCAATCATAAAGGGTTCAAAGTGTCGGAGAGACACGAAACCCATTCCATCGGATCAGGCATCCTTCAAATATGAAAAGTGTTTCCTGCGTAAAACAAACAGATTTTTTTAGATTTTTTTATTGATTTTAAGGACAAAAATCCGGGTTTCGGTGTCTTTTTCGCAATCGTAAAGGGTTCAAAGTGTCGGAGAGACACGAAACCCATTCCATCAGATCGGGCATGCTTCAAATATGAAACGTGTGTCCTGCCTGAAACAAAACATATTCTTTTGATTTTTTTATTCATTTTAAGGACAAAGGGCCTGTTTTGACGCCTAAAACGACCCTTTTCCTTGACCTTTCGAGTTAGGAGTGCCGTGTACACAGGATCTACAGAGCTGGCTGGAGCATGGAGCAGCCTGGTGGAGTCTGGTGCAGTCATCTAACTACCCCCCTTCCCTGGTCTATACTCCTATTGGGCAGGACTGGGCTGGACTTAGGTTTGCTGGAGTCTATTGGGCTCTGGTAGGCTGTATTGGGCTCTGGTGGGCCGTGTTGTGCTGTGATGGGCTCTGTTGGGCTACACGAGACAGTACAGTACTAAAGCCTGAACATGTTCATGTAAAACTATTGGCTGTGTACACAAAGTCATGTAAAACTATTGCCCGTATATACAGGGGTTAATTATTATAATTGAATTTAAGGACACAACTGTTCAAGTGTGGAGAGCTACAGAGCTGGCGAGAGCCTAGTGCAGTGTTCCAGACGGATCCAGCCTCATATACTCCCCTTATAAGTCAGTGGTTCAACTATGGGACCCCTAGAGGGGTCTCCATACTCCCCTTATAAGTCAGTGGTTCAACTATGGGACCCCTAGAGGGGTCTCCAAATGATCTTGGGTGGTCCCAAATGTTTAGCTTAATGTGAAACATTGTTTTTCCACTCAACAGTATACAGAGGCTATCTGCACATTTCTAAAGAGACAATTTAAGGACTTTTTAATACTTTTAAAATGATAAATTAAATATTAGGGGCAGAAATTGTGAAAATATCAGATCTACATGCTCACGCCGCCCTGCGTTGTGAGGTGTTGTGAGCATGTAGATCTGCTATTTTCACAAGGCCGTGTTTTACAAAATGTAACGCCTCAACTCTTTGTCCAAACAGTGAGGCATTGTGAGCTTGAAGATTAGCTATTTTCGCCATCTGTTGGAACCAAGTCAAATAAATGCAAGGCCTACAATTCTCTGTCTGTCTGTCTGTCTGTCTGTGTCTGTCTGTCTATCTGTCAATATCCTCAGGGTGTCCAATCAAAACACCACAAAACTGACATTCAAGGAGTAGTTCACCCCCAAAATGACTTATTTTTTCAATGTATTACTCACGCCATGGAGACTTGAGTTCAATAGAAAAAAAGTCACTTTGGGGGTGAACTACTCCTTTAATGAAATGTTTTTCTTCTCTTCACCCACACCAAATGATCACCACTCTGTTTTGTTACACACGTGTGGTTCTAAAGATGAAAGAAAAATGCAGGGCATTCACAATCCGGCTAATTAAACAACAAACAAATTGGAATTATCAGAAATATTAGTTAGTCGCACGCATACTGTACCAACAAAACACAGTAAGTCCAAATGGAAAACAAATACACTTGCACTGATCTGAAACATTCTCTCCCAGTGAACTTGACTGACCAGGGAACAAAGACAGACTGGTGCCACTCATCAAGCAGAAGCCACTGATCAAAAGAAGGCACTAATTGACCACACCTGGCTTGGTGGCCTGAGTGGTGTAGTATAGTGTGTTGACAGCAAGGCTTATGCAGGCCAACCTACTCTGTCCCTGGCATGTGCGAGGTGCTTGTAGATCTGTGAGGTGCTTGTAGATCTGCTGTATTGGGTATTAGTTTGAAGTGTTGGTACCATGCTGTGACAGCTTGAAGCAGGGATGGCTCCCCACAAACCCAATTGTGATGAAAAATATTTATGAAATAAATAAATGAAATAATATATATATATATATATATATATATATATATATATATATATATATATATATATATATATATATATATATGTATATATATATATATGTGTGTGTGTGTGTGTGTGTGTGTGTGTGTGTGTGTGTGTGTGTGTGTGTGTGTGTGTGTGTGAAAGACAACTGACTTTTATGTAAACCATACTATATGGACAGTTTGTTCTGCATGTCACTATGCTGGAAAGTGTCCTAATCGGGAGATAAGCCCTGGGGGTCCCTGGAGGGGTGGAGGTTGTGGATTGGCAGGCAAGGAGTGTGTGTGCAAAGTTTGGCATTGAGTAATATGCTGGCTGTGTACACATGTTCACAGCGGCGTCAGTTCAGGAAAGGCTAAGGTATGGCAACATGACTGGTGTCTTGCAAGACACCAATCATGTTGCCATACCTTAGCAACAGGCACGATGAAAAGTACATTTAATTATTTCCCCCCTGTAGCCAAGGTATGGATAAGCCCACAGTGTCCCTCTGAGGGTCCCCCGACCTCACTTTGAGAACCGACCATGGACCACTTGATAAACCCACAGTGTCCCTCTGAGGGTCCCCCAACCTCACTTTGAGAACCACCACGGACCACTTGATAAGCCCACAGTGTCCCTCTGAGGGTCCCCCGACCTCACTTTGAGAACCGACCACGGACCACTTGATAAGCCCACAGTGTCCCTCTGAGGGTCCCCTGACCTCACTTTGAGAACCGACCACGGACCACTTGATAAGCTCACAGTGTCCCTCTGAGGGTCCCCCGACCTCACTTTGAGAACCGACCACGGACCACTTGATAAGCCCACAGTGTCCCTCTGAGGGTCCCCCGACCTCACTTTGAGAACCGACCATGGACCACTTGATAAGCCCACAGTGTCCCTCTGAGGGTCCCCCGACCTCACTTTGAGAACCACCACGGACCACTTGTTAAGCCCACAGTGTCCCTCTGAGGGTTCATGTAAAACTACTGGTCGTGGACACCACCTAGGGCCTGTGTACATATGGCTCTCTGCTGCCCCCCATTAAGAAACTATAGACGGCACAGACCGTGTACACGAAGGGCAGGAGCAAGTGGTCAAGTCCCATAGAATCTATGGGAAATGTACGAAGTCGTGTACAAAGTCACCGGTTGGTCCACGAGCCATAGTTTTTTCCATTGTAGCTCCCTACAGTGTACACGAATATGATTATTATTACTATTATTATTATTATTATTAACACCATGACAAGTACAGTAGCTCAGACCAGGCTTCCTTTATTCTGTCTTAACCAATCACTTGACTTATCAGTGTGAAAATGTGACCAATCAGGTTTCTTGCCACCACCTTTGAATTCTAAGTGCCTCACAGTCTGGCTCTCTGGCACAGTAGTAACTGCTTGCTGAAGAAGACAGAGAGGAGAAGTGTTACTTAAACGAATGGATCATTTTCAAACTTTTCGGTAAGTTGCAACTACTATAATTCTATGTAAGTAGCCTATGTTAGAGACAGGTAATAGTAGAGACATGTAACCATTTCTCAAAGCATAGCAGCTAACTAAAATAGGTGTTTGTTTTGTTTTCTGCCAAATTAAGGGGGACAAACATTGTTGATTAGATTATATTAAATTAGGTTGTATTGCTTGTTGTTCTCACATCATATTGTCTGTATTTATCAGTGACCATGTCTTTCAAACCGTGGACTGGAGGCCTTTATAACCACTTTTATGGGGTTTAACCACTTAAACATTGCATTGCATGCATTGTGGATCCATTTTGTATTGTCCCTCTGCACCAAATCTCTTCAACAAACACTGGGTGAAAAGTAAGTGAAATTATAATTATGTCTGCATATGGCTGTATGTGTCCACCAAATGCAAGAAGGCATTTATGCTTAACTAACTTTGTGAATCCTTCTCTTTGTTTATAGGAGGCTGTAAGACATTTTCACAACTCGGAAAACAATGAACACAAACTATCCCCGCAAGAAAGGTAACTATTTGTTCTTTGTTGTTCTTTGCTGTATCACTGTGTAATTAAACCAATTAAATAATATCACATATTGTAGGCTAGTAAAAGACACGCTATTAAAGTGCATTGGCTATTTGAATTGGGGGGGGAAGGGAAAGTGCATTGGCTGGAAGGGAAGAAACGGTAAACTGTGGGGGAGGTGTGAGTTGTTTTAGGGGGTGATTTCTTCAAAGGAAATGCCTTTTCTGGAATACAAACTAATGTGTTGCTTCTCTCAACAGTATCAACTCACCACACAATCTTGGTGTCATGACACACGTGCTGGAGCAGGTCAGCATTGCTTTTCCTGACATAGCCGGTGACTTAATAAAAGGTAAAAAATATATAATTTCCCCTTTAATGTCCTGTGTGTTTGTTGTGTTTTTTACTCATTTAGCTTTGAAGTAGTCACGCATGGCATGCTGGACCAGTTCCTGTTTTGACTGAGCCTGTGATGTGATGGGAACGTGTCACTGTTACTGCATGTCATCTTTTCGACACCGACTCTAACCCTCACCCTAACCTTAACCTCTGTGGGTGCATGTGAGTTGTCCCTGCCGACCTTGCGTGGAATAAACCCTGTTACTGACCCATAATATCAGACTGGTTATTCTAAATATCTTAGTATGGTAGTCATGATACTACAGTGTTCTATTCCTCATTTTCGTGATAACACCTTTGAACTGGTTTAATTAGATTGTGTTTGTACATAAACAACAAAATAAATCCTAAATGCATTTTCCTTGTATTTTAAGCTGCCTGCAGGACCCATTTTGAGTCTTTGAAAAGGAGCCATCGACTGGACCAGCCAGAAAATGCTCTCCGCAAAAAGAAATTGACTATGTCAATGAAGCACCGACAAGAAAGACCAGGGTAAGTTTGGAACTGTTTTTTTTTTTTTTTGCTGTTGTTATTATGTTTTACATGTTGTATCAATGTAATAATGGTAATTAAATACATACAATTAATTGCTATTCTATGTTTTACAGTTGCTGACCACCAGGAGTGCACATCTGGAGACAGATGAAGAAAGAGCTGTGTGGTCGCATGCATGCTGGGAGCTGATGTCAGACAAGGATGTCTATGTTGTCCAGTTTGGACGGAGGAGGAAATGGGGACACTGTTCAGCCAGCGATACACTGCACAGAAACTGCTCATTTTTGTAATTATTGTCCCCTTTGTGGGAGCAGAACTGTTGACAGTCGCTGTTACATTTTCATTTCGAACATTCGAACATTTTTTACGCCACCATTTTACAATTTTTTTTCCCTTTTTTTTTTTTTTTTTTACAATTTGTTGTTTCTTCTACAAATGTTTTCTGAATGCTGCATACTGTGAAGTTGAATATTAATCTGTTGCACATAGAACACACTGTGAAGATGTTTACAAAAGTTAAGTACTGTAGCCTACAGTACAGTAGCAACTACTGGAAAAAATATGCTGTTGGCGTATAGAATATGTCAA
>NC_137831.1:2882923-2918724 GCF_963921795.1 Nannobrachium achirus | reverse complement strand
GATCAGGAAGATTTTGGAAAAACACATTTTTGCCCTATTTGTGGAGATAATATATCTCCCGATTAGGGAGTCTTACTGGTATACTACCGTTTTCCAGCCACAAATAAATACCACTCCTGCGAAGCGACACGGTGGAGGAACATTCTGAGACGCGTGCTAAAGAGTAAACAATTAACTCATTGACTGCCAAGGCCCGAGTTTCCCGAGTTATTACAGTAGTCCCAGGCTGCCACAGCCCGAGTTTCCCGAGTTGGAAGCCATTTTGAGAAAAAAAAAAAAAATATATATATATATATATATATATATTATAAAAAAAATTCTAAAAATGCCTCAAATGTATTAGGCATGATCGCAATTGCGAAATTGCATGTTTAGCCCCATAACAAACACATCTTTCAAAATGTCAAAAATGGCTGTTTTGTCTGACTTTGAAGGCTTCTATCTCATGAATGCTGAACGGATTTCCAAGCGGATTTTTTTGTTTGAAAGCTGTTAAAAAGTACTACACATATGGTGCATATATGGTGCATGGGCTTGCACGATCCGTGCACTAAAAATTGATCCGTGCACTAGAAATTTAGGAACGTGGCATCCTGGTACTTGGCGGCCATCTTGAAAAGGGCATTCAATGAGTTAATGGGAGATTACAGACGGGAGAACTGGGCCGACTCTCCGGAACAATAACTTATAAACACGTTGTCACTTTGTCACAGCTTCGGCTCTATTTACCGTTTTGCCGTTAATTGCTTCAATTTTTAGAGGTCACGGTTGTCGTGCGTTTGTTTAGGCCTTGTCCAAAGTCGTTAAGGCTTCCAAACTTACCTGAATAAATTGAGTCGCTGTCACTGCACGGTTTACAGGTCACAGACATTTTGTATTGTTTACTAGGATTCTCCAAACAAGCAAAGCAGCATTTTGGTCTAGTTAATATGCCACTCATAGTTTTGGTCTAATTCAATGGTCTTCAACGTTTTCAGGCCACGGACCCCTTAACACAACAGATACCATATAGTTTCATCGTTTGGCAGCACAATCATCAGTGCATTTTGGATTCATGTCAATTTGTGTTTTCAGATATTTAACCACTTGAACCGTCAATACTTAAAGGGGAAGACCACCCATTTTCAATATTGAAATATGTCATTAATATACCTTAGAGGAGTTGTGTGGAAATAGAAAAAAAAAGTTCCCCCTCTTCTGTGTTGCCTGGAACTGGAGGATTGATTTTGGAGTTTGTATTGTAAAGTACAACTTGATGACATCACACATTGTACTTTACAATACAAACCCCAAAATCAATCCTCCAGTTCTAGGCAACACAGAAGTTGGGGAACTTTTTTTCTATTTCCACACTCCTCTAAGGTATATTAATGACATAGTTCAATATTGAAAATGGGGTGGTCTTCCCCTTTAATAAACTTGACCTTAGTCGGCTCTCTTTCCCCTCTACACCAAACCTCTTTGCCAAAAAGAGGAACAATCTCGTGACTCCACCCTCTCTTTTTTGCATGGATCCAAGCTCCTCTCAAAGGCGATATAATATATGCGTCGTATTATGTTTAAAACTAACGATGATCAATCCATGCGTCTGAGCGGTGAACGTTATACATTCCATAATTAAAAACAAGATTAATGGTGTCGTTAAAGCTGTGACCTATAAGGACGCAAAGGCTGTTTAGTAAACACAGGGGAAAAAACAGTTCCAATCTGTTTAGTTTGGTAATGTGGGGGGGGGGGGGGGGGGGGGGGGGGGGCTTAGGGGGTAATTAATGAGGGAACACGTCACTGTTGACCGGGGCGACGCGCTTCCTTTTTGAGGGGCGAACACCGCTGTGCCAAGACTCACATCTGATCTGTGTCTTTCTCATCTATTGAACCAGTGGTTCTCAACATGAGGGTCTGGTCACCGTTTTTGATCGGTGGTAACCGCTCCTAAGAGTGGCTGTGTGTGTGTGTCTGTAGCCACCTTTCCTCAGCGTTTTGCCATAGCAATGTGTGTGTGTGTAGCCATATTACATCACCAATTACATCCTAGACCTATATCCTAGTCTTTTTCCTCAGCGTTTTGCCATAGCATGTGTGTGTGTAGCCTGTATTACATCACCAATTACCAATTGAAGACATTATGCAAGTACAACCACCGCTCACTTCACATAGGGTGTGATTTTTCATTTATGTTTAACCAGTAAGACTCCCTAAATGGGAAGATAAGCGACCGTCAGGTCGCATACACAATCTTTAGAAGGCAATCGTAGCCAATCAGGAGGGAATATGGGAAATGTGACAGATCCATGTTGATGACATGACTTTAGAGATACTGTGTACCGTTTTGCGTGATTTTAGGGCAAAATCTGTAGGAGCAGTGTCCAAAAATGTGTTTTGCAAGAATCTGCCTCATGGTGGCGCTAGAAGAGGGCCATGTGAGAAATGATGGGTTGTGGTTTGGCAGCCAAGGAGTGTGTGTGCAACGTTTGGCATGGATCGGGGCAAAGGTGGCGGAGATATGAGTAGGGGAAAAGTGTGACGTGATGTGACTGACTGACAGACAGACACACTGGTGGAGGGTTCTCAACATGTGGGTCTGGTCACCTTTTCATTCATTTTAATAATGAAAGAATTGTAATAATACAAAAGAAAAAAAAGAAAAAACATGGCCTGCTCACATTCAGAGGGTGTCTAGAATCACTAGGAAAAAAATGCCTGTTTTCATTGAATCTATCATGGTTAAAAAAAATAATAATAATAATAATTTTGTCCGAATATCCGAACGAAATTCGGAGCACGTAAATACGAAAATCTACCTCACGTTATGTAAATCACGTTTGCACACTTATTTTCTGATCATTCTTTTTTTTTTTTTTTGCCACTGGGTCCCTTGCTCTCTCTCTCTCCTCTCTCTCTCTCTCTCCTTGGCCTGAAAAATATGTTTGCGGATTTTGGATTTCCAAAATGCAGCAGTTTGCAACCAGGTCGCAGTTACTATAAAAACCCTCCACCAGCTGTCAGTCTGTCTGTCAGTCTGTCAGTCACACGTCACACTTGCCCTACTCATATCTCCTCCACCGTTGCCCCTATCCATGCCAAAATTTGCACACACACTCCTTGCCTGCCAAACCACAACCTCCATCCCTCAATTCTCACATGCCCCTCTTTAGCGCCACCATGAGGCCGATTCTTGCAAAACACATTTTTGGACACTGCTCCAACAAATGTTGCCCTAAAATCACGGCGCGACCTTACGGTCGCTTATCTCCCGATTAGGGAGTCTTACTGGTGTTATGTCAGACATGTCAGACCACTGTGAAGTGACGGCCCGACCCACGTGAACCGGACAAGCCCCAACACGCCATGTCAAATAACATCCTCCGTTGTGATGGTTAGCGATGGAGGCTGATTCAGGACAGCTGCTTAATGTGTTAAATGAGTGATTAGCTGGTGCCTGGCCAACACATAACTCATGGCTGCACGGTGACAGTGTGGTGACAGTGTGGTGACAGTGTGGTGACAGTGTGGTGACAGCGGCTGGCCAGTGGTCCAGAGGGGGCGGGGCCAGTGGCCCAGAGGGGGCGGGGCCAGTGGCCCAGAGGGGGCGGGGCCAGTGGCCCAGAGGGGGCGGGGCCAGTCACCTGGTCTCTGACGGCCAGCGGTGTAAAGTAACTAAGTAGATTTACTCAAGTATTGTACTTAAAGTAAGCCATTTACCATGAGAGGGAGTGGGTTGTTGGCTTATTTACCACTGTTTCAGGGTTGTGCCACGAGCCACAGCTAGTTAGAAGCACAGTTTCGGCCGCAAATAGAGGATGGTCGCTTCCAGAAAAGCATAGGTTCAGAGAAAAGGGGCTTTAAAGTTGGCGGATTGCATTGGATCCAATGGAATAAATCGGCGACGATAGTACGTTCGCTAGTAAACATAGGACGCCCGCGACCATTGTTGGTTGGGGAAAGGTGTTCCGACTCTGAAAGTGCCCGGATGCGTTGTGAGGCGCATTGATCTCGGAAATGTGCCTCATTAGCATGACAACGCATCCGGGGACTTTGAGCAAGTCACTGGAGTTGCCTGATTTACCACTGTTTTAAACCAATCAGAATCCAGTATTTGATCATGTGACTAGAAAAAGTGGTAGGAGTAGTAGTTCACCCCAAAATGAAAAATTCTCTATTGATTACTCACACCATGAAGACTTGTGTTCAATAATATATATATATATTGTTTTCTAAGACAAAAATATTATTATAGTAAATTTACCCCATTGATTCCAGATGGGGACCCAAATTATCAATGGGGGTACATTTATTGTAATCATATTATTGTCATAGCTATGTGACAAAAAAAAACTACACATTATTGAACCCAAGTCTCCATGGCATGAGAAAAAAAATCAATAAAGAAAAATAAACATTGTGTTAGGTGAACTACTACTTTATGTATCTTTATTACTTTACTGAAGTATTTCCAACTTTCAGTCATTTTGGAGCCTGGCCAGACTGAGAAGGGAACAAATCCACTGATCGTAGCAGGCTGGAAAAGAACAGAATACTTTTTCCCATAGACATTAGCCATGTTTCCATAAACCTATTCTAATTAGGGAAGTGAATTATCAGAAATGCGTATTAAGACAAAGTGAATTTAGCCTGTTTCCATTAAACTGATGAAATGCGATTCTTGGGAGATCCTGCCTGGGTCCGTCTGACCCGACGTGCTGTAAATACTTCCCGTGGGCTTGGCTTGCACACACAGTGCACAGAGCTGGGATGGGGCAGGGCTTGCACACAGTGCACAGAGCTGGGATGGGGCTTGCACACACAGTGCACAGAGCTGGGATGGGGCAGGGCTTGCACACAGTGCACAGAGCTGGGATGGGGCAGGGCTTGCACACAGTGCACAGAGCTGGGATGGGGCAGGGCTTGCACACACAGTGCACAGAGCTGGGATGGGGCAGGGCTTGCACACAGTGCACAGAGCTGGGATGGGGCTTGGCTTGCACACAGTGCACAGAGCTGGGATGGGGCTTGGCTTGCACACAGTGCACAGAGCTGGGATGGGGTAGGGCTTGCACACACAGTGCACAGAGCTGGGATGGGGCAGGGCTTGCACACAGTGCACAGAGCTGGGATGGGGCAGGGCTTGCACACAGTGCACAGAGCTGGGATGGGGCAGGGCTTGCACACAGTGCACAGAGCTGGGATGGGGCAGGGCTTGCACACAGTGCACAGAGCTGGGATGGGGCTGGGCTTGCACACAGTGCACAGAGCTGGGATGGGGCAGGGCTTGCACACCGTGCACAGAGCTGGGATGGGGCAGGGCTTGCACACACAGTGCACAGAGCTGGGATGGGGCAGGGCTTGCACACAGTGCACAGAGCTGGGATGGGGCAGGGCTTGCACACCGTGCACAGAGCTGGGATGGGGCAGGGCTTGCACACAGTGCACAGAGCTGGGATGGGGCAGGGCTTGCACACACAGTGCACAGAGCTGGGATGGGGCAGGGCTTGCACACAGTGCACAGAGCTGGGATGGGGCAGGGCTTGCACACACAGTGCACAGAGCTGGGATGGGGCTGATTTTTTTCAGACTGAGAGACGTGAGCACTGCTGTGACTCGCTGCACACTAGTCCTGCAGCGTCGCAGATGCGAGCTGCTGTGAGCTTGTAGATTGGGCACTTTTGGCGCACGCAACACGGTGTGATGACGGAGGGTCACTCTGTGTGTAACAACCGGTTTGTTTTGTAGGCTAACGCTATACAATTGACATTAATTAAGCGGCAGGGGAAAGTGTTATAGGAGGACAATATGGACCAGAACGTCATAATGTATTAACATTTATTGTCTGACCAGTTTCCATTCACAAATGCACATTTAGTTTATTCGATAAAGCCTCAAAATCCACCTCCTCCAAGCGGATAAAGGTTTTTGCGGATAATGAAAGTTTAACTTAAATGCGCATTAAGAGGCTTTATGGAAACGCCACTACAGAAAGGTAGACTCCTCCTTCGGATGTGAGACATGGGCATCGCGGGACTTGGCGTCCGGTAGTTGGTATAAGCCAATCCGAGGCAGGTGGGGGCGGGTCTTTACGCAGGCAGCCTGTAAGAACAGCCGTGCAACATCAGGAACTGGATGGACACATGACAATAAAGCTCTGGTGTCTATGCTTTATTGCGACCGTCAGGTCGCATTTTCCATCAAAACCTCCACCGGCTGTCCGTCCGTCCGTCAGTCAGTCCGTCAGTCACACGTCACACTTTTGCCCTGCTCATATCTCCGCAACCGTTGCCCCGAAATCAATCAATTCTCACATGGCCCTCTTCTAGCGCCACCATGAGGCCGATTCTTGCAAAACACATTTTTGGACACTGCTCCTACAATGTTTGCCCTAAAATCACGCAAATCGGTACACAATATGTCTACACTCATCTCATCAACATTGATCTGTCCCATTTAGCGCCACCTTCAGGCCGATTTTTTCAAACACATTTTTCGCCACTACTCCTACAGATTTTGCCCTAAAATCACACACATCGCTACACAGTATGTCTATACTCATGTCATCAACATAGATCTGTCCCATTTAGCGCCACCTTCAGGCCGATTTTTTAAAACACATTTTTGGACACTACTCCTACAGATTTGGCCCTAAAATCACGCAAATCGCTACACAGTATTTCTACACTCATCTCATCAACATGGATCTGTCCCAAATAGCGCCACCTTCAGGCCGATTCTTTCAAACACATTTTTGGACACTGCTCCTACACATTTTGGCCTAAAATCACGCTGCGACCTGACGGTCGCTTATCTCCCGATTAGGGAGTCTTACTGGTATATCTATGCTTTTCCCCACCACACACCGTCCGTCCACCCAGTTACAAATAAGACCTGGCATTGTCCTCCTCCAGCCAGCTGGAGCGGCTCCACAGCAGTGATGTAGTGTACTACAGTAGAGTAGTGGCGGCTCCCCTCCACCTCCGGGGTCCATCCAACACCAGCCACGGCTTGAAATACCGACCTCCCCTCTGCCTCGCCCGGCGGCCATCTTTACAGCACAGCCCTGTGTAAATCTATCAGCACAAACGCTGAGTCACCAGAGAGAGAGAGAGAGAGAGAGAGAGGGAGGGGGGGGGGGAGGGAGAGAGAGAGAGAGAGAGAGAGAGAGAGAGAGAGAGAGAGAGAGGGAGGGGGGGGGAGGGAGAGAGAGAGAGAGAGAGAGAGAGAGAGACACAGAGAGAGAGAGAGAGAGAGACAGAGAGAGAGAGAGAGAGAGAGAGAGAGAGAGAGAGACCTCACACTTAATATTCTGCTTGATAAATAATGTCCCCCCACATTGGGCTCATAAATAATGTCCCCCCACATCGCCACTTTTATGGGTGATGAAGAGGCTCTCTGCTATCGATGTGGCCCTGAGAGAGCAGAGCAGAGGAGAAGAGAGGGGAGAGAGGGGAGCTGCATGGACGATAAGAAGCTGGGTTTCTGTGTAGCTCTGGTCCATAGCGTTAGAAGTAGTTCTCCTCAACTCAGGGGTCTTCAACGTTTTCAGGGCCAAGGACCCCTTTGTTGAGAGAGAGATGAAGCAGGGACCCCCACAAGCTTTTCATAGATTCCATATATTTCATCGTTTGACAGCACGATCGTCAGTGTATTTTGGAATCATGTCAATGTGTGTTTTCAGATATTTAACCACTTGAAACCGTCGATACATAATAAACTTGACCTTTTACTCTGTACTTAGTCTGCTCTTTTCCCCCTTTACACCAAACCTCTTTGCCGAAAATAGCCGATCTACAAGCTCACAACGCCTCGCAGCTGTGAGCTGGTAGATCTGCTATTTTTTGGGCTACAGTTCTCAGAATATGGACACTAGGGTTCAAGTTGTTAATATAAAAAGGATTGGAAGATGTGGAGGGCCCCCTGTAGTAACTCTTGAGGACCCCCTAGGGGTCCCGGACCCCCTGTTGAGTCACTGATGATCTTTATCTAGTCAAAATAAAAATAAAATAAAGTTTCACTACTAGTCAGAGCCCCACACCTCACGTCTAGAATTTTTTTTTTTTTTTTTTACCAGGAAAGAAAATATTTCACTGGAAGATGAACATTTGGTCAATGATGGAAATGTCTATTGACAATATCTGTACTTTTCGGTGAAATGTTGTCTTTTCTGGACAAAAAGTTTACTTTAGACAAGAGTTGGAGGGCTCAGATTGTTCCCACTAAGGAAAGTAGACTTTCGACTCCCAAAAGCCGTCTTTGTTTTGGTGAGTAGCGAAACTGTGATGTATTTTATTCTGACCAGAGACGAGAGGTGAGAGGATCATTACTGGCATAGCATTAAGGAGAACTCCTCCTAACGCTATATGGACCAGAGCAGGTTCTGTTGTTTGTATTTTAGTTTTAGGGCAAAGAAACCTAAGTGCTACTCCGCTTGCACGTCAGTAGTGAATGGGTTATGATTAGGAGCCGACACGATTACCCAACATAAGTTGACGCAAATGTTTGCGATCAACGTGTTTTTGGCACTGCACATTTGAACACATAATGAATACCGTTTTTATTGCCCGTTTGGCTTTGTAATAGAGAATTGGACAGGGCATAGCGTATATGATAAATACATTAAATATACACAGAAATGACTGACATAATAAATATTGTACGGGTAAAATTAAAAAAGATAAGTTGTAAGCTTGTAGATCTGCTATTTCTGCTACTTTCGGAAAATATTTGAAAAGGCACGAACATTCATGCAATTCATACGTTATGCGAAACAATCGTTGATTGTCTCAGATTGTAATTGCGATTAGGAGATTAACCCCTTTTAGGCCTAGAATTATTGAATGCTTTAACCAGTGAAAAATAGCAGATATACAAGCTCGCAGTCGCGGCACTCGGTGCCGCGCTGTGAGCTTGTATATCTGCTATTTTTCAATAGTTAAAGCATAAAATAATAATACACTATAATGTGTACCCGTTCTAAATGGGATAATATGTAACTATGGTGACGGGCCTGGTTATGATTCAAATTAATGCAGCACTATCGGTGCTACAGTAGTCAAAAATTGTGCACGCCGGGAGCCATGCCTCGTTCCACATCAGACTAATAAGCTGGGAAGTAATTAGCCGGGTAGTAGCAGTGTTTCATTACAGTAATAGTAAGGGGAACATAAGAAAATCTGCGAAGTAAATCGTTACCAAGAAATTTCTTCACCAATGTGTTTCTAAAGGTGTGTATTAATATGTACTAAAAGGTTAAAATTCAACTCCCGGGGGAAACCTCATAAAAATGATTTGTGTTTGTGTCCCATTAACTTTACTATACAGGAAAAAATACAAAAAATAAATTTGCTTTGAGTAACATGTGAGGGGTCAAACTAGGGGTTTTGTCATGATGCTGAATCCATTGCAAGCATTTGTTTTGCATGAAAAACATTCCATGGGCGACAAATGGCCCCCCAAAACGGTGAAAAGTGATGATTCATCACTAAACCATCGTTTTGTGGGTCCGATTTCAGCCCAAAGAATTTTGTTCGTGCAAAACAAATGCTTGCAATGGATTCAGCATCATGAAAAACCCCTAGTTTGACCCCTCACATGCTACTTAAAGCAGATTTATTTTTTGTACACAAACACAAATCAGTTTTTTTGAGGTTTCCCCCGGGAGTTGAATTTCAACCTTTTAGTACATATTATTACACACCTTTAGAAACACATTGGTGAAGAAATGTATTGGAAACGATTTACTTCGCAGATTGGTCAAATATCTTATGAAATCCCCTCACTATAAGCTGACATGGTTGCTGTGGCTGCTTCTGGCCTGCATGCTACGTGCACAGTTAAGGTTTAGGTACAGAACTACAGTACACCGTTGTCTGTTGTGTTCGTTGGTGATGGCATTTCTTTTTGGAGTGTGAGGCATTTCACCGTGGTGCACCTGTCACTGTATCTCAAGCTGCTGTGCTGCCCTTTGGGGACTCTTTTGATTCCCTCACGGGAACATTCATTCATTCAGTTCATTCATTCAATTGCACAGAGTAATTAAACTAATCTGCAGTGTTAAGTAATGTAATACAATGCATTCAACCACATTGTTGTTGAAAATAGATTACAATTTAGGAATTGGGAAGATAAGGCATACAGTACATGTAAAATATAATATTCAAGCCGCAAGCGCAGCCTGCAGCACCACCGTTGGGCGAGGTGGAGCCTGCAGTACCATTGCGGCTCAAGAATCCACCACTCCTGAGTGAAATGTCTGGGGCTGAAGTCTGGTGCAACGCACATGTCCTGGACCTGGTGAGACGTAGGAGGGGCCCGGACAGGAGTAAATCCACAGAGCCTGGTCCTTCCAAGCGCCAGATTTCCTTTCCTAGTCTTGGCAGAGTAGTTCTGGAGTGGTGGAGTGAATGGTCCTGTCTTTCCCTGACTGATCGTGGGAAGCTACTGGGACAGTTTACAGTTTAGGCATTTAGCAGACGCTTTTAATCCAAAGCGACTTACAATAAGCAGATACAAAACATCACAAGATAATATGTCAGTACATCAACAGCAATATAACAAGTGCAAATGGATATCTATCTAGAAAAAAAAACACAATAAAATCAAAGTTCTAAAAAAAAAACTAAAAACAAATGCTAACTATCTTCATGTATGGTCATTGAGTGTTTCAGTAGTGCTGAGGGTTTAGGTGGAGTCTGAAAAGGTGAGTCTTCAGTCCACGGCGAAAGGTAGCGAGTGAGTCCGTTGTTCTAAGTGCGACAGGGAGTTTATCCCACAACTTGGGGGCCAGGAGGGCAAACTGTCTCGGACGAGTGGATTTTTGCCCTGGAGTTTTTAGCGAGGGTTCTGTCAGCCTCCCTGTGTTGGCTGATCTAAGTGAACGGGTGGGGGTGTAGGGGTTGATCAGGTCTTGGAGGTATGGAGGAGCCATACCTTTGGCTGCTTTGAAGGTCAGCATCAGTGTTTTGGACGTAAGTCAGGACTTGATCAACCCCCGGCTGGGTCACCCAGGTGAGGGGTATGATGTTGCGAGACCAGAAACCCTGATGAGCTTGAGGATACGTCCCAGGTGCATCCATGCCATGTTTTTTTCGTTGGTCCTAAAGACTGACTTAATTATGACAGCTCAGATTGAGTGGAATGTGCACTAAGAATATGCATAGGTATGTGCAATAACATTTTTAAAATAAATAATTGTCGTTGACCTATTGTAAAAAAAAAAGGGGGGACATGAGGTCCTTAGCATGCTGGCAACATGCACGAAAAATACGACACTGATAGGCCTAGATTGCAAGATTATAGGTTGTAATCTACGGACATGAAAACAGACAGACAAGACAATTGTAAATAAAGTTAATAAACACACTACTTGTCTACAGCACGTTCATGCCAAAGTGATCCATAATTAATGGTACAACAAGCAACATGACGCTGTGTAGCTGTCCTTTGTCCTGAAACAGTAGCTAAACCCTGTATTGAACTGTCTATGGTCCTGAAACAGTAGCTAAACCCTGTATTGAACTGTCTATGGTCCTGAAACAGTAGCTAAACCCTGTATTGAACTGTCTATGGTCCTGAAACAGCAGCTAAACCCTGTATTGAACTGTCTATGGTCCTGAAACAGAGGCTAAACCCTGTATTGAACTGTCTATGGTCCTGAAACAGTAGCTAAACCCTGTATTGAACTGTCTATGGTCCTGAAACAGAGGCTAAACCCTGTATTGAACTGTATATGGTCCTGAAACAGTAGCTAAACCCTGTATTGAACTGTATATGGTCCTGAAACAGTGACCAATAATAAACTGGGTTAGGGTTTCTGAAATAATGTCGGTGGTTCTCAAAGCGCGGTCGGGGGACACCCCAGGGGTCCTAGAGGTGGTTCCAGTGGGTCCTATGTTTTCAGGGGGCACGGGCGCAGTGGTTAGCGCTTCGCCTCACAGCGAGAAGGTCCTGGGTTCGATTCCCGCCGGGGGACACTGTGGGCGCTGGGGGTGTGTTCCTCCCTCCGCATCATCAGCGGCCACACCCTAGGTCGGGTTGGCGATAGGGCCTTTCTGTGTGGAGTTTGCATGTTCTCCCCGTGTCTCCTAGGGTTGATACCCTCACAAAAACATGCAGTAATCCTTGTCTCTATACTGCTTCCCCCTGGCCAGCCGGGGCGCCTGATGGAGGGGAAAGGAACTGGTTGGAATAACGTGTTCCTTCCACGTGCTACGTCCAACCCAGGGAAATCCCCACTGTCAGGTGAAAAGAAGCAACTTGGACTCCTCATGCATAGAAGGAAGCATGAGGTCGGTCCGTTGTCTCCCCAGGCGCGGCAGAGGGAGAGCAGAGCCCAGGATTACATAGGCATTTGGCACTGGGTGAAAAATGGGTTACAAAATCGTGGGATAAAAAAAATAATTCTAAAGAAAGAGGGGGAAAAAATAAAGTTGTTGTTGTTGTTATGTATAACCTCTGAAAATCAGTTGAACTATAAAATTCCGGTGTGGTGTTATAATTAAACGTAATGTTGATATGGCAGACTAACTATTAAGACAATGAAAACATGACACTTCATCTCACAAAGGTTTCCAATTTACGAACAAAACCTAAAACTAAAAATATTAATAACTGAGATAGGAGGTTTCTGTTCCGACAGCGAGGATAAGCGTGGAGCAGGCAGGGGCGTCAATTGGGTATGGCAGGGGTATGCAGCTGCCATACCCTGGGTCCAGGGGGGTCCAGGGGTATGCAGCTGCCATACCCTGGGTCCAGGGGGGTCCAGGGGTATGCAGCTGCCATACCCTGGGTCCAGGGGGGTCCAGGGGTATGCAGCTGCCATACCCTGGGTCCAGGGGGGTCCAGGGGTATGCAGCTGCCATACCCTGGGTCCAGGGGGGTCCAGGGGTATGCAGCTGCCATACCCTGGGTCCAGGGGGGTCCAGGGGTATGCAGCTGCCATACCCTGGGTCCAGGGGGGTCCAGGGGTATGCAGCTGCCATACCCTGGGTCCAGGGGGGTCCAGGGGTATGCAGCTGCCATACCCTGGGTCCAGGGGGGTCCAGGGGTATGCAGCTGCCATACCCTGGGTCCAGGGGGGTCCAGGGGTATGCAGCTGCCATACCCTGGGTCCAGGGGGGTCCAGGGGTATGCAGCTGCATACCCTGGGTCCAGGGGGGTCCAGGGGTATGCAGCTGCCATACCCTGGGTCCAGGGGGGTCCAGGGGTATGCAGCTGCATACCCTGGGTCCAGGGGGGTCCAGGGGTATGCAGCTGCCATACCCTGGGTCCAGGGGGGTCCAGGGGTATGCAGCTGCCATACCCTGGGTCCAGGGGGGTCCAGGGGTATGCAGCTGCATACCCTGGGTCCAGGGGGGTCCAGGGGTATGCAGCTGCCATACCCTGGGTCCAGGGGGGTCCAGGGGTATGCAGCTGCCATACCCTGGGTCCAGGGGGGTCCAGGGGTATGCAGCTGCCATACCCTGGGTGGGGAGGAGAACAAAAGATACTTTTAAATATCAATCCATGAATGTCTCTTTGTCTATCTGTGCTGGTTATTATGTTGTTAAATTACAGTAAAATAACTACAAATGCAAAATGTAACAAAATGGTCACTTTAACAAGGTATTATAATTATATTCTCCCCAGCTTGACAAAATGGTATATTCCCAGGTTCCGCAGGTCAGCTGCAAAGGTGCAATGCCAGTGCAATGCCGATACAACGATATCTACTATTTTCACAATAGAACCGTGTTATACCAAATGTAATGCCTCTTTTCCATGAGGACTTTGCCATACCCTAGCTTTTGCTGAACTAACGCCACTGGTAGCAGGAAATGGATGCTGCTTGTGCAGAGCTCCTCCTCCTCGGATCGGGTCATTAGTGTGGATTTGTAAACGCACGGCGGTGACAGTGATTGACGCGACACGACTGTGGCTCTGTTCTCCTGGCGCGGGCGCCGGGCGAGGTGACAGCCTGGCAGTGACATTATCATTATTCCCAGCTGCACCAGCTCTGCGTTTAAGTGGCTCAGACCGGGTGTACGCATTATTATTACGTATTATTATTTCATGCTTTAACTATTAAAAAAATAGCAGATATACAAGCTCGCAGCGCGGCACGCTGCGAGCTTGTAGATCTGCTATTTTTTTTAAAATCGTGTAGTATATAGAATCGGGTCAAAATCGGGTCAACATTCAAATGTTCACGATTTTTCAAAAAAAAATTGACCCGATTCTATAAGTGGTTTAGTTCCTTCTAAGGTTTTTAAAAAAAAAAAAACGATGTTTCTACGTCAGTGGTTCTCAAACTTTTTCATCTCAAGGACCCCTAGAATTATATGTAATTGGCCGCCAACCCCCGTCTCAAAAATATTATGTACCAGGGACCCCCCCCCCAAGATTTGCACACATTTTCATGATTTTTCAAAAAAAAAGTTCCGCACTGTGAGCTTGTAGATCTGCTATTTTTCAATAGTTAAAGCATGAAATAATTCCAGGTCTAAATGGTTTAAGTGGCACACTGCAGGTTGTTCGAGGAGAGGAGAACACAGCGGAACACTGAGTTCTCGCCCACGGGAATCTCTGTTGTTTAGGCCTGGGTACATTTTAACCTGGGAGTTTATAATGAAACAGTCTTTTATAGGAGCACTTCATGCATTTGGCAATCCTTATCTTTATAAGAGATAAGGATTGCCTTTTAAAAAAAGGTCAACACCAAAGCCAAGTGCCCTTGCCCCTGAAATTACAACATTTCAGTCCAGACTGGTAGGCAGGTTACTGAACAAAAAATCAATATGCTTATTATAGTTCAACTGATTTTCAAGTAGCATGTGAGGGGTCAAACTAGGTTTTTTTCATGATTCTGAATCCAATGCAAGCATTTATTTTGCACATGAACTTTCCTTATGGGCTAAAAACGGCTCCCACACTGTTGCATGAAATCGACATCCTAAAATGTTGACCATGCATACTTGCGTGTGCGTGCAAGTGTGTTTGCTTGTTTACTTACATGCTTGCGCATGTGTGTTGGTGTGTGCGTGCGTCTGTGCTTGTTCGCTTGTTTGCATGGCTTTGCACGTTTGCTTTCTTACTTACGTGTGTGTGTGTGTGTGTGTGTGTGTGTGTGTGTGTGTGTGTGTGTGTGTGTGTGTGTGTGTGTGTGTGTGTGTGTGTGTGTGTGCATGTATGTGTGTGTGCCTGTGCTGAACTGTCTGCGGAGCAGTTTGATTGACACATGCTGTATGCACCAAGCAGCCTCCTCTAGAATCACTGATGTAAAGTCACAGTGCGTCGCTGACGGCTGGAAACCTTGTATGTCCAAATGTCAGCACATGGATTCCGGTCAGTCTTTATTTTGTCAGCAAATTTGGATTCAGTCTTAGTCTTTTGAACAGGGGCGTCAATTGGGTATGGCAGGGGTATGCAGCTGCCATACCCTGGGTCCAGGGGGGAAAATAAAAGTTACTTTTAAATATAAATCTGTGAATGTCTCTTTGTCTATCTGTGCTGGTTATTATGTTGTTAAATTGCAGTAAAATAACTACAAATGCAAAATTTTACAAAATGGTCACTTTAACAAAATGGTCACTTTAACAAGGTATTATAATTATATTCTCCCCATCTTGACAGAATGGTATATTCCCAGGTTCTGCAGGTCAGCTGCACAGGTGCAATGCATTATTGTTAATTGTGGCACGTTTACTAACATGCCAAGTTTGGCTGCACTTGAACAACCGTTCCAGGCTGCCATATCCAGCCCAAGAAACCCTAGAAACGGGTGAAAAAATTAAATGTACTTAAAATAAATGTATCATAAAATAAGGTATGGCTGCCATACCTTAGCTTTTTCTGAACTGACGCCACTCCTCTGAATAACACACCATTTAAGCTTAGTCCTGAAATTGTTTTAGTCTAGTCTAGTCTTAGTCCACTAAATATCAAAGTATTTTAGTATTTTGGGATTAGTCTTAGACTTTTAGTCTTCGTCTTTTACGATAACTCTTTTAGGCTAAATAGAACCACATAACTCTGGACAAGTAATTGTCTTCTACTGCCTGTTACTTGGTCAAAATAAACCATACATATTTGGCTTTCATTTCATTGCAGTTACCAGTGTTAATTTTTACAGCCATTAGTCTTGAATAACACAGATAATAGTCTTAGTCTTCTGAAATTACATAGCTGTAGGTCAAACAGGACATGTGCTAAGTTTGCACATTCAAAGGCTTGCTACATTGGGGGCACGGTGGCGCAGTGGTTAGCGCTTCGCCTCACAGCTAGAATGTCCTGGGTTCGATTCCCGCCGGGGGACACTGTGGGTGCTGGGGGCGTGTACCTCCACCCGCGTCATCAGCGCCCACACCCTAGGTGGGGTCGGCGATAGGGCCTTTCTGTGTGGAGTTTGCATGTTCTCCCCGTGTCTCCTAGGGTTGATACCCTCACAAAAACATGCAGTAATCCTGGTCTCTATACTGCCTCCCCCTGGCCAGCCGGGGCGCCTGATGGAGGGGAAAGGAACTGGTTGGAATAACGTGTCCCTTCCACACGCTACGTCCATCCCAGGGAAATCCCCCCTGTCAGGTGAAAAGAAACTACTTGGACTCCTCATGCAGAGAAGGAAGCATGAAGTCAGTCCGTTGTCTCCCCAGGTTGGCAGAGGGAGAGCAGAGCTATAGGCAATTGGCAGTGGGTGAAAAAAAATGGGTAACAAAATTGTGGGATACAAATTAAAAAGAAGAAAAAAAGAAGAAAAAAAATCAGTTTTTCATATAACTCAACATGGTGGGAAATTTAAAGGTCAGAGGTCAAAAGTCAGAGTGGCAAAGGTGTTCGGCATGAGGAGACTCATACTGTATGTGCGCAACCATGATTGGCCAAAGGGTGGCGCTACTTTGGCCAATCATGGTTGCGCGTTTTGTGTTTTTGCCGTTTGGCATAGCCCTCTATCAAAACTTGACAATACACCGTATTGCCAAGGTTTGTAAAAAAGCGACTGCACCATTGCGAAAAGTGGCTCAAGAAGAAAAGGTGCCAACACCATAGTGTCTCAAGGCCCTTACAGCAGGGGTTATCAAAGTGGGTGACGGCTGACGGGGCACCCTGGGGTGCCGTCACGGCAGTCCAGGGGTGCCGCGAGATCATTTGATGATATTTGGAATTTATTTGGACACTTGAACAAATATTATTTAGTATCATTTTAAACTTGAAGTACAAAGTTATTTTCAGTCAGCTCTAACCAAAATGGCTATTATCTCAACGTTTTCCTCGCAACATAACCACTAAAATATCATCACTGTCTGGCAGAAACCTCGTATCTCCAAGGCATCGCGAGGCGTTGTGTGCTTGTAGATCTGCTGTTTTCACTAGTTTAGTAGATCTTATAGATGATAAATACAAAACGAACGGTTTTGGATATACAAGGTTTCCACCCGACAACGCTGATATGCTATAAATATAAGGTGCTGGGAGTGTCAAATTATAATGTAGGGGTGCCTCGGATTAAAAGAAAAAGAAAAAGAAAATATTTATGGGGTGGGTGCCCTGAGACAAAAAAGTTTGGCAACCCCTGCCTTACAGGGCTTGGCCACTAAATATCTAAAATGACACAGAATGCTGTCCCAATAACATATGGGCTGCTCAGGTTTATAGCATTTCTAGCTGTTGCTGCTGCTGCCGTTCACTCACGCTTTATTTTGAAGAGCCTCGGAAGCTTCATGCGTGTGCACGTGGGTGTCCACTGACAATTGAGGAAGATAATCCCTTTGTTTATAAACGCTTGAGAAACTAAAATCATGTCGCCGTGAAAACAATCAGATCTCTGCTTCCCTGGCGTTCTTTTCACCTCATTCAGAGATAAAGCCCTTTTTATGTTTCAGAGTAGAATGGAAAACAATGCAACCAGCTTGTGCCTTTTTTTCTCTCTCCCTCTCTCCCTCTCTGCTACGGGGTGACGTATGGACTGGTCATTCAGAGGGCAGGCAGCTGCACGTACAGTTAACCCTTCGTTGACTCGTTCAGGGACGAGACAACTCCTTTTGGCAGGGTGACACCTAGTGGCTAGGGATGGGTATCGAAAACCGGTTCTTGTTGAGAACCGGTTGCCCGTGGTTCGGTTCCATGGAATCGTTAGCCAATGTCCTTAACGATTCTGCTATCGATTCCTGCATATGCGCGATGACATCACGTCACACACGCGACGCGCTGCCTTGTTTAGAAGCAGCCAACATGTTGTCTGATGCTCTGGTCCTGTGACTAACTAAAGCAAACATAACAAGTAGCAGGCAGTCTACTTTATAGTGGCAGCCTACATAATACAGATGGTGCTGGTTACCTTTGCAATGTACGGATATATTCCATAATCCTGTGTCTGTCAATGTCGTCTCAAAAAAGAAGAAGAGAAAAAAAAAAAGCATCGTGTCACCAGGCTTTCCTGCCTCCAGACGGTCCATGCAGAAGGAGTTTACTTTCACTTTCATTTAACAGAAAGCAACAGCTTTGCAAAAGCTCTTGCAAGGCTGCAAGGTACAGAAAAAGCCATCCTATAGCCTAAATGTCCCTTTATTTTAGCCAGTTTCAAAGGAAAACCACCTCCCGTTTCTCTGTTGTTGAAAAAAAAAAAAGTCAGTTCACTTTGCGTGGTGTCGTTGTGTGTCTGTCCGCACGCTGGATTAATCAATGCATGTCCAGGTGAAGCCCGTTAAAAGTCGTTATAGTATCCTCCGATAGTTTCACAAAGTACATTAAGCAACAGAAATGTATTATTTAACATTTTAAGTCCCTTACAGAGGTTTTACAACCCAAACAACAGGAACAGTGTCATGAGGTAATATTTTGCCCTTAAATATTTGAAAGGAATAGACTAGAGTCAGACTACTGTGACATAAGGTAAATTTCTCACCTTGAAAACAACAAATGCAACCTTATTTATTTTAGCTTTTAAGACAATCGTTTTAAAACAATATTTATTCAATAATAATATTTTTAATAATATTTGAAATAAATTATCTCAATATGTAGCCATAATTTTAAAATAAAGTTTTTGCCATAATCATGCAGCTCTAACAGTGACACAGACATAGCAGCAATGGCACAGCAATTACAAATATAGGCTATATACAGTAGTATGTATTTTTAACTTTAGGCCTTTCAGTGAATGATCAGCTGGCATCAATATTATATCCATATTAGGGCTACACTGTAAAAAAAATAAGTTGTGCCTTCACATTCTGAGCACTGCAAAAACGGGACGTTGGATTGAGCTTTTTTGGGTGAAAAATATAAATAAAAACTAGAAAAAGAAGAAAATGACAGGAGGAGAATAAGGAGTGGAGGAGGTAGAAAAGACCATTGGCCACTATTTCTGACCAGCCCCCTGCATGGCGAGGGGGCTGAGAATCGATAAGAGAATCGATAAGGAACCGGATCGATAAGCAGAACCGGAATCGGAATCGGAATCGCTAAAATCTTAACGATACCCATCCCTACTAGTGGCCTTAACTCGTTACTGAACGAGTTTGGCTCCTTGGGTGTTAAGATACAAGGTTCTCACCCCAACAACAATTAGCATGTTAACTGTTCCCTGCTCTGCCTTTGATTGATTGAAGACTTTATTGTAAGTTTGCATAGGAAAAGGTACAGTTTCATGACGGTACAGTTCACTGGTACAAGGTCTACTAAAAGGTACAGTTTCATGACGGTACAGTTCACTGGTACAAGGTCAACTAAAAGGAGATCCTAGAAATGAAGCTTATTTCCATAGGAAACCATTGTATCTCATATAACATTGAATGACAGACGGATAGAACACAGTACTATGCAGTAGATATAGTAAAAAAATAAAAATATAATAAACAGTGCAAAACATATACAGTAGGTAAATACCAAGAAGGGTCAGAGGAGGCTGGGCTAGGTTTGTTATTGCCAGTTGCGAATGGCTGCCGCCTGTCAGTGTTTTTTTCAGGGCGACTTTAAAGGATGCTAGGGAACCACACTCCTTTTAAGGCCTTCTGTAGGGCGTTCCACATTTTGGTTGTATAGCAGAAGAATGAGTTTGACTCTTTGTTTGAGTTGACTTTGGGTTGAACGTGATCTGTGGCGCTGCCTCTGGTGTTGTAATTGTGGACGTCCTTAATGTTTATAAAGTATTTTGCCAGGTGCATGGGTATCATAGTGGTGTAGTGTATCTTGTACACCAGGTCCATTGCAAGTTGCTGTACTCTGTCATATATTCTGAGCCACCCCACTCTTAACTGGTGAGTGGTGGTGAGGTGAGTCTGATAGGGAAGTTTAAGCAGGACCCTAATTAGTTTGTTTTGGGCTGTTTGGAGTTTAGTTTTTAGGGCTTGTGGGGCGTCACAATACCATACGTGGACTCCGTAGTCTTCAGTGCGGGGAACAAAAACAATGCAACTCAATTATTCTTTTACGTCCCTTTCTTTCTAAACCTGATCAGCTCAGTTTTCAGGCTCTCTTCCATAGCATTAAGCCTGCACGGTGACGGCCAGGTTAGGGTTTAAGTACTTAAAGGGGTACTGCCACCTAAAGGGGTTGAGGGGCAGATTACACTGTGACATGAGCTTCTCTGAAAACGGTCTGAAACAGTCTGAAGCTCATGTCACAGTCTAATCTGCCCCTCGACCCCCAACAACAGCTGACCAATACAGTAAGCAGTCATACAGTCAGGCTATACAGACAATTAATTTGATTGGCTTATAATTGCGCATCCCCACAATGACATCATAAAAATATTAACTTGTTTTTTAAGATGATTTTTAAAGTGACAGTAACCCTTTATGTGACAGGCCCCCTTTAAAAAACAGCAGCTCTTTGATGGATAATTGCTTCTTTTTGAAGAATGAGAGGATTTTTTTAATTGTACTTTTATATGGAGCTCATCTGAAGTGAATGTCTCAGTCTTCAAAGTCCAAGACCAAGAATGATAAAGATTACTTTTTCATAAATACTGTGAGCATCCGCACTGATGAACGATAGCATTATGTCAACAACACGCACGCAAGCACGTACGCACACACAAAGTGATGTCTCAGTCTTCAAATCCCAAAAGTACATGGGTGTAGTGTATCTTGTACACCAGGCTCATTGCAGGTTGCTGTACTCTGTCATCTACTCTGAGCCACCCCACTCTTAACTGTGTCTCTCTGTCCCATCAGAGCAGTCAGACTCCCGTGGCGCTGCGATGCATCCTAACCCTGATCCAAGCCTCGCTATAGCCTCGCGTAGCCAGGCTTACTCATCTCCGAAGAGAAAAGCCTGGTGACAATAGAAGGCAGAAAGCGTTCAACTTCCGCCGTAGGAATTTCACCGGAAGCTGTATTTTGTTCACGGTGCGGTGTTCCTGCAAACGTATTCCCTGCACGAAATTAACTCTGGTCTACGTCTCCTGCTCCGTCGGTTGCGCTCGCAATAAACAATATACAAACAAAAACATTGATTCAAGCAATGTTACACCTATTAAGAGCGAGTTAAGAGCTACAATCTATTTTAGTTTTTTCGCTGGGGAATGTAAACAGACCCGCACCGAATGACGTAACGGCCGTTAAACGCAGACTTCCGCTAGAAATCGTGGAACACACCGGAAGGCATATTGTCTACAGGGCGGCCTCGCTCTGCTTTCATGTGAATGTGAGTGAACCGCATGACAACACACACCAGTGACCAGACTCTGTGTAGTCAACAATGTGCACCAGGGGTGCCGCGAGATCATTTGATAATATCTGGAATTTATTTGGACACTTGAAAAAATATTATTTAGTCTAATTTTAAACCTGAAGTACAGACTTATTTTCAGTCAGTTCTAATCAAAATGGCTGTTATCTCAACGTTTTCCTCGCAACATAATCACCAAAATATCGTCACTGTCGGGCAGAAACCTCGTATCGCCAAGTTTCAAATGTGTACGTCTTTTGCCCTGCTTCATCATACAAGACCGTCACACAAAACTATTGAAAACAGCCGATCTACAAGCACACAGGTTTCCACCCAACAACGATGATATGCTATAAATATAAGGTGCTGGGAGTGTAATAACATTATAATTCAGGGGTGCCTCGGATTACACATCAGACTCCGTCTAGTCACCAACATGCAAGTGAGTTGCCATGCGCGCGTGCGTGCGTGCGTGCGTGCGTGTGTGTGTGCGTGTGTGTGTGTGTGGTGTGTGTGTGTGCGTGCGCGCGTGCGTGCGTGCGTGCGTGCGCGCGTGCGCGTGCGCGTGCGTGTGCGCGTGTGTGTGCGTGTGCGCGTGCGTGTGCGCGTGCGCGTGTGTGTGCGTGTGCGTGTGCGTGTGCGCGTGCGCGTGCGCGCGCGTGCGCGTGCGTGTGTGTGTGTGTGTGTGTGTGTGTGTGTGTGCGTGTGTGTGTGTGTGTGTGTGTGTGTGTGTGTTGACACACTGTGAGTGATTGTTGACCCTCTGCTGTTTGGCAGGTTGACAGGCTGTGATTGATTGATTGATTGATGTCTCCCCCCCCCCCCCCCCCTCCTCCTCATGTCTCTCTCCGTCAGACCACCGCTGTTGGAATCCTAGTTTAGATGACGACTTCAGACATTTTCAACCTTTATGTTCACATCATTTGTCCTCACTGATGCTCGTTATGAAGTGGTAGTATTTCTCTGTCGATGATTTTCAGTCAGTTTTCAAACGCGCCATGGCGGCTTGGAGCGAGCTTTTTCCTCCACTCCTCCTGTATGTAAACGCCTCCTTTCCAGGCCATACCTCGGCTATTTTCGGTATTTCCACCAAAAGGCCCTTTTAGAAAAAAAAAAGTCAGCTCCTGCCTCTGTTAATTTAAATAAAAACGAGCAGCTGAGCAAGAGAGCAGAGTGCGGGACTGTTGTTCATGAAATAGTATTTTCATGATTGCTTGCTTCAGTGTTCACTGTCCAACGCACCTGCACCTGAATCCAGTGGATGTGTGAATACTTCCTTTACACATAGCTCCTGCCCAGGGACGTGCTGGGCCCCTGATTCAGCTCGGGGAAAAAGAGATGGAGAGGCCCTCATTTTCTTTTTTTAGTTATATTTCGTCGTTGTCGGGTGGAAACCTTATGTGTCCAAAATCGTTTGTTTTGTATTTATCATTTAAAAATGATTTAAACTAGTGAAAACGGCCGATCTACAAGCACACAACGCCTCGCGGTGCGAGGCGTTGTGTGCTTGTGGATCTGCTGTTTTCACTACTTTTGTGCAACAGCCTTGTATGATGAAGCAGGGCTTTGCTTTGAGAAAAAATGTATACATTTGAAACTTGGAGATACAAGGTTTCTACCCGACAGTGACGATTTACTTTGTTGGCCGCACAGCCCCCAAAATGGAACGAAGGCCGACATTTTATTTTTTCCTAATGGCTGGCCTGGACAGGCCAGGAATTAACCGGCCGTTTGGGAGTTGTCCCGCTTTTCCCAATGGCCAGCACGTCCCTGCTCCTGCCCCTCTAACATTCTCTGCACGTCCCTGATAATGAGCATCCTAACCTTAAGTAAAACATTTGTACTTTTTCCACCACTGTCCACTGAGTGGGAGTTGGATACTGTATACGGCGGGGAAAACATTGATCGCGTGGAGGCGTTGATTGATGATCTTCCAAAAGGATTGCTGTGTAACCTTCCTCACATTTATTACACTCTGCATTTGAAGGAGAAAAAAATGCCAATAATGAATGTAAACCCTGCTTCACCCTGGTGCTAACAGAGAAAATAAATGATCCAAAAAAATATACAGATATATGATATTAAATAATAGAAGATTTTGATAAAAACAGCAAGGCAAACATTTAATAAAAGACATTTGAAAACTCAAAACGGGACATTCTGCATAACAAGTACTTTCCACTAGTCCCTCCCTAATGTTTTAGTCTAGTTTTTATTTTGTTGACGAAATTGTCAATATATTTAGTCTTAGTTTTAGTCATCACAGCTTAGTTTTTATTTAGTTTTCATTTAGTTTTCGTCAGTGAAAAAAACGCAGTCGACAAAATATTTTCGCCATAATTTTAGTCGAAAGAATCAACACTGCCTAACAGAGTATTTCTATATGTGCAGTTTTAATACTTTTACTTAACCCATTTAATGCTCCAGACATGAAAGGGTTAAAAATCCAAGCTGCCGGCTCCGTCCGCGGCCAGTCTCTTATTTTGAAGGCCGGAAGTAGATCGAGCTAACTGAACGAATTCCTACTTGACAGAGATTCACCCGGAAGTACTTGTGGTCGAAATGTAAACAGGGGTGGAAGATGGATCCCTTTATACTTTTGCTATTTTAGCGAGAATCCAATGCCATCCTTTGCATCAAAAGGGTTTTTTGGAAAAAATGGACATCAAAGATGAGAAAGACCGTTGGCTTCCATGTTAAAGGACAACTCCGCCCTAAATCACTTCTAGGCTCATTTTCCTACTTATATTGTTCCAAAATTACCGTCCATGGGGTCTATTAGGCAGAAATACCCCTGTTGTCCAGTTTCCCCAAAAGAATTCAGCAGCTGTCACAGCATAGAGTGGAGCCTATAAGCCTATCGCTTTTACACTATTTGTTGTGTTCAAAAGTGATTTTCTTTTTCATGAATGTGTTACTAGATGTCATTACAAACACACCAGTAATAGCCTTGGTTGTCTCACACAATCCACCACAATCTCATAAATAATGTTTTGGGATGAGCATTCGGCACAAGTGCCAATCAAAGTGACTGCACTAGCCAATCACAGGGCATCTTTTCCGGGACTTGGAAAAACACATAAAAGCCTAACATTTATTTAGTAGAGTGTGATGGCTTGTGTGGGTCAGCGATGACATGGATGTGTTTGTAATGGCAACTAGTACCACATTCATGAAAAATAAAAACACTTTTGACCACAACAAATAGTGTAAAAGCGATAGGCTTATAGGCTCCACTCTATGCTATGAGAGCTGCTGGGTTCTGCTGGGGAAACTGGACAACAGGGGCATTTCTGCCTAATAGACCCCATGGACAGTCTTTTTGGATCAATATAAGTAGGAAAATGAGCCTAAAAGTGATTTAGGGCGGAGTTGTCCTTTAAGGGATCACTATTGTGTGCACGCGGATGCGCGATGATGATGAAACGGCGATTCCACCCGTGCCAGCACTTTTCAACGGACGGTACGTAGCCCTTGCCAGCTTTACTGTATATACAGTAAATAGCGCGCGTATATGCGGGATCGGCACTCTAGATACCTTTTAATATTTCGCAGACGGTAGGCTATCGATTTGCGCAGTGACGTCCATGAAAGTGTCAGTTCATGTGTACCGGCGGGGGCCACAATCCTTCCTCCAGCTCCGAGCTTGATTGTTGACATGGTTGTTAAGCTATTTATAAAGTCGACAGTCTCTTAGTGTGAGGATTGGATCGTCTTTATTGTTCCCACTGGGCGATTAGGCTTGAACAGTAGTCGACATGACAAATAGGCATGATTAAATAAATGAACAGTAGTCGACACCACCAACACGCATGATTAAATAAATGAACAGTCTATAAACAGGATTGAATAAATGATCACGCTACGTAAATACATACAGTATATAACATGCAGTAGACGGCATCGTATTACAGTTGCAAGGAGCTATAAAAAGTGCTAAAGGGTGATTTAATTATACTCAGTTATAGTGGTGTAAAGTAACATTTACTCGAGTACTGTACTTATTGCAATTTTAAGGTGTTTTTTTTACTTTAGTATTTTTTTGTTGTTAGTTTACTTGTACTTCACCACATCTTAACAAGGAAAATATATTCCTCCACTACAATCATTTGTAGATTTTGATTATTATTACAAAACAAATTCAGACCTGTAACCTATATGCTTTGGCAATTTGAAAATAGCAGATCTACAAGCTCACAACGCGTCACTTTGTGACACATTGTGAGCTTGTCTACAGACCCTTTGAAAATAGTAGATATTGTGTACATTTGAAACATGTATAGCATGGGATTTTCTGCCTAATGAGTAGGCCTACATTTACTTTTGGTACTTTTAATTTGCATTTAACTCAAGTACATTGAATACTGAATTTGTACTGGTAACATAATACACTGTAAAAAATAAAAAGTTGCGAAAACTCAAAAAGTTTGGGGCAACTTTTAAGTTAAGCTAAAATTATAAAAGCTGAGGCAACTGAAAATGTTAAAGGAGCTATAGTCAACTTTTTCTTGAAAAACGGATGCTAAAATAAAAATAATGTTTCAAAAATATTTTATAAAAAAATAAGCTTCATATATGTGTTTCAATAAAAAAATTACCACAAAAAGCGGAAAAATAATGATAAAATAATCATTTTGGTCCTTTGTTTACATTTACGGGCCCTGTAAATGTAAACAAAGGACCAAAATGATTATTTTATCATTATTTTTCCGCTTTTTGTGGTCATTTTTTAATTGAAACACATATATGAAGCTTATTTTTTTATAAAATATTTTCGAAACATTATTTTTATTTTAGCATCCGTTTTTCAAGAAAAAGTTGACTATAGCTCCTTTAAGATAAACCAACTAAACCAATTTAAGCTAAACTTAAAGTTCTAATTAGGGTTAGGGTTAGTTTGCCTTAAAATTTTGAGTTTTTCCCAACTTTAATTTTTTACAGTGTATTGGATTTTCTATCATTTGAATACTGGCCTATAGTAGCCCAATCATAGGCTACTGTGGCCAAGGAGTCCCACCCCAAACATTTAACAGCATACAAGCCCCTTATGTGGGCTTGTAGATCTTCTATGGTTTCTTTGCTCTGCTTGTGTTGGGCCGGTCTGGACCAAGATGCCAGCGCCGGATTTATGTCCCAGTCCGGCCCTGTACACATCGGTCCGTTGTCAAAGTCTGTATGATCATCTAATAATCACACCGTGTGGCCGTCAAGCTTTCTCCCTTTAACAGCTCTGAATCAATAGCTGACATATTGTGGTGGTCTGGCGGTCGAAGGTGACCAGAGGTCACTTATCGACCAACACATTGTGGCACATCAAGTCTGAGCTACACTCGGTCATGGGAGAGCCCTTAGCCTGGAGTTATTTCACTTGCGCGATGACGCTACCCTTCAATGCCCATAGGGCAGGGGTCTTCAATGTGTTCAGGCCAAGGACCCCTTAGTTGAGAGAGAGATGAAGCAGGGACCCCCCACAACCTGTTCACAGATTCCATATAGTTTCATTGTTTGACAGCACAAATTCGTCAGTGAATTTTGGATTCACGTCAATTTGTGTTTTCAGATATTTAACCACTTGAGCCGTCAATACTTAATAAACTATATTTTTCACTCTACTTAGTCCCTGAGTTCCCCTCTACACCAAACTTCTTTGCCAAAAAATAGCCAATCTACAAGCTCACAACGCCTCGCATTGTGAGGCGTTGTGAGCTTGTAGATCGTCTATTGTTGGCCAAAGCTCTCAGAATATGGACGCTAGGGTTCAAGTGAAAAGGAGGAAAAAAGCTTCTATCACACAAAGATGTGATGCGGAGGACCCCCTGTTGAAGACCCCTGCCATAGGGCATGTAGTTCTCAACCCTTTTCATATCACTGTCCATTATTTATTGTGCATGTGAGCCACGGACCACCATTTAATTGTGTCCACAGTTCCATGCTGTATTGATGTTGCTACCATAGGAGAGAAAAACAGTCAAAGGTTTACCCAGGTCTTCGTGTGTTTTCTGTTACTGTGTGGAAATCTATACCCGGAAATAGCCGATCGACGAACTCACGTGCCGTGAGCTCGTCGATCGGCTATTTCCTGCAGAAGTTCTCCCCGCATTATGGACGGACGCTGAGGTTTAAGTGGGAAACGGTGATGATAATCATAGACATGGGAAGGTAGACGCCTCCTTCGGCTCTGGTGGGATTCTGCATCGATTCCACGTGCGTCACAGAAACGGAAGTCGGTAGGCCAATCAGAGGCAGGTGGGGGCGGGTCTTTACGTACGTAGCCTCTAAGAACAGCTGAGCCGCGCAACGTCAGGAACTGGATGGAAACATGTCAATAAAGCTCTTTGGAATTGAATTGATAAGTCCCGGAAAAGACACGCTGTGATTGGCCAGTAGTCACTTTGACTGGCAATGGTCCCTCAGTTTTTCCCGGACGTCCGGTCTCCAGTTGTTGCACGTCGCTCCAATGAAATGCAGAGTAGGATGAGGCGTCTATCTTTTTATATCTGTGTTGATAAGGATGTGAGAAGATGGCTGTTTTTCTTCTGTCAGCCATTGGGTGATTGTCTTTGCTCACAGATGTTCACAGAACATTCTCTATGAAGTGTGAAGTCCCTGTTTTATTTAGTTCTCACTCCCACCCTTCTCCTCCCCCCCTGGGGAATTGTTTTTATTGGAAAATAAAATAAAATGAATAAACACTCGCACACAGTCGGGCTCCATTTCAAGATAATGTTACTGCACTCACAAACAGTGCCTACAGTGGTGTTTCTAGCTTGTGCTTCATTCGACGGTATTGTTTTATTGTCACACACAGCTGTAACATACATCTCAGCCAGTTACATGATTAGACACAGGGGTCTTCAACGTTTTCAGGCCAGGGACCCCTTAGTTGAGAAGTAGATGAAGCAGGGACCCCCACAACCTTTTCATAGATTCCATAGTGTCATTATTGTTATTGTGTATTTTGCATGCATGTCAATTTATGTTTTCAGATATTTAACCACTTGAACCGTCAATAATTAATACACTTGAGCTTTTACTCTGTACTTAGTCTGCTCTTTTTCCCCTCTACATCAAACCTCTTTGTAGAAAATAGCAGATCTACAATCTCTGTTATTTTTGGATAAAGTTCTCAGAATATGGGCGTTAGGGTTCAAAAATAATGGTTAAAGTGTAGGCACCATGAAATTTGCCTTGTAAAACTGTTGACACATGTCTCTAAAGGTCCCCCTAAGTATTTTTAACATATATTTGAGTCATATTAGTTTGGAAATATATAGTTACATTTGAGGTTTATAAATTAATAAGACCAACTGGGGCCATTTTGGGAAATAACTTCGGAAATAAAGTTGTCGCGTGAAAATGACGTAAACAAGAGACTCTCTCCTGCCCTCTTGTCTCGGTGAAATGCAAGCTGGACACGCCCCCCTTGCTGTTTCCTTGTCAGCACGGCTGCACGGACTGACAGCGCAGCGGTGGAAGAAGTACTCATATTTTGTACTCAAGTAAAAGTATCAACAAGTAACAGTATCGATACTACAATGTAGAAATAAACCGTTACAAGAAAATGTCTGTCACGCACTGTGAGCTTGTAGATCGGCTAATTTCAAATGGCCGATGTATATATAGTAATTAATGAATGGTTTGTAATAATAATTAAACAAAGTATTTTTAATAACTTTTTTTTAAATAACTGCAGAGGAGTAAAAGTAGCCTACAATGATTTATTTTGAGATGAAGTGGAGTAGAAATAAAAGTACTGAAATGTAAAACACTCCAATAAAGTAAAAATACCTCAAAAGTGTAGGGCCCTACGTAAGTATACAGTATCTGAGTAAATGTAGCGTACTTAGTTACCGACTGCAGGCGAGCCGATTAGAAGAAGGCTATCTCCACCTCAAAGTACAATCAATACTTGAGTAAATGTAGGCTACTTAGTTACTTTAGCGGGCGAGCGGCTCTCATCCACTCACAATGATGACAAGCCTCGGTACAAAGTGCTTGGTTTAGTACTTGAGTAAATGTTGGCTACTTATACGAGTGTATACTACACACGAGTCCCGAGCGTAGATGCGAGCGCAAGCCTCGGCCAAAGTGCTTGGTTTAATGTTTTATTTTAACTCTATCTTCTAATTATTATTCACTTATCCTCACAAATAGTCGCCCTGTCCGGCTGTCCCCTATTTATCTTATTTTGTCATGATGATTTGTCCCAGAAACGGCCCGGGAAAGAAAAGCTCCATAAAAATCACCGAGTCACAATGGCTTGTTCATCCCGCACATGAACCTCTCATCGCGGCATGAACAGCGAACAGCAGCCGCTATCCACAAAGCCTGGAGCGAAGTCAAGACCCCCCCCCCCCCCTCTCGCGACTGTAGACTCGTGCGAGCTGCATGTGCTTCAGCATGAATACAGCGAAATCAGTCCCATCAATTACGAAACATAACACAACGTGTGATAGCATACATATCGTTGGTCATCGTAAAAAAACAGGAAAAAACCTCCATAACCAAACACCGAGTCCCCTCTCCTCTGTTAGTTCTACCCACGGATGAGCCCGGCCGCTGGGCCGGGCAGAGCTCCAGTAGCCGCTCTAGCAAGCCTGGAGCGAGTCAAGACACGCCCCTCGCGACTGCAAGCACTTGTTTTCAATATGAATATAGCGAAATCAGTCACGTAAATTAATAAAATAATATACGAGGGGACAGAATTCAGATCGTTGGTCATGGTCATTAACAATGTTATGTATTTATCTTTATTATTAAAGTATACAATAGCGTAATTCCCACAGCCTTTTCCCATTCACTTATCATTGGGTCACGTGAGCGTGTTCTATAAATGACACGCTGTTTTGGCTCGTCACATTCCGAGGCGGCTGGGCGGTGCCTCGGGAGTTGGGACCTCCTTCTTCCTACAGCTCCCAATATTAACCCTTTCAGGGTATAGTTGCATTGGCAAATATATTCACAACTATGTCACTGTTCTATTGACACAAAGTAGTGCCCGTTATGTTACCCTTCCTTTAAGGAGAAAAAAACGTTTCTATTGCACAAATATTTGGAGAACCCCTGCAGTAACTCTAAGGACCCCCTAGGGGTCCCGGACCCCCTGTTGAAGACCCTTGGTGTAGAATCTCCCGATCAGCCCATGTCCCCTGTTTGAAAGCATCATAATCCATTTGCAACGACCTATAAAAGCACTGTAAAGGGTGATTTATGCTGGGTTGTGCACCATATATGGGCATAAGGGACAAGGACAGAATTCATTAGCAAGTGTGGTTGACGTGACGCGAGTCACACTTGCAAATTAATTCTGTCTTGGCCATATGGAGTGTGACATGAGGCGTGACTGAATGATACATATGAGCTGCAGGTTTTCATAGTAAATGCGACCTATGGTTTCAACAATAATCAGCACAGGTGTAGCATAACTAATTATAGAAACTCTCCAATAAAAAACAAGTTGGATAGATAAATAGATATAGATATAGCCTGGCGGTGCCAGCCTCTATCACACACTTCATTTTGGAAAGAGAGTCTGGGGTTGCAGGGAGAGATTCCATTTCTGGGGGGGGGGGGGGGGGGGGGGGGGTGGCTAAAGCCTGGTGAGCTCTTAATTGCTCCCTTTGAACTTTAAAGGGGTTGTTCAATAAGGTAATTGATTGGGCCATACAAGTGTCAAGACCTCGTTAGTGTTCTCTCTAATCAAGGAAACATCAAAGACAACTACCTGTTTGATGCCTGTCATAGAGGGGAGGGGGGAATGTTTTTGTGTCCACACAGCCTACAGCCCTGATTGGCTACCCCTTTCTGGTGGCTGGTGGAAATGGATTCTCAATTGTGAGGCTCCAGACCACACTACACCACGGGGTGGTGTTGTGCAGTCTGGTTTATTAACCAGGCTACGATAGATAGCGTCTGTACTGCTTTGTGATTTGTGGTGCCATTTCAGATCTTCACACTTCCCTGAACTTTCCCTGAAGTTCCCCTATAGCTGAAAAGCCACTGTTTCCCCCTTATTCACACCTGATTAGCCGTTGACTGAATTGACTCTATTCCACACCTGCAACCATTTCAAACCCTGACAGATGTCCCTCTTTCAAGATGAGGATTTCCTACTGATTTGCCCATGAGGCATTGCCAAAGGCAGGGGCCTGTGACATTCTGAAATGGCACACACACACACAATAGCAGATCTACAAGCACACAATGCCTCATGATGCAAGGTGTTGTGTCCTTGTAGATTGGCTATTTTCAGAGTTTTTTTTTTTTTAAATAGCCAAAGAAAGAAGGTTTTGGACATAAACGGTTTCTACCCGACAACGGCAATATAGAGAGAGGTTCAGTATTGGACTCACGTTCTGTACAATGCTTTCAGTTGAAGTCTTAACGTATAGCCGGGGAGCCACAGGCCAAAAATTAGAGAGGACCTGTGATGTCATGACATACTTGTTTGTCCTATTAATTTGGTCAATAAGGTACACAGAATGAGAGGCCTGCTCTGCCGGAAACATTGCGAGAAAAAAGAAGGCCCATCGACGTCACTATACAGGAAAAGAATACAAAAATAAATCTGCTTTAAGTAGCATGTGAGGGGTCAAACTAGGGGTTCTTCATGATTCTGAATCCATTGCAACCATTTTTTCTTTTGCATGAAAAACATTCTTTGGGCTAGATTT
The DNA here is from genome assembly GCF_963921795.1 of Nannobrachium achirus. NCBI lineage: Eukaryota > Metazoa > Chordata > Actinopteri > Myctophiformes > Myctophidae > Nannobrachium > Nannobrachium achirus. The sequence continues at coordinate 2,886,418 of NC_137831.1, read as the reverse complement.
CAGCCCCACAAAACAGTGAAAAGTGATGAGTCATCAAAAATCACAGTTTTGAGGGGCCAAAATCGAGCCCAATGAAAGTTTTTCATGCAAAAAAAATGCTTGCAATGGATTCAGAATCATCAAGAACCCCTAGTTTGACCCCTCACATGCTACTTAAAGCAGATTTATTTTTTGTATTTTTTTTCCTGTATAGTGAAGTCGATGGGACAGTGATACAAATGGCCATAACTTTTTTTCGTAGTGTTTCCGGCAGAGCAGGCCTCTCATTCTGTGTACCTTAATGACCAAATGAATAGAAAAAACAAAAATAAAAAGTATGTCATGACGTCACAGGTAAAACCCTATTCTTTGAGCTTTTGGGCCTGTGGCTCCCCGACTAGTATCTACTAGAGGTGTGTTACTGTACAGCACACAGTAGCCTATAGCAGTAGCGTTATACAGTGACTGCTCCCGTACTATAATTCAGCACACATAAAGCACACATCAGTGAGATGGATGCGTCGACTGGGGAGCATCCACTCCTACGCTACGCCGGCTATTAGTGGTGCTGCGTAAGCTGTATCCGCCGTTTATATACATATATTTAGTATTTTATTTTACTCTGTGTGTAGAGAGAGAGAGAGAGAGAGAGGGAGAGAGGGAGAGAGGGAGAGAGAGAGAGAGAGAGGGAGAGAGAGAGAGGGAGAGACTGCCTCGGCACAACACGTTTTATGCTAATCTGAAGACACGTGCACGGCTTCCCCCAGGTGTGCAAAAAAAGAAAGAAAGTGCTCTGTGCTCTGCTTCTTCTAAACAGGCATAAACACAACGGCACGCGATAACAGTCAGTCAGTCAGGCAGTAAACAGGAGTGTCGCACCAAAAAAATCTTACTTTAATTATTGAAAAATAGCAGATATACAAGCTCACAGCGCGGCGAGCTTGTAGATCTGCTATTTTTGAAAAATCGTGAAAATGTGTCTGCCCAAGTCCATGTTTCTATGTCAGTGTGGTGCTCAGACCTTTTCATGTGAAGGACCCCCAAAATGATATGTATTTGGCCCACAGACGCCCATCTCAAAATATTTAGTTCCAGGGACCCCCGTGGAAGCAAAGTTTTAGTTACAAATGTTTGCTTAAAAAAATACAAATATTCAATAGCAGATATACAAGCGAGTGCCGCGCTGTGAGCTTCTAGATCTGCTATTTTTCAATAGCTAAAGTAACTCAGTCCCACTTCCCCCTCTTGTGACGCCCCAGTCAGGCAGTAAACAGCGGCACGCGGTAAACGGCCCGTAAACAGCGGTATGCGGTAAACAGGCAGTAAACAGCGCTGTGCGGTAAACAGGCAGTAAACAGCGCTGTGCGGTAAACAGGCCGTAAAGCCTACAGCAGGACCGTATAAACAACATGCAAGAAGAACACAAGCACAGCTCTGCTGGCAACGAGGAGCAGAATGGATGCTCTGCTCCTCCAGCAGCCAACAGGCAGCCGTGCAGTGCAGTGCAGTTAACAGGGGATCCGTTAGCCGTGCATCTGTCACACACAATGTGCTGACCGCGCCATTCTCAGCGATGTCTGTCCTCCCACACACACACACACACACACACACACACAGAGAGAGAGAGAGCTCTCGCTCTCTCTCTCCACTATAGCCAACGCTCCAATAACAACAACACTCCCCCCCCCCCCCTCAGGGAAATAAAAACAACAGCCTCGCTCGTCCCCCCCCCCCCCCCCCTTATGAACAGCTCATAAATGAGGACCCCAAAAAAATAAATACCTAAACATATAGTCTCTATAGGAACAACACCCTCTGCGACTGTGCCAGCCAGTGCACTGTAGACGATTTCGCCTCTTCGTAATTGTCGCGCGCAGCGTTCACTTTGAGACACCTGCCACTGCTAAAGTGCTGCTGTAAGTAACTGCCCCCCCCCGCGCCCCCCCAACACCCACGAGTCAAACCGCCTTGTTGTGATTGAAGTACCAATGACCCCCCCTCTACCCCCTCCCCCCCGCCCCCCTACTTACACACTTACACACACACACACACACACAACACTTAGAGTACACACACACACACACACACACACACACACACACACACACACACACACACACACACACACACACACACCACTTACAGTACACACACACACACACACACACCACTTACAGTACACACACACACACACGCCCCAATGGTTTCCCCATCCAGACCCAACCTCTAATGACTGAATGGAGCCACATATGACTGGAGGTAAACGGCCGTGAAATAGAGCTGTTAGCCTGAGAGGTAGGAGAAAATAAACAAGGACAGGATAGGATAGGCCCGCACCGCAGGCCCATATACTGTATATGGCTTTTTCCTGCACTGCGGGAGACCCTCATGCATGTACTGTATGTCATGTACAGCCCAACAGGGTTAGGGTACATGAGAGCCAGACACATGGGTATGACACACAGGGCCATGTTTTCATCCATGCCCACTGATTTGCCCATGAATTGCCAAAGGCAGGAGCCTGTGAAATTCTCACTGAAATTCTCACTACACGTTTTAACAATTTTTACTATATATATATATATATATATATATATATATATATATATATATATATATACATATATGTATGTATGTATGTATGTATGTATGTATATACGTATATACATATATACATATATACATATATTATATGTATATATGTATATACATACATATATGTATATATATATATATATATATATATATATATATACACATACATATACAACGGAGGTGATCCGAACCTCCCCACCCGGCTTCGAACCTGGGTCTCCCGCGTGAGCGTCCAATATCTTAACCATCACTCCAAAGGGACATCCCTATGGAATGAGAGCAGATACTAGACTTTTGAGGCTTCAGGCTGGGGCTGCGACTCTCTCCGCCACACTCACGGAAGCCCAGATCCGGGTCACGGCACCAATGTAACGGAGGTGATCCGAAGCTCCCCACCCGGCTTCGAACCCGGGTCTCCCGTACGAAAGTCCAATATCTTAACCATCACTCCAAAGGGATATCCCAATGGAACAAGGGCAGATACTAGATTTTTGAGGCTTCAGGCTGGGGCTGTGACTCTCTCCGCCACATATATATATATATATATACATACATGCCACATCTCCAGTATTGACTTGATTATGCTTAGTTCATATCACGCACCGAAAATAGCCAACCTCTAAACGCGACACGTTGTGATCTTGGAGGTCTGCTATTTTGGATATTTTCATCAAAAGGCTGTTTTAGAAATGTCAGCCCCTGCCTCTCTGACGTGCAAGAGCCGTTGACGGCCGTCAGCGGCTGTCTCTCACTCTCTGCACGTCCCTGAGCCAGACACAGGGTCGTGTGGCGCGGGTATGGCGTGTGGGTGGGTATGGCACGAGAGTGCAGTGTTGGTGGGTATGGCACGAGAGCGTGGCCAGACGTGTGGGTGGGTAGGAGAGCGTGGCCAGACGTGTGGGTGGGTATGAGAGCGCGGCC
>NC_137831.1:2845423-2880423 GCF_963921795.1 Nannobrachium achirus | reverse complement strand
ATCTCCATATATGGGCATAAATGGATGTATCGGCGCAAGCGCTGACTCATTGTGACATAAAATGGACGCAATCTCCGTATATGGGCATAAAGGGGACACAGATACAGAGATCTCCATATATGGGCATATGGGCATTCTGACATCACTTCTGCTGACTCATTCTGACATCACTCCTGTACTTTGCACGTGTTGAATCTCTATATATGGAGATAACCGACGCATCTCACAAGCCATGGGCATAAATGGACACACGCAAACAGATGGTCAAAACAGATCCTATGACAACAGGTATAATGGGGTTTGCATTAAAGGGCGGGGCATTCATCCCCTATTTACATTGTTCCCGAGTTGGCCAGGGCGCCGACTAGACGCTCGGCCGCCCGAAGGGCGGCCGAGCTTCTAGTATATACAATAAAGCAGAACAACAGAAAACAACACATCTAAAGATAAAGTAATAATGACTTAGGAAAGAACGAGAGTGCAAAAGCAAAAGAGCAAAGAGAAAGTCATTTTAGGTTCTATTGTAGCTTGCTCATCAGCCTATTTTTCACAGTTTTCTTTTTTAAAACATTTAAAGACTGGGCAAATTTAATTTAATTTGGGATTTTGTTCCATTCCTCCACCCATGTGTATTGGAAAGATGATCTACCAACCTTGCTTGTTAGGTCAGGTATTTTGGGATCAGCTATACTAGCTCATGTGTTATAGTTTATCTGTTGAGTTATAGTTTGTTTGCTCGTACTTTGGGGCGTGATGATGAAATATCGAATTTGTTTTTTCCATGCAAATTCCCTCCATCCTATTGATTGGGTTGTTGCTTTTCTGTAGCTGATTCAATAGAGTGAACTGTGCCAGCACAATCAGCACATAATCACAGCCATTTTGCCGGGGAGCAATTACTGTTATTTTGGAAATGGGAAATGGAAACTGGATGTGCTTTGTGTAACAGCTCACTTACAGGCTTTAATGAGCTTAATTCATTTAGAACGGGTACACATTATGGCGTATCATTATTTTATGCTTTAACTATTGAAAAATAGCAGATAATTATACAAGCTCACAGCGCGGCACCGAGTGCCGAGATGCGAGCTGTAGATCTGCTATTTTTGAAAAATCGTGAAAATATTTTTTTTACCCGATTCCATAAGTGTCTTTTTTTTTTTTTTTTTTTTCTTTTTTTTTTATATGTTTCTGTGTCAGCAATCTGGCCAGCCATCGTCAAAGAAAAGGTCCTTTTCACTTCAACTGGAGCTCAGTTAGTCTGTTATTGAGAGACAGTTGTTCTCAAACCTTTTCATGTGAAGAACCCCCAAAATGATATTTATTTGGCCACGGACCCCCATCTCAAAATATTTAGTTCCAGGGACCACTCAGAAGCAAAATTTGAGCTACAAATGTTGGCTTTGAAAATACATGTATTCAAAGCTTTTCACGACTTTATCAAAAATATCAGATCTACAAGCTCACAGCGCGGCACCGAGTGCCACGCTGTGAGCTTGTAGATCTGCTATTTTTCACTGGTTAAAGCATTCAATAATTCTAGGCCTAAATGGGTTAATTCTGGAAAGGAATTATGACTTTTCAAAACTGACCGCGCGTGTGCATGTACACGCACGTGGCACGCACACACACACACACACACACGCACACGCGCACACGCACACGCACACGCGCACACGCACACGCACACACACACACACACACACACACACGGGCCTTCCCGCAGATGTTTTGCAGTCAGCGGCGTAGGAACGGCCGGGGACACGTACGTTTTGTCCCCCGTGGGCCGCGGACCACCAGTTGGGCTGCCGCGACGCTGAAATCCAAAAAGGAGAGGAAAAAAGCCTCAAATGGGGCCGGCACTAGGACCACGCGGACGCTAGAAGAGGCTTAACACTTTGAGTGCCAGGGCGTCATATGACGTCAGACACGCACTTGGCAATGATGCCAGAAAATAATATTGGCGTCATATGACGCCAGATGCTTTTTTTTCATATTACAGTAGTACAGTGTTGGATCTATGCGGTAACCAAGATACAGCCCTTTTGGACGATGGGACGGTCGTCATGCATGACAATTCAGTGGCGTCAGTTCAGAACAAGCTAAGGTATGGCAACATGACTGGTGTCTGGTGAAGACACCAGTCATGTTGCCATACCTTAGCAACAGGCACGATGAAAAGTACATTTTTATTATTTCCCCCTGTCAAGGTATGGCAGCTGCATACCCCTGCCATACCCAATTGACGCCCCTGCATGACATCACACGCTTATGTGACCAAATTCAAGCATGCTGGTTGGCCGGTTCCCCCCAGAAACAAGGGTCTCAAAGAGTTCAGTGACTTATACCGTAACCGGACACACAGCAATCAGAGGGAGAGAGAGATATATTGAGAGAATGAGCTAGAATTAGTTATAAAATCATTAGATTTAGTATTATTTAGAGAGATAGAGATAGAGAGAGAGATCGGAATGTAGAGGTTTTAGCAAGGAGGAGTGGGGGAAGGGCTAGTTTCTTTGTTTAGGTTGGAGGGGGGGTCCATTTTGTAAAAAATCGCCACCATGGGCCAGCCTAAAATCACGGAGGTACTCGGCTGCTACACCCACGGGCCACGGCCTCGATTTTGGTTCTGGCGGCCAGAAAAGCTCCTTCTACGGGCGATCGGTTCATCAGCGAAGGCCTCGGCTGGAACATCCACGGCCTCGATTTTGGTTCTGGCGGCCAGAAGAGCTCCTTCTACGGGCGATCGGTTCATCAGCGAGGACCTCCGCTGGTACATCCACGGCCTCGATTTTGGTTCTGGCGGCCAGAAGGGCTCCTTCTACGGCGAGGCATGCATGCTGCCAGGGACAGACCACCGATTGCTACGGTTTCTCCCCGCGCCCTGTAGGATGCACTGCTGAGCTGTGCTGCGGTATGTTCTCTACGTTTCACTTTGTTATACGTCTGTCTTTCAATGTTATATGAGATAAGTGCTGTATAATGTATCAAAATGTATGAAATATATGGCCCATAAACCATAAAACTGTCTCCGCGACTCACAAATGGGTCCCGACCCAAACGAGAGAAGCATCCATTTCATTGTAAAGTCGACATTCAGAAACGCTGATTTTAGGCTATATTCTTCACTGCATACTACGTGCCACTCACGTTAGAACATTGTTTATTTTGGCGATAATGAGCCAAGGACATCACATCACAGCCTAGTATAGAACAGTGGTTCCCAAAAGGTTTGATCGCGAGCCCCGGGGTGGGGGCGCTCGCCCTGGAACCTCCAAAGCACTAGCGACCACCCTCCACAACTCAAGCCCGATTTGGGAGACCCTCCTGGGCATGGCGCCGCTCGGCGTCGGCCTCTATACCTCCGTGATGGAGGGAGTGAAAACTTTTTATGTCCAAAACCGCTCGTTTTGCATTTATCATTTGAAATTATTTAGACTCTCCTTTTTAGGCACTAACTAGTAACTAACAATAAAATATGAGTCTAGAACACACCACTGTATGAGCTGCATAAAGTGTGGTTCCTGTTGAAATGAGCCATGCATCTGTAGCCTACTTTGATTGATTGATTGAAGACTTTATTAGAAGTTTGCATAGGAAAAGGTACAGTTTCATGACGGTACAGTTCACTGGTACAAGGTCTACTAAAAGGAGATCCATGAAAAGACTAAGCTTATTTCCACTGGAAAGTGGAAACCATTGAAGTATCTCATATAACATTGAATGACAGACAGATAGAACACAGTACTATGCAGTAGATATGTAAAGAAAAACAAAAAAAGACAGTAAGTCTAAACAAACAGTATATACAAAGAAGGGCAGGGGAGGGTAGGGTGGGGCTAGGTTCTTTTTTTTTACCACCTCTTTCTAATACATTCTTCAATCAATCAATAAGCCTGACCTGCTATTGTTTTTTTTGTTTTTTTGTGCATTTTTTTGGGTGCACATTATACAATTCAATTCAATTCAAAGGAGCTTTATTGGCATGAGAAAACATATGTTTACATTGCCAAAGCAAGTATAACAAATACAATATAAAAACCAGTTGAAAATGGGGAACATATATACAGTTGGAGGGGGTACAGCATTGTTCATTTTACAGAGCTATGTCGCATTGTGACATTTTATATATATACAGGGTACACATAGCAGCATTATTTTCCTACATAAAGGTATCGGCTCTGTTTCATACTGTATGTGCAATCTACAAGCACACAACGCCTCGCACCGCGAGGCGTTATGTGCTTGTAGATCTGCTGTTTTCACTACTTTTGTGCGACAGCCTTTGCTAAAGAACATACAAATTATACAGAAGCACGATCATTTAGTATTTTTTATTTATTTCTATCATATACAGGGCCCGTGGAGTCTGACTGGATGGAGGAAGGATGGAGAGGACAGTATGATGGCTGAGATAGCGAGAGCGGAGGAGTCAGGCATAGGTCATACACACTGTAGGTTCGCTGCCTGGACCAATGTCACTCTAGGGGAGCTGAAGAACTTTCTGGGACTTCTCTTCCTCACAGCTATCGTTCACAAGGCGGAGATTGCCATGCACTGGTCAAAAAACCCTGTCATTGCATGCCGTACTTTCCCAGAACAATGGCAAGAAACAGGTACCAGGCCATTTTGAGGTACCTGAGGCGCACACACACACACACACAAACACACACACACACACACACACACACACACACACACACACACACACACACACACACACACACACACACACACACACACACACACACACACACACACGGTGAACAGTACCATCTTTGACCTTTATTTGTGGTGCCTTTGACTACTGAATGTTGGCTTGTTGAATGCCTTTTTTTGAGAATACAGTACAGTACAGTACTGACTTTTATATTATTTTATTTATTCTTTACTTGCTGCACATTTATTTTATTTTACTTTTATCCAGTTATATTTTATTTTTGTGAAGTCATATTTGTGATTTCTTTTTTTTTGGAAATATTTGTAAATATTGTTGAACATAAATATGTTCATGCTGGATGTGTGAGGTACTCACCAGGGTTAGGGTTCGATGTTGCCATAAAATAAAAGGTTGACATCGCTTTTCTGACTTTTTGTCTTCCTGACCTTCTAGACCAGGTAAAAACACAGTGAATTCACAGTGCATAGTTCTATCAAAATGTAAGGCAATTTCTACCTTCTGAGTCATTTCATACTTTTTCACTTTGCCCCCTTGAAACTAGACGATGGTACAATATTTTTTTAACTTGCACATAATGAAAGTAGGCATGTCATTCTTTCTGTCAAGGGTACTTGTGTTCCGTTACCATTTACCAATTTGTTGCTATGGCTTCCTAAAGTTTTTTTTCTTTGAACTCAAATATCTCAGAATCTAGATTTCTGAGGTTATTGACTGGTTTGCGCAGTGCGCACTCTCGAGCACCTATCTCCAAAACCGCTCACCGAAATCACTCTTTTACCAAACCTCCCATTTTTGTTCCGATGTGAATATCGGATCATTTCCAATTTATTCCCTGGAATTGGGGCAGAAATGAATGGGACCTAATGGTGGCACTGGTAAGGGACGGGGGGCAGGGGGGGCTGGCACTCAAAGTGTTAATAAGGCCAGGGTAGGCTGTGCCTTCCCAAATGCTACGCTGGGTATTTTGCAAATTATATAATATATGTGCGCACAACCGGTCTGGCCGACACGCAGTCACCAGTGACCAGTCTCACCACCCATTGGCCCTAATAGAGACAACTGGGCCGGCCCGGTCCATTATACATTGTTATTAAGGGGGGGTGGTGAAGTGATTGTGACTGGTAGAGGGAGGTTAGAAGTAGAGACTCCATTCCCCCTGCTCAAGTGGTTTGCTCCTTACCGTCAACGTAACTAGTTCAAAAAATGGTGGCGGGATAGAGGACCAGTGCTCAGCCGTGCGTGCAAATTGCAGAGAAAGTAAGAGATAAAAAACGAAAATATCTGGAGGCAGATGCAGCCCAGCAGCAGCCTACTGAAAATAATTATTTTGTCAGCGAGGACGAGGAGGCGTCGCTACCGGCCAGTAGTGCTGTCTACATCGGATGGTCTACCCACAGCCAGAAGTCACCTATTGTCGGGGAAGTGGACTATCAGAGCCCGGCGCTGGACAGACACTGGAGGTGGAGGACGGGACAGTGCATTATTATTACTAGAAGCTCGGCCGCCCGAAACAACGTTGGAACGGCCGCGGCCCAAGAAGGAATAGGTGATGATGATGATGATGAACACGGAGCTTTATGGCAATGGAAAAAGAGACAATTGTGTGTTGCGACGGATGCTCATTCAATAAGGTAGGATATATAAACAAGTAGTTTATTATTCTATTCTAATTGCATTGTGCCTTTGGTCAATTTGTTGGGCACCACTTGGGCATGTCTAAGCAGCTCTCCACTCACTGTGCGTCTTTACGCACAGTGCCAGCACTGTGTTGGTGTGTGCGTTGTGTTACAATGATAGTGCTTTAGTTTTGGCTGCATGGTCTTTGCGTGTGAATTTGAACTTGATGTGAGTTATGCAGTGGTCAGTTATTTCCGTCTGGTTTTGAACATGTGTGTCAGTGGTGTGTGTGGCTGACCAACACACACTGTTGGTGATATTAAGTTTAACACTGTCCTGGTAGTGTGTGTGTGTGTGTGTGTGTGTGTGTGTGTGTGTGTGTGTGTGTGTGTGTGTGTGTGTGTGTGTGTGTGTGTGTGTGTGTGTGTGTGTGTGTGTGTGTGTGTGTGTGTGTGACTGTCTGTGTGTAGTGTGCACGTATGTACATGCTGCGCTGTGTGCTAACTCATTATTACACACCAGAACCGACCTGGAAATGCACACAGAAACCCAAACCGAACCGAATTTTCGGCCGATCCAACCCGACCCGATCAGATTTTTCGGCGGCCGCCTGTGGCGGCCGCGAATGAGACCGAAGTGGGCCGTTGTGGGCTGGGCCGGTCCAAATCGGACCCCCGTACCTGGGGACCTACGAATACGCCTATGTTTGCAGTGGTGGAAAAAGTACTCAAATGTCTTACTTAAGTAAAAGTATCAATACTGTAATATAGAAATACTCTGTTCCGGGTAAAAGTATGGAATTCAAAATGTACTTGAGTAAAAGTATGAAAGTATTACCAAAATTAAAAGTACACAATGTTTGAAGATACCAGATATACAAGCTCACAACGCGTCGCATCATTGTGAGCTTGTAGATCGGCTATTTTCAAATGGCTGAGGTATACAATAGGGCTAAACTGGTTTATGTATGCTTTATAATATAAACATGTACTGTATATATGCAGTAACTAGTAAATAAAGTTTTCAAATAATTGTAGTGGAGTAAAAGTACAATATTTGGATCTGAGATGTAGTGGAGTAGAAGTGAAAGTATTGGAAATTGGAAATACTCAAGTAAAGTACAAATGCCTCAAAATTGTACTATAAGTAGCCTATTCAGGCCTAGAATTATTGAATGCTTTAACCAGTGAAACATAGCAGATATACAAGCTCACAGCGCGGTTAAGCAAAAAATGTAGTGCTTTTGCCACCATCGCAGTGGTGGGACATACAAGGTTTCCTCCCCCGACAGCCACGATGGATTCGCTTGCCGTCAGAACGATCCAAACCCATCCAGGTGATTGCATCATCAATGGATGCCTGACAGAAGAGCAATCTTGGACAACGCAGCCTCGCGGCACCAAATTACCACTCATAGAGGAGGCTGCGTGGCCAGTGGCGTCAGTTCAGCAAAAGCTAGGGTATGGCAAAGATGGGAGTCCTCATGGAAAAGAGGCATTACATTTTGTACAACATGGTTCTATTGTGAAAATAGCAAATAACATGCTCACAACGCCTCGCGCTGCGAGGCGTTGTGAGCATGTCGATCGGCTATTTTCACAATGTCTGAAAAAAAACGAGTTTTGACAGTTTTTTTTACCCAGGTGGCAGCCTGCAACGGTTGTTCAAGTGCAGCTAAACTTGGCATGTTAGTAAATGTGCTACAATTAACAATAATGCATTGCACCTGTGCAGCTGACCTGCGGAACCTGGGAATATACCATTCTGTCAAGATGGGGAGAATATAATTACAATACCTTGTTAAAGTGACCATTTTGTTCAATTTTGCATTTGTAGTTATTTTACTGTAATTTAACAACATAATAACCAGAACAGATAGACAAAGAGACATTCATGGGTTTATATTTAAAAGTAACTTTTATTTTCCCCCCTGGACCCAGGGTATGGCAGCTGCATACCCCTGCCATACCCAATTGACACCTCTGTGCGTGGCCCTTTTATCCCCCCGGGCTGGAATCAAAAGGACTGATCGTCCTCCATGATGACGATGATGATGATGATGATGATGATGACGGCTGAGTCCTTTGTACTGCGTGGATGTGGTTATTCTTATTCTCTTTGTTCAGGTGACCCTGACCGATCAGATCACAGTCACATAGAGATGTTATTCCATTCAGACCCGGAACAACGCGTTATTACTTTAACCCTCATGTTATGCTTTACAAGCTCACAGCTTGTAGATCTGCTATTTTAGAAAGTGTGAACATAATTGGTCGACATGTCTCCATTCCGACATGTCTCCATTCCGACACTAACACTATCTCTAGGGGTCCTCTCGCCATTCCGACATGTCACCATTCCGACATTGACTTCTAATTGTCGGAATGGTGATACTTCTTCATTTTGGAAACATCCCACCATTCCGACAGAAAAACATCCCACCACTCCGACTAGTTAAATTGTGTCGGAATGGTGACATTCCCACCATTCCGACAAGGGCAGCAAATGGTGACAGTTACACTTTTCAGCCACTAGATGGCACCATTGTATTAGAAATTCTCAGGAACAAAATGGCTTGTAACTGTGGAATGAATTAACCTTACTAGATGGCACCATTGTATTAGAAATTCTCAGGAACAAAATGGCTTGTAACTGTGGAATGAATTAACCTTTTTAATACTTTTTAAAATCACTGAATCAGTGAGTGAATCAGAGTGAAAACCTGCATCAGAATCAGTGACTGAATCAGAGTGAAAACCTGCATCAGTGGACGCTCAAAGACATCACTGACACCCCCACGGGGTACCCCTTAAATCACCGGGGACCCCCCTTTTTCCAAAAAATAAAAATAAGTAAAAAATTAATAATAGAAAAAGAAAAATAGAAGAAATATATTGGAAGTGTATTTGGTATTCCACCCTCTGAGTAACAGATAGGACCCCCTGGTACTCCCTTGATGACCCTTGGGGGTTCTGGACCCCCTATAAAAAATTAAATGCTATAACTTGTCAACCAGCCCCCCCTAGTGGATAATTAACGTACATTCCCTTACAAGCCATTTTGTTCCTGAGAATTTCTAATACAATGGTGCCATCTAGTGGCTGAAAAGTGTAACTGTCACCATTTGCTGCCCTTGTCGGAATGGTGGGACTAAAATGTGTCGGAATGGTGACATGTCGGAATGGTGACATGTCGGAATGGCGACATGTCGGAATGGCGACATGTCGGAATGGTGACATGTCGGAATGGCGACATTGACCCCTATCTCTAACCCTAACCCTAAACTCTATGGAAGTGTCTCCACTCCGACAATAAGAAGTCAATGTCGGAGTGGCGACATGTCGTAATGGAGACATGTCCCCAACATAATTGTACAATTTGAATATTTTTTTTACCCGATTTTATAAATGTCTTCTAAATCATTTTAAGTAAAAAAAACAAACAAAAAAAAACGCATGTTTCTACGTCAGTGGTTCTCAATCTCTTCCATGTCAAGGACCACTAGTATTATATGTATTTGGCCGCCGACCCCCATCTCGAAATATCATGTATCAGGGACCCCAAGTAGCAAATATTTTAATATTTTTGACCCGATTCTATAAGTGTCTTCTAAATCCTTCTAAGGATTTTCTACGTCAGTGGTTCTCAAACTTTTTCATGCCAAGGACCCCTAGTATTATATGTATTTGGCCGTGGACCCCCATCTCGAAATATCATGTATCAGGGACCCCCGGAAGCAAATATTTGAGTTACAAATGTTCGCTTTTTAAAAAAATAGTTAAAGCATAAAATAATGGTGTAAGTGGTTAAAACTCTCCTGGTCTGTAAGGGTTATGAGAGGTGTAATCTTTGCCCATGTGACACAGTCTCTGTCTCGTGTTCTCTCTCTTCTGGTTCTGTGTGAATTGACACTGATTGGTGTGACAGAGTCAGAGTCCATGGAAATACCTCGTACGACCCAAACCCTGGTTGCATGCTGCTGTAACAATTTGTACACAGGATTATAACTAGTAAGACTCCCTAAATCGGGAGATAAGCGACCGCCAGGTCGCATGTAGAAATCGGCCTGATGGTGGCGCTATATCGGACAGATCCATGTTGATGAGATGAGTGTAGACATACTGTGTATCGATTTGCGTGATTTTAGGGCAAAATCTGTAGGAGCAGTGTCCAACAATGTGTTTTGCAAGAATGTGAGAATTGGGTGGAGGTTGTGGTTTGGCAGGCAAGGCGTGTGTGTGCAAAATTTGGCATGGATCGGGGCAACAGTTGCGGTGATATGAGCAGGGCAAAAGTGTGACGTGTGACAGACGGACTGACGGACAGCTGGTCGAGGTTTTGATAGTAACTGCGACCTGACGTTCGCAACACTAATACTAATCCATCAAATAATACATCACTTATATAGCGCTTTTTTGGTTGTTAAAACGAATAAAAACGACTTCATGAGGACAAGAATTAAAAAGGCTAAAAGCTAAAAAAAAGTACATTAGCAGGGACACAAAAAGATTCAAACGCTGAGAGGGAGAGTAAGGGTTAGGTAGGGAAAGCAAGTCTGAAAAGGTGGGATTTGAAGGAGGCTTTGAACTCGGCAAGGGTGGGGGCTTCTTTTATATGAGGTGGGAGAGACTGGGTTTGACGAGGTCGGAGAGATAGCTGGGAGTCTGGTTGTTGAGGGCCTTGTAGGTGGTGATCAGTATTTTGTATTTCACTGGCAGCCAATGGAGGTCGTGGAGAACTGGGGGTGATGTGGTCTCTGGATGGGGTTCTGGTGAGGGGGCGGGCTGCAGAGTTTTGCACATATTGACGTTTTTTGAGTGCTTTGGAGGTGGCACCGTAGAGGAGGCTGTTGCAGTAGTGGAGTCTGGATGTGATGAAGGCATGGATGAGTGTCTCTGCAGCAGTTTGGGAGAGTGTGGGACGGAGGCCAGCAATGTTACGGAGGTGGAAAAAGGCTGTTTTAGTAATGTTATTGACATGGGAATGGTAGGAGAGAGTGGGATCTAGGATGACACCAAGGTTGCAGTACTTGATTTGGAACACTGTATGGTAACTTAACGTTGTGAGTAGGGATGCCCCGATCAGGTTTTTTTTGCTCCCGATCCGATACCGATCAAATATTATTGCTTCCGATTCGATCCCGATCTTTCCCGATCCGATCTTTTGGCAAGGCATTAAGAAGAAAAAAAAATTCTATTCATTCTATCACTTGGTTCTCAACCTTTTCAGGCCGTGACCCCCAAAATAATCATATTTTAACTGGGGACCCCCGACCCTGAAGAGTTGAGGAAGTATATTTTGTATAATACGGTTCTATTGTGAAAATAGCAGATCTACATGCTCACAACGCCTCGCAACACGAGGAGTTGTGAGCATGTAGATCGGCTATTTTCACAATTTCTGGCTTTAATATTTGACAATTTGGCCAATGTTTAATTTGTCATTTTAGAGGTATTAAAAAGTCACAACGCCTCGCAATGCGAGGAGTTGTGAGCATGTAGATCGGCTATTTTCACAATTTCTGGCTTTA
Source organism: Nannobrachium achirus (assembly GCF_963921795.1). Lineage (NCBI taxonomy): Eukaryota > Metazoa > Chordata > Actinopteri > Myctophiformes > Myctophidae > Nannobrachium > Nannobrachium achirus. The sequence goes on along the minus strand of NC_137831.1, from coordinate 2,868,595 downwards.
ATATTTGACAATTTGGCCAATGTTTAATTTGTCATTTTAGAGGTATTAAAAAGTCCTTAATTTTTCACTTTCGAAATGTGCAGATACCCTCTATACACTTAAACTTTATGTTGATTTGTTTACTGTTGAGAGAGAAAACAATGTTGCACATTAAGTTAATCATCTGGGGACCCCCCCAAAATAATTTGAGGACCCCCCCGGGGGTCCCGACCCACAGGTTGAGAACCACTGAGCTAGTTGACAGTGCAGAGAGACATAATTGCCTTCCTTTGATCCATTAGCAAGGGGCCAATTACTACTTATTGGCATCAGCTGCCAGCTGTACACAGAGTCTGACACAATCACCTTCCCTCTGCAGTGCTCTGTCTGTCTCATTTCTCCAAAAGCCCTTGAATATGATTGAAAATGATTAAGGATTACTGTGATTATGGTAAGCTTACATTTCATATCGCATTCACCTTACCTGTAACTTTCAGTACTCCCAGAAAATATTTTTTTGAAAAAAAAAAAAAAAAAAAAAAAAAACTTTTTTTTTCCCCGATTTTTTTCCCCGATCTCCGATCTTATAAAAACGGTCATATCGGCGGCCGATCCGATCACGTGATCGGGATCGGGCAACACTAGTTGTGAGCTTGGAGGTCAGCTATTTCCGATGCTTGATTTCTACACAGAGAGGGCAGCTCTTTCAACATACGATGCTGCATTCAAGTTCAGGAGAGTTTGGACAAGGCGATTCTCTTGAATGCTGCCTTCAGGTATGGCATGGAAAGAGGGGGCAGTTGCATTTCTTTCACCATAGTAAAACTGCATTCATGGTCTGGAGAGGGCACTTTTTTACAGACGGATAAAAGGGCAGGGGCTCAAGCCCCCTTTAATGTCTATGTGTGCACGTGCCTGGCCATTAGGCGAAGGAAGTTCCTCCACCTGCCTTGAACACGTTTAAAACACGTCAACAGACGTCACTTTATTAACACGTGTTAACGCAACGCCAATCCTATTATGTTAATCTAACTCGGAGAGAGTGCAAATGGAACCAAATGGACCCTTTACGGCAGGGGTTTTCAAAGTGGGTGACGGGGCACCCCGGGGTGCCGTGACGGCAGTCAATGGGTGCCGCGAGATAATTTGATAATATCTGGAATTTATTTGGACACTTAATATTTAGTATTTTTTCATTTTTTTTATATTTTCAATCTAAAAAAATGGTTAGTTGACAATCAAACCTGTGACCATGTATAGTTTTAAGAGTACAGCTCATGTCATGTACGTATATTTTTAACTTTTCTTTTCTAATGTAGGGTACTGTTAGTAATATGTGTCGTTTTGTTGTTTTCTCTTGGTTGAGGAAAATAGTATTTGTATGTATGTTCTTAGGCGCCCTCTCCTAATGTAGGGTTACTGTTTGTTGGTATGTATTGTTTTGTCTTCATGTGGGGACTACGGATGAAATTTAGCATTCTTGCTAATTCCGGCTTATTTACATTGCTTTCATGTAGTGTTCATTAATATGCATTGTCCCGTCTAAATAAACAAATAAAGTAAAGTATAATTTCTAGTTCCAATAGCCATTTTGGTCAGTTCTAACCAAAATGGCTATTATCTCGTTTTCCTCGCAACATAATCACTAAAATATCGTCACTGTCAGGCAGAAACCTCTGTCGCACACAACTAGTGAAAACAGCCGATGTTTAGTACATTTTATGGATGATAAATACAAAACGAACGGTTTTGGACATACAAGGTTTCCACCCGACAACGACGATATGCTATAAATATAAGGTGCTGGGAGTGAAAATTATAATGTAGGGGTGCCTCGGATTAAAAAAATATTCATGGGGTGCCCTGAGACAAAAAGGTTTGGGAACACCTGCTTTACGGGTCCATTTGGTTCCATTTGCACACATCCTTGACTCTCAAAATGGATAAAATCAACTGAGTCAATTGGGCTACGTTCTTTGCATAGCAAGTGCTCTCCCCCCCGAGCTTCACGCCTCTCAAATCAACTGGCTGAGATCAACGCTTGCTTGACTATTTTCTCAAATTACACCCTGCTCCCGCGGGGGACCGCGGTCGCGTGTGTAGCTCAATGAACAAAGCTATTTTAATTTAAATCCAGTCAAAAGTTTAGTCTGTTTGAAAATTGCTATAGCAACACAAAGGACTGGAAAGTCTGGAAACTAACAGGCTCTTCTTCGGTCTGGCACAGGCAATTTTCAGAAAATAAACCTCCCCGTCTGGCTTTATTGCGTGGCAATCAAATCAACAGGCAAGCTTATATAATAATAATTATCATTATGTGTGCGTTGCAGCTTGCTACAGAGCCTGGCTCTTTAGTCGAGTGGTAACGTACGCGTTAGAGGTCTTCGTGTAGGTCCGAGAACCGAAATGACCCGGGATCCGACCCAGCACCGAGCCTTTTTTGGATTTATTTTGGATTCATGTCAATTTGTGTTTTCAGATATTTAACCACTTGAACCTCAATACCTTTCACTCTGTACTTTAGTCTGCTCTTTTTCCCCTCTACAACAAAGATCTTTGCCAAAAATAGCCGATCTACAAACGTTCTATCACTCAAAGATTTGGAAGACCCCCTGTAGTAACTCTGAGGACCCCCCTAGGGGTCCTGGACCCCCTGTTGAAGACCCCTGCTGTAGAAGATTGACGATCAAATGTCCTCAACAGATCATCATTTTCTTCTTTTTTAACTTTATATTAGGAACACAGATGTTTACTAAAGAAAATGTCAACCTATTTGGCATGTGACTTTTTTTGTAGGATATTATAATTTGTTTCGTGTACACTAAATGTACATTCTCAATTTAACACTGAAAAAAGGTAACTTGAAGTAACTCAAGTTACTTTTTCTATGTAACTTGAAGCTTTATAAGTTATATTTCTCCAGGGGTATAACTTTAACTTGATCAAGTTACTGCCATGGTGAGTTACTTGTAACTGTACAAGTTACGCTTTCAAAGTAACTTCCCCAACACTGAACGTCACACAGTCCACAGCTGATGACGGATTCATGATGTCATACAGTTCACCCCTATATAAAGAGGGGCATTTCCCACCGAACAGTCAGAAGCAACTCTCGACTCTTACTCCATCTCAAGGACTCGAAGCTTATCATCACACCGAACCATCTCAAGACCTTCAGCTGTAGTTCACCCAGCGAGACCTTAGAGCCTTCTCCACGATTCAAGACATCTCGGTTAAAGTTCTTACCGGTCCTAATCCTGGAATCCCTTTGAGTAGTATTTTCACACATCATTTCAGCAGCTTTGACGATGAACCCACCGTTCACAACCACGAGCCAGCGGCGAGGAAACTCAGAAGAGTCAAGACCTAACAGTAGACAACGGTCTACCACACGGGAAGTGAAGAGACATCATCTGACTGACACTGGACATAGAACTTTTCACAGCTGTACACAATGTGAAAAGAGTTTCAGTCAGTTAGGCCACCTGAAGACGCACCATCTCATCCACACGGGGGAGAAACCTTTCTATTGTACACGGTGTGGCAAGAGTTTCAGTCAGTTCAGTAACCTGAAGAAGCACCAGCCTGTCCACACTGGAGAAAAACCTTTTCACTGTAAACAGTGTGGCAAGAGTTTCAGTCGGTCGGATGAACTGAACAGACACCGGCGCGTCCACACTGGAGAGAAACCGTTCTATTGTACACAGTGTGGCAACACCAGGTTGTCCACACGGGGGAAAGACCGTTCTATTGTACACAGTGTGGCAAGAGTTTCAGTCAGTCGGGCAGCCTGAAGAAACACCAACGTATTCACACTGGGGAAGAAACGAATGGACATTCCTGACCGGTTATTTGACCGGTGCTAACCGTGGGGGAACCAAATCCCCTTTATGTCCATATATGGAGATATGAGACCCCTGTGATGCCTGTGGAACCAAATCCCCTTTATGCCCATATATGGAGATATGAGATCCCTGTGATGCCTGGGGAACAAATCCTTGTTATGCCCATATATGGAGATCCCTGTGATGCCAGGGGAACCAAATCCCTTTTATGGAGATATGGGATCCCTGTTCCCTTTTATGCGTTTATCCGTAGCCAATGAGCGACCAGCATTCTTGCTGACGCCACCATCAGCAGCCAATGAGGAACCAGCATTCTTGCTGACGTCATCAACAAGAAGTTTGTCCTGATATAAATAACAAGGCTCGCACCGATGGCGCACAAGTAGGCCATACATGGGCACGAGTCAAGCCCCTGGAACCCAGGGGGAGCTCTGAAGCGCCATGGACATGGTGGCCGTTTGAGGTACTGCAGTTGGGGCTTCTAACACGAACGCGCATCTACGCTTCTTTGTATTGACTGCGCGTTCATAGCGGAAGTGCTTGTTCATGAATTGGAGCCCCAGCGCGTCCATGAACACAAACTATGGCGCAAAACGCATCACAGAAGCCCCACTACATCACATTTCTGAGGTGTTTAAAACGCGGAAGTATACGCTTCATGCGCTGGGTGAGCAACTCAATGCAAGTGGACGGGCGGGGATATCTGGTGTCCTCTCTTAGTGGGAGAAATATGTGAAAAAGGTGTTCACTTCCGGCAGAAAGCGTGAAAATTTGCACCTAGGGGTATTTTTGTGCGCTGAATAAAAAAATTGACGGATCCAAGCACTTTTCTCAAATTCACTTTTCTCTAATTCACTTACCATACAGGGAAAACAGACCCCCCAAAAATCTTCTTAAATGGCATGTGAGGGGTCTATCTAGGGGGTTTTCATGATTCTGAATCCATTGCAAGCATTTGTTTTGCACAAAAACATTGGACCCCACGAAATGGACCCCACAAAACTATGGTTTAGTGATGAGTCATCACTTTTCACAGTTGTGTAGGGTCCATTTTTAGCCCAAGGAATGTTTTTCGTGCAAAACAAATGCTTGCATTGGATTCAGAATCATGAAAACCCCCTAGATAGACCCCTCACATGCTATTTAAAGAAGATTTTTGGGGGGTCTTTTCCCCATGTATGGTAAGTGAATTAGAGCCACCAGATCCCATGGGAAAAGTGCTTGGATCCGTCAATGTTTTAATTCGGCGTACACAAATACCCTTAGGTGCACATTTTCACGCTTTCTGCCGGAAGTGAACACATTAGCCTATTTGTGTTACATATTTCTCCCACTATCTATACTTATTATAACCCTATGGCACGAGTGCACAGGATGCAAGTTGGCACCTAGACAGAGTGCAGTCTAGTTCCACTGGGTGAAAAGAGAGATTATCTGACATACTGGTAGATTATATGACCAATTTTGTATCAGTATACTGGGCATATACCCACATTATTGGAAGTTTTCAGTTCAAGAGATTTTCAGACATATTCCCCTGTAAACTACAAATAATAGGTGATATTCTGTCCCCAGCTATAAGGCCTTTGTCTAGCTGGGGGCAGAATATCAGGGGAATATGTCTGAAAATCTCTTGAACTGAAAACTTCCAATAATGTGGGTATATGCCCAGTATACTGGTACAAATGTGGTCATATAATCTACCAGTATATGTCAGATAATCTCTCTTTTCACCCAGTGTTCTGCACTGCTGTATTGATACCTAAGTAACAGAAGTGAGTACTTTTACCACTGGCAAAGTCTCCCCTGGTGAGGGGCGAACGAGGACAGCAGAGCGCTGCGTAAGGACGTGTTAAGGGGAGTCTTGGATGACAGCATGCACCTCTCAGGCGTATACCAGTGTGTGTGTGTGTTAATGGGGGGTGCACGGGGCAGTGGCGTCAGTTCAGAAAATGCTAAGCTATGGCAACATGACTGGTGTCTTGTACGCGCGCCTTTGCGCGCGTACAAGACACCAGTCATGTTGCCATACTTTAGCGACAGGCATGACACATTTATTTTAAGAAGTACATTCTATTTTCCCCCCGTTTCTATGGTTTCTTGGGCTGGATATGGCAGCCTGGAACGGTTGTTCAAGTACAGCTAAACTTGACATGTTAGTAAACGTGCCACAATTAACAATAATGCATTGCACCTGTGCAGCTGACCTGCGGAACCTGGGAATATACCATTCTGTCAAGATGGGGAGAATATAATTATAATACCTTGTTAAAGTGACCATTTTGTTACATTTAGCATTTGTAGTTATTTTACTGTAATTTAACAACATAATAACCAGCGCAGATAGACAAAGAGACATTCGTGGATTTATATTTAAAAGTAACTTTTATCTTCCCCCCCTGGACCCAGGGTATGGCAGCTGCATACCCCTGCCATACCCAATTGACGCCCCTGACGGGGGCTCGCCTCTCGTCTGATAAGACTTCCATTTCAGTTCCCTCAGCAGGGGAGCGTCTGGAGTGTCCTTGATGGAACCCAACCCTCACCCTGATCACTCCATTTAAGGCCCTGTCTATACCTAAAAAATCCCCGGGGGTTTCTGACTTCGTTTTGAAACCTCTACGCCTCCACACGGGCCCGTGTAGAAAAATATGTGTGTCCACACGGTATTATCAAAACGCTATTAAAACGCTGTCAGTAGGATGCCACACCAACAGGTTACGCTATAAATCCCTGTCTGCGCGTCACCGAAGCGGGTGGCGCGTCCCCCTGCTCTCATGCAATCATTGCAGCAGCTATCTATCTATAGGCTATATGCATCGTCCAGGTTTCACAATCTTCACACTTTAACATGCACAATTGCTATTTAAACATTCATTTAATATAAATTCGCGAACTATTTCTATAGAGCAGGAGAGGGGAGAGGAATCGTCGAGTGTGGTGTGCTCTCTCTCTCTCTCTCTCTCAGCATTAAACGAATGTAACTCTATCAATCAGAACTTCGTGGTCAAGCAAGCATCACTTTGTATTGAGAGAGAGAGTGGTGCGCTCTCTCAGATGGACTTTTTTTTTAGCTTGTGCTGATCGTGGAAATAATTTAAAAGGAGGCACATGCCGTGAATAATCAACATATTCTCACCTTCAAAGCTGATGAGAATGGGTTCGTATGTCTCCATTATGCTTGAAATCATTTGATATTGGCATTTGATATCCAAACTTTGACAAAGAGAAGAGGCAGGCGCGTCGCGTCAGATATGCTCCGTTAACAAGACTAGGGCTGTATCTCGTTATTGATAATGAGCACCTTATCGATCCGGCTTATTGAGCCGGTGGAAAGCTATGTGAGACAACAAATTCAGAACATAACTGGTATCTTTTGAGACTGTGAGATCGTGGCTGACCACCATTTATGAAGATGACATTTGACAAGAGTAACAAATATCATTAAAATCATTCATTAGGCTAAATAGGGCTCCATCCCTAAACAAGACAGCTGAGCTCTATAATGTTAACATGTCGTGAATGCGCTCATAAATATGGATATTCTACAGAGACCACCATGGGTTTTTCTCATATCAAGGAGGAGGAGGCGAGGAGCACAATGTGACGTAAGCATGCAAGCAAAGAACTTCTCCGTTTATGGTGTCCACAAGGCAAAATAAATATGCCCGGGTAACAAAAATGCACTGCAGCCGGAGTTTTGGAAACTATTCGTCTAGTCCTCCGTTTGCATGCGTTTGCATGTGGACACCCATGGGCGTTCGTGGCTTTACCTCCCCGGGGATTAAAAATCTGTTGTCGTCTGGACAGGGCCTAAGATGCTGTTGCCGTCACTGACACATCACCAGATTCACCACCAATGCTTTTGACTTCTCCTGATGTTATTTAGGAAGGGGTGTGTGTGTGTGTGTGTGTGTGTGTGTGTGTGTGTGTGTGTGTGTGTGTGTGTGTGTGTGTGTGTGTGTGTGTGTGTGTCTGTGTGTGTGTGTGTGTGTGTGTGTGTGTGTGTCTGTGTCTGTGTGTGTGTGTGTGTGTGTGTGTGTGTGTGTGTGTGTGTGTGTGTGTGTGTGTGTGTGTGTGTGTGTGTCTGTGTGTGTGTGTGTGTGTGTGTGTGTGCATGCGTAGGGCCTAAGTACTAGGGCATTAACGACTCGACTCAGTAAAAAGTTGAGTTGAAGTCGACTTTATCGTTTGATGACGTCATCACATCACACACGACCCCCCAATTATTTTGGGGGGTCCCCAGATGATTAACTTAATGTGCAACATTGTTTTCTCACTCAGCAGTAAACAAACCAACATAAAGTTTAAGTGCATAGAGGGTATCTGCACATTGCCAATTTAAGGACTTTTTAATTGGTAAATTAAACATTGTCCAAATTGTCAAATATATAGAGGCAGAATTTGTGAAAATAGCAGATCTACATGCTCCCAACGCCTCGCGATGGGAGGCGTTGCGTTGGGAGCATGTAGATCTGCTATATTTTTTTCCAACTTCGACTTTTGACTTTCTCAGGTGGGAGTTGACTTGTGTAATGAAGTCGACTGAGTCGACTTGTCGACTTTTTCGTTAATGCCCTACTATGTACAGATGTGCCGTTTCAACCCTTCGTTTGTGTATCCGTACTTTTACCGCTTCGTTTTCCATCTCAGCCACATCTGCTAGATGCGTTGTGAGCTTGCACATCTGCAATTTTGAGATCTGATATTTCTGCAAATAAGTTTGGTGTAGAGGTAAAAAAAAAGAGCAGACCAAGTACAGAGTGGAAGGTCAAGTACACTAAAAACACAAATCCAACATAGATTGATGACAGTGCTGTCAAACAAGTCTATGAATCTATCTGTGAAATCCATGAAAATCTGCATCACACATTTATACAATAGACTGGTCCTTGGCCTGAAAACGTTGAAGAGCACTGCTGCCCCTACAAAGTCAGAGTGCAGTAACTACGTTTTCAGACACAGCGACTTATTTGTGTCGCCCAAAGGTCAAATTAGCCTTCATGATATTGGGGGATGAACAATTAGCTTAAGAACAGATATACAATCAGTGTAATATCACTTTTATGCCTTTATCTCTCTTGGCTGATCAGCTGTAACACTTTTTATTTTTTTGTGAAATTCTTGTACGTAGTTACTGCACTCTGCCTTTGTAGGGCAGTCTGGTCCAGGTGGTTAATAAAACCTGCACTGGATCCATTAGGAACACACGTTCTTCTTCCTTTTTTTCCTTTTCAATTTCCTGACAAGTAATGGTTTTGGACAAGCAAGGTTTTCAACCCACCAGCACCCATTACTGAGGTGGTTGGGGGGCACTATCTCTGCTCAATAGGGGTGTAACGATACATTTGAACAACTATACGATACACACAGGGGTGTTTCTATGTCAGTGGGGCTCAAACTCTTTCATGTGAAGGACCCCCAAAATGATATGTATTTGGCCTCGGACCCCCAACTAAAAATATTTAGTTCCAGGGAGCAAAATCTTGGTTACAAATGTTCACTAAAAAAATACATATTATTCATATTAAGATTTTCACACATTTTCACGACTTTTCAAAAATAGCAGATCTACAAGCTTGTAGCGCGGCACTCGGTTCCGCACTGTGAGCTTGTTTTTCAATAGCTTGTTTTTCAATAGCTAAAGTATAAAATAATTAAGCCCCCTCATAGTAACTGTCCCTCCAAACCTGCACCTTGACATGAACACAGAGATTACACACATGTATCAATAGACCAAGAGTAGCTATATGCAATGGAAACATAATTAGACCACTCTTTTTAATTTTCCCTCTTAAAATTGCTAAATACAAGGCACAAATACTTAGTTTCCAACTTTCCATACAATCGGTTATTTGCATTGTAAAACGATTCGATACCGATTATCTGCAATATAAAATGGTACGATATTTTGCTTTTGCATATCGATATAGTAGATTGTTGCAAATTAAAATTGTTTTTTTTTATTCCGTTCCTATATCGTTACACCCCTACCCAGCACCCATTACTGAGGTGGGTTAGTGGGTGGGCGGGTGGGGGGACCGGAGGCGGCACCATCTCTTGCTCAATGATCCTTGGCTGTCTGTTGTTCACAACACATTTACGGTGAATTGCTCTGTGCCACAGAAACCCTCCTTTCAACATCCTCTTATAAATACCTCCATGTCGCCGGGCTGGGGGAGTAGTAGTAGTAGTAGTAGCATGTCTTCCACTCTCTCTTGATCACTTGCTCTCCTCCCTCTCCCTCCACACACACACACAAGCGTGCAGAGATTGTTAGAGGGGCAGGGGCTGAAATTTCTAAAAGGGCCTTTTGGTGAAAATATTCAAAATAGCCGACCTCCAAGCTCACGACGCGTTGTGAGCTTGGAGGTCGGCGACCTGTTGGATGTCACCATTCTCATCTCCAAATTTGGGCATTGTTTCAGCATGTGGCTGTTATGGTGGCGACACTGTGTAGTATCAGTGATGTCAGCATGCAGACAGACGGACAGATGGACAGACATTCGGTAAATTAACAGTTAGATTAGGCAGTACTCAAATCTCAACCCATGAACCTAAGCTCTAAATGTCTAATCTGATTATAATAACCCTGACCTGAATCTTTTCCTTAAATGTAAGTCTAGTGTAAGGACAGGGTCACGCCGCACTTTTATTCTACCTCTGAGTAGGGATGGAGCCTGTTGAATGAATTATTAATTAAGTTAAATAAATATGGATATGGATAAAATCCATAACCAAAATAAGACAGAGACGGGCCAAAGGACTATCAATAAATTGTTGTATTTGAAGAGAGTCAGACAAGCTGAGCATACCATCCTAGTGGCAGCTTTGCTAATTCTCTCTCTTCCAAGATGGAAGTTAACATACAGTATATAAAGAGTACTGATTATGACAGTAAGATCTTCGTGGGACTCATTGATTCGTTCCCAGATCATAACAAGGAAACAGAGACACGTAGTGTTGGTAATTTTCCACTAGTGACATACAGTATAAACCAAAACCTGACCTGTAATTAGTAGCCTGAACTCACAGTACCACCAAAAACATGGTCTCCTATACTGTAAGTTCAGTTCATATATATAACCTTATGGTCATATGACCCTCATACACAAATCATACAATTATGTATCATAATTCATATCTATCAGAGCCCTAAACAAGGGTAGCTCGATAACCCGTTAACACATTTATTGATTACCCGGTATCAATACGCTTTTGGGCTTATCAAGCTTGTTATGGAGCATAGCGGCCCATGATGTCATGTTTAAACAATCAAGACAAGAGGCGATCAAGGAATTATTACAGTACTATTCATGATATAAACCATTTAACACTTATTGCACACTAATGAATGCTTGTTTTAATGATATTTAATGATATCATATTTGTTACTTTTTGTCAATTGTCATCTTGGTCAGCCACAAGTCACAACAACTGGCCAATAAAAATAGTTCTGTTCTGAATTTGTCGTCTCATATCTTTACACAAAATATTAGAAAACGCTAAATAGTGGGCTCGATACAAGCCTGGCTCAATAAGCAGGATCGATAAGCTGCTCATAGAGTAGTGAAGTGTGACGTAATTTACACATCCTACCTGGTTCACGTTTTTTCCCCCATTCTGAATTCCCATAGACCTTTTTCATATGGCGTCATATAAGAACTGTGTTCCAATTGTAAACAAATGATCTCAGCGGTTTGACTCATATGGATATGAAGAATCAACTGATGGTGAGAAAACTCTAATGTTACTGTCGCCCAATAAGTTACATTTTCGCTAGAAACAGGCTTTATGAAATATGATTGACTGACTATCATAAACCATACAGAGCCACCTCGCCGACAATATCGCAAAGGCAGTTTGTTTATTTTTGGACCACAATGCTTATATGAGATGATTTAAGATGACCCAATGTTATTGTCCATAGAGAATTACTTCCGTGGAACCTGGAGATGAGCGAGTCACGTCATGACTTCACTGTTGTATTATCAATACAAATGAATCCCTACCTATGAGGGCGGATTCTGCATTTCAACAGGAACGGAGCGGTTTGCTGCCATTTTCGGATTTCTGCAAATAAACGTGTGTGTGTGTGTGTGTGTGTGTGTGTGTGTGTGTGTGTGTGCGTGTGCGTGTGTGTGCGTGCGTCCGTGTGTGGTGGTGAACACATTCTCTGACATAGCTCACATAGAGACCTTTAAAATGAGATAATACATAGTCATTTTCTCCCAGAATGTCACTTAACACCCGTTCCTTTGCGCTCCAACTCTTCGCTACCATAAAACTACAGAGGAGAAAGAAGACATCCACGCGTTTCTCTGACTCTGGGCGAAAAGGAGGGAAATAAAAGCCAAACGGGGCTTTTTAAGGTGAAGATTTATAATTGCAGATGTTGCAGTAAATGGGATAGAACAGGGGTCTTCAACAGGGGGTCCGGGACCCCTAGGGGGTCCTCAGAGTTACTACAGGGGGGGCCGCCACATCTTTGTGATAGGATCATTCTTTTAAGTTAACAACTTGAATCCTCGCATCCCAATTCTGAGGAGAACTTTAGCCAAAAAAAAAGCAGATCTACAAGCTCTCAACGCCTCATGCTGCAAGGCGGTGTGAGCTTGTAGATCGTCTATTTTCGGGAAAGAGGTTTGGTGTAGAGGTAAAAAAGAGCAGACCAAGTACAGAGTGAAAGGTCAAGTTAACTAAAAACACAAATCCAACATAGACTGATGACAGTGCTGTCAAACAAGTCTTTGTGCCCATACATGGAGTTCCATGCAAGCCCACACTGTTTTTTTTAATTATGTGTTGGCATGAAACATGATGCCACACCTTGTTGTGATAGCAGTATGCGCACATGAAGACACAGCCTGCTTGATTATAGTCCAATACAATTAATTCCCTTATGAGAGATGAAGCTGTACGTTTTGGTTGTATAGCCTACTACTCCTTTACATTCAATTCAGTCCCAACCATGCAGTAGGGAGAGCCGCCTCAATTGTAACGCTTCATAATTGTAACAAGCACATTATCTCCTGATTGGTCAATGCCATCATGACGTCATCGCATCAGTATGTGACCAGGGCCATAATGAACGTCTCCAGGAAGTAAGAACTATTTGTATCCAGCCTAGACCGAGTTATTGCAGAAAAACTGGTATTTCTCAAAATGCGTAAACATTTTCACCGAGTATCTTTGGTCTGCAAATCTTTTCTTTAATGTTGCGGAGATAACATCTAGATGGCTGTCTGCATGTATCTGTTCTTCATTAGTTTACATCGTTTTAACTTGCTATGCATGTTAGTTCTGTTCTGTAGGCAACCTCAAAGCAGGGGTGCCAAAACGGTTCACAATTTAACATGATAATATCATATTGAAATATTTGACATATTGGCCAATATTGTGTTCAGTCAGCTGACATTCAATTACAGTGTATTTTAAGTCTGATTAGGGATGTATAACATGTTGCATTAATCAAACTTGCTATTTATTTAGGTAATCAATGTATTCTCCCATGGAATTCACTCAAATGCTTAAACTGGTACATCTTGTAATATTTAATATTTTCCTAAAGTATGATTTAGTATCTTATCACACCCTTGGTATGAAAACAATGTAAAAGAGTTGCTTGAATTAAATATAATTGATTTAAACAAAAACATAATTGTTTATTAAGGTTCTTTAGCTGTGTTACATTTGTAAATCATGCTGTTACAATTAATCCCGTGTGGGCTTCAAATGTAACATCGGAACAGCGTCCACTCTCGGTTTAATAACTCATGACCTGTTTTATCAAATGAAAAACTTGAAGTGGTTTATGATAGCAGACGTGTAAGTCCTTTGCCTGAAAATATTACATATGTAGGTGAAAGAATGTCTGAGTAAAATATTGAAATGTGAAAAACGTTACAATCGTGCAGGCTCTCCCCTAGGCCTAATACTTTAACTGTCGCTATTTTGGCTAGCCTATGTTTGTGCATCCTAGCGCGATCTCTGGTCGGTATTATGGTTACAACTCTACCCACCGCTATACGGTACGCATCCTGAAGGGTCCCGCTTGGCGCGCACCCTTGGATAACCTTGTCTTCGGTGGGCACTCCCTCGCCTCACCAATCGACTTCTTCGTCTTTAAACAAAGCGGCCGTGCAACAGGCAGGCACCGGCCGGGCCGGGGCGGGCCGGGGCGGAATCCAAAACGCATGCAGGCCCCGCTCCGCTTGCTTGTGATCCGTGGTGAATCTTGTACCCGATAACAGTGTTTACATAATTAATCATGTGGAGGCATTAATCTGGGCGAGGTACACTACTACTACTACTACTACTACTACTACTACTACTAATACTACTACTACTACTACTACTACTACTGCTACTGCTACTGCTACTACTACTACTACTACTACTACTACTACTACTACTACTACTACTACTACTATCTCTGGGCCTCATAATGAAAAGGGAAGGAGAGAGGATGAGAAAAAACTAAAAGTTTCCACCAAAGGAGTTTTTCTTCTTTTTTCTCTTTAAGTTTTTTGTTGTTTAGGCTGCGGGACATGTTTTGTTCCTCCTCGCCTCGGCGAAGGAGCTCCGCTCGCTAAGACAATCATTAATCTTCATTGCTCTGGGATTTTCCTTCTGATCCTTCGTTCGTTCCCTCCGAGTTTTTCTTTTGCTCCCCCCCCCCCCCCCCCCTCCCTCCTCCCTTTATTTCACACAATCCCTTTTCTTCCTTCTGAAACGCAGTCGGCTTTTAAAGTCAAGGGCGTCACAAGGGGGGGAAAGTGGGACTGAGTAAATATAGGGCCCAAGGTGGAGGAGCCTTATAATTGTGTTATACTTTAGCTATTGAGAAATAGCAGATATACAAGCTCACAGCGCGGCCCTGAGTGCCGCGCTGCAAGCTTGCAGATCTCTGCTATTTTTTGGGAAAAGTTGTGAAAATGTGTGCATATCTTTGAATGTGTATTTTTTTAAGTGAACATTTGTAACTAAAATTTTACTTCTGGGGGCGTCCCTGGAACTAAATATTTTGAGATGGGGGTCCGTGGGCCAAATACATATCATTTTGGGGGTCCTTCACGTGAAAAAATCTGAGCACCACTGACATAGAAACATAGGTTTTTTTTCAAAAAAACAGACACATTTTCAAAAATAGCAGATCTTCAAGCTCACATGCGGCGCAGCACTAGGGTGCCGCGCCGCATGTGAGCTTGTAGATCTGCTATTTTTCAATAGTTAAAGCACAAAATAATGCGTAATAATGCGTTCCCTGTCTAGATGGGTTAAACCACCTCCTCCCCCCTATGAAGAACATTCATGGGGGGCCCACAGTGAATCCTTGTACCCAGGGCCCAGAGTTTGGTGTGACACCCCTGACGGGAAAAAAAAAAAAAAAGAAATAACAACAAACAAATCACCAATCACAGGGAAAAAGAAAAGGCCCTGAGCAACGAGCGCAAAGAAAATGCGTCGCAGGAGATCAGAAGACGGTGAGGGATTCTCCGACGGTGCGCTCGGCTCCGAGGCTCTCCTCTCCGCTAGATAAGAGATGAGACAAATTCGTTCGCCCGTCTTGATTTATAATTGGTTCCGTACCGCAGGGGTCTTCAACAGGGGGTCCGGGAACGGTAGGGGGTCCTCAGAGTTACCACAGGGGGTCCTCCAAATCTTTGTGTGATAGAAACCTGTTTTCTCCTTTTTTTTCATATCGACCATTTGAACACTAGTGTCCATATTCTGAGAACTTAAGCCAAACATAGCCGATCTACAAGCTCACGTGAGCTTGTAGATTGTCTATTTTCAGCAAAGACATTTGATGTAGAGGGTAAAAAGAGCAGACTAAGTACAGAGTGAAAGGTCAAGTTTATTAAGTATTGACGGTTCAAGTGGTTAAATATCTGAGAACACAAATTGACCTGAATCCAAAATACACTGATGATTGTGCTGCCAAACGATGAAACTATATGGAATCTATGAAGAGGTTATGTGGGGGTCCCTGCTTCATCTCTCTCTCAACTAAGGGGTCCTTGGCCTGAAAACGTTGAATACCCCTGATCTACAAGCTTTGCGACATGCCATCGCAAGCTTGTAGATCTTTGTGCCGTCGCAAGCTTGTAGATCGGCTATTTATAGCGCACGGTACCGGCGTGCGAAAAGGTATAGTGACGCCTAACTGGGGGCTGGGGGCTGGGGGGGAGGGGGGGGTATTTCCCCACTGGATTTCTGGGTAATTACACGCCCAGTGGAGAGGTGCGAGGCTCTATAATAGCGATGGTAATGACGGGAGACATGAAGTTTGCTAATGAAAAGGAATTCTTAAAGCCAGGATCTTGCAGGAATGGCAACGATTTGCTGGTTAGAGCCTCGGCCTGTGTGTTATCACCCCGGCCTGGAGGGTTTTATAGCGGCTGCCGTTAACACTGCCATCCAAGCGTGCATTCAGGATTAGGGTCGGGTGGTTTCTTTATTTTATCTCGATGCTTGGACTGCTTCGACGGAACAGGATGGCGGAGTGGCACATGGAATGCCTTGTATAAGGACCTTTCCAGGGAGGGTTTCCATGGCCGCCTTGCTCTGTCGGTGCCATGGCATTGGGCCGAAGGTTCATTGGTCCGAAGGTTCATTGGTCCGAAGGTTCATTGGTCCGAAGGTTCATTAGTCCGAAGGTTCATTAGTCCGAAGGTTCATTGGTCCGAAGGTTCATTAGTCCGAAGGTTCATTAGTCCGAAGGTTCATTGGTCCGAAGGTTCATAGGTCCGAAGGTTCATAGGTCCGAAGGTTCATTGGTCCGAAGGTTCATTGGTCCGAAGGTTCATTGGTCCGAAGGTTCATAGGTCCGAAGGTTCATTGGTCCGAAGGTTCATTGGTCCGAAGGTTCATTGGTCCGAAGGTTCATTGGTCCGAAGGTTCATAGGTCCGAAGGTTCATTGGTCCGAAGGTTCATTGGTCCGAAGGTTCATTGGTCCGAAGGTTCATTAGTCCGAAGGTTCATTGGTCCGAAGGTTCATAGGTCCGAAGGTTCATTAGTCCGAAGGTTCATTAGTCCGAAGGTTCATTGGTCCGAAGGTTCATAGGTCCGAAGGTTCATAGGTCCGAAGGTTCATTAGTCCGAAGGTTCATTAGTCCGAAGGTTCATTGGTCCGAAGGTTCATAGGTCCGAAGGTTCATTAGTCCGAAGGTTCATTGGTCCGAAGGTTCATTGGTCCGAAGGTTCATTGGTCCGAAGGTTCATTGGTCCGAAGGTTCATTAGTCCGAATTTGTTAAGAATACTATGCCTAACTCTAACCCTAACCCTAACCTTAACCTCATAACCCTAACTAAATTCGGACTAATGAACCTTCGGACTAATGCACCTTTGGACTTATGGGCAGTTCCCGCTCTGTCACTCTTTCTTGCTTCTATTTAGTTGTTCTTGCACTGACCATTGAACACGTTTTGTTTGGCTCTGCACTATTAGGTTTTTAGTAGTATTGAGTATTGTGCTAGTGTTTGACATGGTTAGATACTTGTAGCACTGGCTAGCATTGACTGTTATGATCACTTTTGGTTGGCACTGTATTGATAAGTTGTGCTTTAATAACAAATACATATAATTATTCACTTTGCAAACATTTTCACGACTTTTCAAAAATAGCAGATCTAAAAGCTCGCAGATCTGCTATTTTCAGTAGCTAAAGTATACAATAATTAAGGCGCCTTAATGGTAGATCTGCTATTTCTGGGAATTTCTGCAGAATTTCCTCCCTCTGATCGTTCCCTCTGACCCCCCCACCCAGGGACGTGCTGGGCCCCTGATTCAGCCCAGGAAAAAGAGTTGTAGAGGCCCTCATTGCGCGCTATAGAGAGATCTCTCTCTATAGCGCTGCTGCTACTCAAAGATTTGCCATTTCAGATCATGACAAGTGACAAGCCAGTGGGCCAATTACTGCACATGAGTTGTATTTTGTTGTTGTCGGGTGGAAACCTTGTATGTCCAAAACCGTTTGTTTTGTATTTATCATTTTAAAAATGAGTTAAACTAGTGAAAACAGCCGATCTACAAGCACACAACGCCTCGCACCGCGAGGCGTTGTGTGCTTGTAGATCTGCTGTTTTCACTACTTTTGCGCAACGGCCTTGTATGATGAAGCAGGGCTTTGCTTCGCGAAAAAATGTATAAATTTGAAAGTTGGAGATACAATGTTTCTGCCCGACCTGAACCGGCCGTTCGGGAGTTGTCCCGCTTTTCCCAATGGCCAGCACGTCCCTGCCCCCACCCCAGCTTTTTTTTTTTTTATCAGTTAAACGATTAATCCCACTCCGTTGTTTGTGAAACGGTGCCCCACGATAAACAGGACGAGGACAATGCGATGGCGTGTTTACAACGACGCCGCGCTAATAACACTCTGATCTTAATCTGTAATTGAAAGTGTGCGTTCTCCGATCGCGGAGGACGCGGCCGTGTAAATGACAAGGCTTCCAATTATGATAATCAATTAATCCCTGTCGCTTTAATTAGAAGTGATAGTGAGTGGGATAAGTAATCTGTCCTCGTCATCACAATGTAACGCACGCACGCACGCACGCACGCACGCATGCACACGTACGTACGCGCGCACACGCGCGCACACACACACACACACACACACACACACACACACTTCATTATGAATAACTATACAGGAGCACATGTCAGTGGGGGTGACAAAGCAGTGCATTATGTGTGTAATACAATAAGTGCACGTGAGGGAAAATAAGCTTTTGATAATTACTCATTTCTTGACAACCTTGTCATGTTGAATTGTTATTTTGACGGTTGGGTAACATATTGTTAGTTAGTAGTAGGCCTAGTTGCGACCGTAGGTATGCATGTTTATGTTCCTTTGCCCATATATGGAGATCTCTGATGTCATCTCTCCATCAATATTAAGCCTATATCTGGGAATGCCCATATATGGACATATTGTGTCAGTCTCGTGTGGTCTATGACGTCAGACATCTATGTCAGTCATCTCCATATTTGGGAAATTATGGCCACATTTTATACAACTTAATCTATCTATAAATGCGAGAAGTCTCTGCGTGTGTGTGTGTGTGTGTTTGTAATCCGCGTATCTCGAGAACCGTTCGTCCCACCGGCTTCAGATTCGGCACGCGCGTTCCCCGCCGCGGCACGGAGTGCAGTGCCGGGTCTCGACCCGACCCGACGCGCGGTTTTCCCAAACCGGCGCGAAACGTTCGGAATCTCCTTATGCGGGGTTGATTGTTGACATCAGGCTGTTTCTGAGGAAATCGGCGAAAGCTCTGACTCATTGTGACATCACTTCATAAAAGGCTCTGACATCACGTACGCCACATGAGTCAACAAAAAATCTCTGTGAGTGTGTATGTATGTAGGTAATCCACGTATCTCGAGAACCGTTCGTCCCACGGGCACGCGCGTTCTCCATATGGGCATAAAATGAATGCCCCCATATGAGAACCGTTCGTCCCACGGGCACGCGCGTTCCGTCCCACGGGCACGCGCGTTCTCCATATATGGGCATAAAATGAATGCCCCCATATATGGGCATAAAATGGATAAAGGGACACAGACAGACAGATTCAGAGATCTCCGAGAACCGTTCGTCCCACGGGCACGCGCGTTCCGTCCCACGGGCACGCGCGTTCTCCATATATGGGCATAAAATGAATGCCCCCATATATGGGCATAAAATGGATAAAGGGACACAGACAGACAGATTCAGAGATCTCCATATATGGGCGTGAAATGGACGCAAATAGACAGATATCTCCATATATGGGCATATATGGGCAGACGTACGCCACATGAGTCAACAAAAAATCTCTGTGAGTGTGTATGTATGTAGGTAATCCGCGTATCTCGAGAACCGTTCGTCCCACGGGCACGCGCGTTCTCCATATATGGGCATAAAATGAATGCCCCCATATGAGAACCGTTCGTCCCACGGGCACGCGCGTTCTCCATATATGGGCATAAAATGAATGCCCCCATATATGGGCATAAAATGGATAAAGGGACACAGACAGACAGATTCAGAGATCTCATACGGCATAAAGGGACACAGACAGACACACAGACAGACGGATACAGAGATCTCCATAAATGGGCATAAAATGGACGCAAATGGCATATATGGGCATAACATTTACGCAGAATCACAAAGATCTCCATATACGGGCATAAAGGGACACAGACAGACAGATTCAGAGATCTCCATATATGGGCGTGAAATGGACGCAAATAGACAGATATCTCCATATATGGGCATATATGGGCATAAAATGGACCCAGAACTATATCTGCAGTGATCTCCATATATGGACATAAAATGGACGCTGACAGACAGACAGATAACAGATATCTCCATATATGGGCATAAATGGACACAGGCAAACAGATGGTCAAAACGGGTCCTATGACAACAGGTATAATGGGGTTTGCATTAAAGGGCGGGGCATTCATTCCCTATTTACGTTGTTCCGAGTTGGCCAGGTCGCCGACTAGACGCTGGGCCGCCCGAAGGGCGGCCCAGCTTCTAGTCCTTTAAACAACCAACAGGTCTGTGCATTTTTTTATTTTTTATTTTTTTGGTCAAAGTTGATTCCATGCCAAAGCGCCAGTGCTCGCCCAACAGTCTGCTGTCACCCAGGCAGATGCGTGCACGCGCCCATGTGTGTGTCCTCGCCCTTTAGGGTGTCTAGTTTTACTATTAGTAGCTATTAATAAAAGTAAGAGTATAAAAGCTAGTAATAAAAGTAGTTAATGCAGGATCACAGGCATTTTAACCACTACCTATTTATATGTGGCTATTTAAAAATAGCAGATCTACAAGTCGTCTTCCCCTCTGGGATCCCTGCCTCATGTTCAGATTGGGGGTCCGTAGCCACATATATAATATCAATGTGGGATTCCTAACAGGCAGGAAAACGTTTTGAAGTTTGAACATGGCTATCAGTGCACTGCCTAACATGAGTGTGTAGGGGCGCCCTATTGATGTCACTTCAGCAGCTATGGAGAGAGAGGTGTCTCTCTCTATCTCTCTCTCTCTCTCTCTCTCTCTCTCTCTCTCTCCCCCCATCCTCCCTCCTCTGCGTGTTCGATCCCCCGGGGAGCCCAGAGCAAACCCCCGTCACGGTACAGAGTCTATAGACCGTGGCTGCTGCCGTGTTGTTATTTGCCCTCTGCTCTCATCTCCCCCCCCCTCCCCCCTTCAGGCTTGACCCTAAAGGGCTCTTGGCAATATTGAACCAGCCGACAGTCACATAAGAGAGCTTACTATTGATGTAGACAGAGAGAGAGAGAGAGAGAGAGAGAGAGAGAGAGAGAGAGAGAGAGAGAGAGAGAGAGAGAGAGAGAGAGAGAGAGAGAGAGAGAGAGAGAGAGAGAGAGAGAGAGAGAGAGAGAGGTTGGGAGGTCAGTAGCGGTCGTACAAGATGTGCTAACAACAGTGGTTCTCAACCCGCGGGGTGGGCGCCCACTCGGCGGGCCACGAGGACACTGCAAGTGGGTCCCCAAATAATATAGCAAAAACACTGAAGATGTCATAGTGATAATATAACATTAACATTAATATTGTTAATCTCTCATTCACTGCCAACAATATGTATGTACGTATGTATGTGTGCGTGCGAGCGAGCACCTTTGGAGGGCTTCAGTTCTATACTGTTGTCAGTGTTGGGGAAGTTACTTTGAAAGCGTAACTTGTACAGTTACAAGTAACTCACCATGGCAGTAACTTGATCAAGTTAAAGTTATACCCCTGGAGAAATGTAACTTATAAAGTTTCAAGTAGAAACAGTAACTTGAGTTACTTTTTTTTTTGGCGTTAAATTGAGAATGTACATTTGGTGTACATGAAACAAAATATAATATCCTACAAAAAAAGTCACATGCCAGCAGAAATATGTTTTCTTTAGTAATCAATCTTAACAAAACTTGTAAATGTAAAATTATTACTTTGCTTGTAACTTCTTGTAACTTGTAACTTGATCCAAACATTACCCAAAAAGTGTCTCAGTTACTTGACGAGTTACAGAAATATGAATGTAACTCAGTTACCAGCAAGTTACAGCAAAATGTAACTTAGTTACGTAACTCAGTTACATGTAAATTTAACTTCCCCAACACTGATTGTTGTTAGCTAAGCTGTGGTCTGCAGTGCATCTACGTAAGTGGATCGCTTTCTTGTCTTTACCTGGCTTTATGTCCCTGGTTGGCTCCCATAGTTCGCTTGCAAAGGCCTTCTCTGGTGGCCCTGCACTTGCCTGATAAAGACATTTATATTTCATAATATATAATTATATAACATATTATATTTATTTTGCTGCCATCATTGTCTCTCATTCACTCAGTCAGGCTGGTCTCTGCTTCCACTCCCTGTAGGTCTAAAAACAGCCTGTTTTTTTTTTTTTTTTTTTTTTACCAATCAGAATTTTTGTTATGTTGTCTCCGGGTAGAAATCTCCACCCTGAGCCTTCAGCCACAGTACATTTAGATTGTCAGCTTCTTTAACCAATCAGATCACGAGTTTGCCTTGCTGGGCGTATTCTTTCAGATAGCAGAGCCTTCTAACTGGCTCTGATGACGTTGCTTGCTTGCCTCAGAAACCTAAGGCTTTTATTTTGGCGTTGCTAGCTTCCCATAGCCCTACAGTCTATAGAACCCATCCTTGGAAGTGGTTCCTGTTTCTCATTGGACAGTTCTTTCAAAGAAGTGTCAAAGAACTGTCCAATGAGAAACTGGAACCACTTCCTCCAAACCAAACCTTTGTTTTCATGTTCTTCTGTTTACTCTGAGCTGATGATGATGAGTTCAGTTTGATAAATTAACTCACAAATAACCAAACATGGCTGAAGGTGGAGAATAAACAGATTTGGTGTGGATTTACTGGACAATTTGGGAAACCTTTTTAGAGTAGGACTTACAGAAAAGCTTGGCATTGATGGACACATTACCAGCCATGGTGAGTTTTATCGATCTTTATAGGCTGTTATTTTGTAATCACTATGATGATTGTTCGTTTTATAGGCTATATTGTTGTTGGTGCATGTGTTGCAAGTTGGCTCTGTGTGACTGTGTGTTAAGCTGCAAGTGTGTGTGTGTGTGTGTGTGTGTGTGTGTGTGTGTGTGTGTGTGTGTGTGTGTGTGTGTGTGTGTGTGTGTGTGTGTGTGTGTGTGTGTGTGTGTGTGTGTGTGTGTGTGTGTGCGCGTGCGTGTGTGTGTGTGTGTGTGCGCGTGTGGGCACACGCTTGTGTGGCTGTGGCTGACTGTGAGAGTGCATGCGTGCGGCATGCGCTTGTGCAGTGTAACTCAGGCCATGGCTACACGGAGCTGGATATTTCTGAAGC